>NC_073235.2:36691710-37001973 GCF_029281585.2 Gorilla gorilla gorilla
TGGGTGGTTCTGCTTGTCTGTGGGGCTTGCGCTTGGGTGCTTCCTGAGGTGCGGTTGCACAGGGTGGTTATTCCTGAATGCAAGGGCTTACTATGATTTTCTCTTAGTGCCTCTCATTTCTGATGCTTTCTGTCCTATGAGGTCAGTCTACTTACTAGTTAGTATTCTATATTAATAAGTATGCCAAATGACTTAACTGCTCCAGAAATGTTATTCGTTAAAAGGTGAGATGTGCTGAGACAAGAGGATCGCTTGAGTCCGGAAGGTTGAGGCTGTTGTGCGCTATAATTGGGCCTGTGAATAGCCACTCTGTTCCAGCCTGGGCAACATAGTGACACCCGTCTCAAAAAAAAAAAACCAAACAAAACAAAGCAAAACAAAACAAAACAAAAAAACACACGTGAGTATGGCCACATTTAGCCTGACAGTCCCTTAATTCTGTGGTAAGGAGGTTGTGTCCTCCAGCACGGTGTTGGTAGGGTATAAGATGAAAAGATGCTGCCCTGAGATAACTCTCCACCAGGGCTGTGTGGTAGAACTTTCTGTGGTGATGGAAGTGTTCTGTATCTGTGCTATCCAGTATGGTAGCCGTTAGTCAACTGGCTTTTGAGCACTTAAAATATGGTTAGAGCATCTGAGGAATGAAATCTTAAAATTTTCTTTAGGTTGAAATAACCACACGTCGTAAGTGGCTTCCTTGTTGGGCATCGCTGCTCTAGCTGATGGCCAGAGATGACTGATTGCTCTATTTAGCCACAGAGCTGGGATGTAAGTCCTAGTGGGGCTGGCTCATTTGTGAGTGGAGATTTAAGACATGGATACTCTAATGCACATTAGAAAATTTAATATATTGCATGGGATTGTGAGGTTGTTTCATGTTGGAATTCAAAGAAGACTTTGGTGAGTTGGAGCTGGAAGTGGGAAGGGAAGTTTTTTTAGAGGAAGATGGCATGCTCATAGCATTCAGGTCTTCTAAAAAAATTATCCAGGGCCGGGCGCGGTGGCTCATGCCTGTAATCTCAGCACTTTGGGAAGCCGAGGCAGGTGGATCATGAGGTCAGGAGATCGACACCATCCTGGCTAACAGGGTGAAACCCCATCTCTCCTAAAAATACAAAAAATTAGCCAGGCATGGTGGCGGGCGCCTGTAGTCCCAGCTACTCGGGAGGCTGAGGCAGGAGAATGGCGTGAACCCGGGAGGCGGAGCTTGCAGTGAGCTGAGATGGTGCCACTGCACTCCAGCCTGGGCGACAGAGCAAAACTCTGTCTCAAAAAAAAAATTCTAGGGAGCCAGCAATGTTCTGTAACTCATGTTCCTAGGGAAGCAGTGTGATATGGAAGACTCCAGGCTTGGGAGCCTGGCAGATGTGTGTTAAGATGGGGATCAACTATGCAAGATAGTTAGCTTTCTGAATCTCAGTTTCTTCTCCTGTAAGGTATGAAAAATAGTACCTCAAAGAGGTACAGCTATGTTTGATAACTTGCCTGAGGCTCCTAGTGTCTCGGCACATAGCAGGTTCTCACGATAGTCATTATTAAGGGGAATAGGATTGGCATGTAGACACAAAGGTCCCTGAAGATCTAAAACTGCATAAGACTGGGTTCTTGCTCCTTTCCTTCATAGCCTCTGATGAGGGAGACTGTTTTTTCACACGTATTGAGCCAGGAGTGCTGAGATGGTCGCAGAGACAGTTGAGAGAAGACAAGGAGAAAGGTGTGAAGAGCCTGAGTGATACACAGAGGGACCCTTGGAAATGTAAGAACTATAGTGTGATAAATCATGTCTCTGGTCAACAGTAAGGGCACAAGTTTATTCGTGCATAGTGCAGTCTTCAGAATTCTGACTTTTATTCTCTTCCTCTCCCCGAGGGGTATTAAAACTGGAGTTTACAGCTTAAACATTCTGGGTTTCTGGGCATTTATTTACATCACACCTTGGACACTTTCTGGAGCCAATTCCATTGTTTCCTTATCTGGGCTTTCTGTTGACTTGAACACGTGAGGTCGATTTAGTATATTACAAGAACTGAACTTCATCTTTCAGACGTTAATATTGCCTTTCTTTTTTTTTTTTTTTTTTTTTTGAGACGGAGTCTCGCTCTGTCGCCCAGGCTGGAGTGCAGTGGCGCGATCTCGGCTCACTGCAAGCTCCGCCTCCTGGGTTCACGCCATTCTCCTGCCTCAGCCCCCCGAGTAGCTGGGACTACAGGCACCCGCCACCACGCCCGGCTAATTTTTAGTATTTTTAGTAGAGACGGGGTTTCACCGTGTTAGCCAGGATGGTCTCGATCTCCTGACCTCGTGATCCACCCGCCTCGGCCTCCCAAAGTATTGCCTTTCTTGTCTGGCATTAAGTGTGAGATTAATCAAAAACAAGGGAAATTAATAACATGCTGGTATTCACAATTCATCAGGAGACCTCATAGCAGGTATGAAATTAACTTCTCTGAATTAATACACACCTCAGCAAATTAAAGGTATAGAAAAGGTTTTATTTAATATTTAGGAAATGTCTCTGAATGCTTCCTACTTTGGCAATTAGTTAAGTTAGATGTTGGGTGGTGATGGGACAATGCACAATAGATGAGGTCACCTCAGGACCCGTAGAAAGCTTTAAATCAACTGTTTTTTTTCTTTATAGGGAATTCACTTAGATAAATGAGATAAAACCAGATGGTTGATACAGACTTGTCTCTTGTCAATTGAAAAAGGTTTGCCCAAAGACTTTGCAGTTTTGATCTCTATTAACTACAAATTTGATCCTGGGTTCTGTGTTTCCTTGTTATGACACATGGTAAGATGGGTTTCAAAGGATACATTACTAGGAACACATTATGGAAACTAACAGGGAGTTATAAGTCTCTATTACAACCTTAGCTGAGGTTGATAAAGGACAAGCTTTTGTTACTGAATTGTTCCTGTAATTACATCAGAAATAACAGGCAGCAGTCACCTTCCATTAGGGGCGGGAGGGAAGGATCCTTACTATTTAAGTGATCACATAAGGTGCTGAATGAATCATCCTCAGCCTCATCATGAGGAATTAAAAATAGAACAGTTGACATCATCCTATAGCAGGTTTCTAAGGGACAGAAAAATGCCAGATAGTTTAAGGAAAAGAGCTGTCTGAAGTAATGGCCCAGCCCACATGTTTACAGCGTGTTGGCAGTGGTTCTCCAACTTGAGCATGCGTCCAAGAATCACCTGGAGGCCTTGTTAAAACAGCGCTGGCCCCATCCTAGAGTTTCTGATTGAGTGGGCCTGTGGCAGGGTCTTAGATTTTTGCATTCATACCTTCCCAGATGATGATGTTGCCGGTTCGGGGTCTACACTTTGAGAACCACTGCGCTAAAGGAAAGAAACACAAGTAGCTTGGGGATGGTTTAGAAAACAGAATTTTAAGATTAATACCCTGGTGCTTGTTAAAATTTTGATGACAATACCAAATTTCATTTGGTATGGTGTGCAAGTCTTGTAAAGGGAATCTGTTCTTTGTGATACTGCAAATGAACATTAAAAATGGTTGCAAACCAACATAAGTGGTCTCCCAGCATGGTTTCATCATGTCTTGGTAAAAATTTTGGATAAGCTTTGGCTACAACTATTATCTCTGTAATCCAAGTTAGTGATGGATTCAGAAGTTTGGCTATTTTTTTCTCAACTGTAAATCAAACATGCTGTACCTGGGGACCATTTGTAGGACAGCAGTCATTTTAACTAAGGGCATTCCAAGTTGCAAGCCATTAAATCATCCTTGTCACACCTGCCTGACAAAGTAGCTATCAGCAAAATGACTGTCAGGTAGCATCAGGCACCACCTGCTCCTATGGTTCCAGGCTTCGCAGTGGTTCTAGAATTGCCCCTTTATAATCCTATTAATTTATTGTTGCATTAAAGCAACAGCAACCAGAGTAATCATAATTGCTAACATTTGTGGAAGGCGCACTGACCCTGGTGCCACACACAGACTGTGTCTCCCTTGCCTTGGCTGTGAATCCCCATTTTCATAATGAGGCCCCATGACGACCTCTGTTTTAGACACAAAAAGACGGGGGGGTTGGAGATCACTTGGTTGCTGTCACACAGTTTGACAGCTGGAGCTTTGTATTTGAGCCCAGGCAGTATTAGTGAGTTGGGACAGATTTTGATTTTATTGTATTTGGGGGACACTTTTCATAGAGACTTGATGAGAGGCCTCATTGAAATGGAAAGATGAGAGAAAGTTTTGAGTTGAGTGAATCTAAACCTATTTAAGGTTACCATTTAATATGTTCTGGCGTCAAAGACCAACCTAGGTCTATGAAACTGGGCTTCACAGTATGGTGAATTTAGCTGCTCTGCCCATGTGGATGAAAGCCATGTGAAGCTAGTATTGTAATTGTAGGGCTGTTTTCTATGTGATTATCTGATGCATGACAAGGAAGATTGAAAGACTTAAAGTTATAAATGTGGTCATGATTTGTTTCTAGTGCATATCAGTTGGTCTTATTTGAAATACTTTCTCTAGGCATAAAGGAGTTTAAGGCAGAACCATAGACACTCTTTACTTTGGTGTTCTCAGCCACGTTTGTCTTAGATGTGGACAAAGGTAGGGAAATCCGTGGTTGTTTTTGGTATTCAAGATTCTGAGATTCTTCTACTGGGAGAGACGTTGTCCATAGGGAATAAGAGAAAGAAATGCTTGAGGTTGACCCCTTGAGAAGGGATCAACCTGACAGGTTCCAGTGCTGAGGGTCATAAGTGGGTGGGGAGATGTGAGACCTGCAGGTCTGGAATTGGCCACCTTTGTCCTGTGCCATTGGATCCTGGGTGGGCACCACACAGCTGGGCCCCCTGCACCTGTATTGGCTTGTCATGGCTCACCTTTAGAAATACTTTGGGGGAGGGCAAAGACACAATGCAGGTTTCTGATAGAATGCTGTGGTAGAGTAAGAATGTATCAAGTAGGTTATTTTGTTTGTAGGGCATTTATAACTTTCATCCAAAAAATAAAATGAAAGGAATAAATGTTGGTTGAAAATGGGATTTCAAGGCCGGGCGCAGTGGCTTATGCCTGTAATCCCAGCACTTTGGGAGGCTGAGGCAGGAGGCTCACTTGAGCTTAGGGGTTTGAGACCAGCCTGGGCAATATAGTGAGACCTCATCTCCATAATTTAAAAATACACACACACACACACACACACACACACATATATGAAAGATTGAATTGTACTTCCATGATATCCATCTACAAATGCTTTCACAGCTGAGTTATAATTAAGAAAGGGAAGAAAATTACAGCATAATCCCAAGAAGAAATTGAGGGAGCCAGTTAATCTCCAAAAATTACTTTGGGTGAAATCTTGATGAATGCTGTGGTGGTATACAGCCCCTGATTTGAAAATCAGGAAGGAGAAAGGACTTCTTCAATATTTTCTTTATCTATAGACACAGCTAGAAATGGCTATAAATTTCTATTAATGTTATGTACTTGGCTCTGCAGGAAATGATATTTAAGATTAGTTGAACATTAAAGCTTTTGCTGACGGTAGAATTAAAGGGCCTTTTGGTTTCTTGGTGACCAGGTGTTTTGCAAATGAACAGAGAGCCAAGGGTGGCGCAGTAGTTTTCAGGTGACTCAGGAAGTAGCTTGTCTGATTCTTAAGGTAAAATTGAGATTTGAAAGCATTGGTGAAGTAAAGGATAATAAACTACTTCTTTATATCATGAACTTTTTTTTGAATCTTACAGTTTTATTACTGGTATGATTCATAAGTCACCTGCCACCCATGGACAGTACTCATAAGGAAAATTGCCATATGATGCGCCAAGTAGGTGTTTATGAAAACATAAAAGATTAAAAGCACTGAAACTAAGTTGGTATCATTTAGGCCCGAGGCATGTGGGTATATATTCCATTAGCCTACACCACTACTCATGAATGAAGTGCTCTTGATCTGACCAAGATGCTGAGGATTGTTTTTCTAGAAACAAATCTTGACTGCACTTACTAGAGTTACAACTTTTTCCGTATCACGATAATCCATTTTCAAAACCCATTCCTTCACCTCAAGGCTATCTCAGACAGATGCTAGTTTAAAAAGGGTCACTGGCATGGAATCAATTCTTTCCAACTGTCCATCCTTTAGTAAACATTTATTGAGCCCAGACTGTTTCATAGAGATGGTGGATTTGTAATGACTGTGGGTTGAGCCTATTCTCCTAATTTGCCCAAGTGTACAAACCTCTGTTACTGCTCAGGGCTTGTTGACACAGACAAAAATGCTAATACTTTATGCGGTTTGCAGGAATTGGCTTCGTTTGGATTAAAAATAATGAAACTCTTCCAGAAACTTTTCAGATGATTATACAGTATGCTCTTCCATGAAGTCCTTAAGAATAAGTTAGTATTAAGACAACAGTCAGCTTGAAGGTGGATCTGTCCCTCCCTCCCTTACTGAGGTCCTTCTCAGTTTTACAATTTTCTGCTCATACAGTCCATGAACATCAGAAACATACTATACATGTCTTTTAATGGACATATTTTTCCCTGGTGTCTTTTTTATAAAGGAGTTTTGTAGAGGGAAAATAGCCAATCAGAAGCACGTAGTAGATATAGATCTCTACTCTTTTTTTTTTTTTTTTTTCTTTTTTTTGAGACGGAATATTGCTCTGTCACCCAGGCTGGAGTGCAGTGGTGCAATTTCGGCTCACTGTAACCTCTGCCTCCTGGGTCCAAGTGATTTCTCATGCCTCAGCCTCCCTGAGTAGCTGGGATTACAGGCACGTACCATCACACCCAGCTAATTTTTGTATTTTTAGTAGAGATAGGGTTTTGCCATGTTGGCCAGGCTGGTTTTAAACTCCTAACCTCAGGTGATCTGCCTGCCTTAGCCTCCCAAAGCGCTGGGATTCCATTCATGAGCCACTGTGTCCGGCCGAGATATATTTCCAAAATGGCTTTTTATTGCTTCTTTTGGTTTTATTCTTCAGGGAGAAGCAGCTACAAGGAATCTATTTGAACAAACAGGCTTGTAATTCAATTGGGTTTATTTCGTACCATAAACTCCTGAGTTTTTTTTTGTAATGGCGCTATTTTTAAAATTGTGCATATATATTTGGGACTGTGTGTATATATTAATGTAGGCTAGTCCGGAAAGCATTAGGATTGGTAAGAGCTTTGGTTTAATGCCTCTTGAGACCTGGGACAAGAAGCAGTTTTGTGCAAAGGCTCTGTCTTTGCCAAGTGTCACCTTACTCCCGCTGAACTAATAATGGATGGATTTGGATCCTAACAAGTGAGATAATAATTTTTAGACAAATGCCTCTGGGTGTCGAAGTGATAGGGCCGCCCACCTAGCTATTTTTAAGTATCTTTTTTTGGGAGACGATCTTAAAGGCAGTTTGGCTCCAAAAAAACGGAGAACCAAAGTTCATACAAGCTCTTTGTCAGCCTGTTTGCAATGGATCAAGTCCTTTAAGAGGAGGAACTTAAAACCGTCCTTGTCCTTGTGATTTCAGAAGTGATTCCTATTCTAAAGTGGACATTAGAGGAGGCTCCGTTAAGCCATGTAAGTACTATAGTAAGCAGATACTCACCTGGGCTAAGCAGAGAGCCGGGGTATTTGCCCTTGTCGGGGAGAGGGCCAAGTTATGTAGAGTAGTCACATGTTACGATTTGGGGCCATCAAAATACACTTTGGCACTCTGGTCCCAAAGAGCAAGGGGGTGGCTCTCTTGGCACCACCCATAATCCTGAGGGGACATCTCTGGCTATCTGGTGAAGGCCTGGTAGAATTTTTTCAGAGTAATTGGACAAGATTATTTTATGTTTATAGAATTAGTGAAGTGACTGGAGCAGAAGGCTGTTTTTTACTTCATTCAATCATTATCAGTACAAAATTTATTGAGCTTGACCGTGGCCACTTAATTCTTATGTAGAAAGGCTGGCCCTTTAGAGCAGCCCAGCCTGGGCCCAACACACACATCATCATGGTGTCAGTGGAAGGAAGCCCACTGAACTGGAGCGTGTGACTCCTAAGGACAGTATAGTCTCTGAACTGTGTCTGTATTGAGGAACCATTGCTCCAAGAGGTGTATTTTCTTAAGTCCTCAATTCTGAGCATATTTTATGGAGGAAGGAATTTGCTAAGTACTCCCCTTTTTATTTTAATTAATTATTTTTGAGATGGAGTCTCGCTCTGTCTCCCAGGCTGGAGTGCAGTGGCACGATCTCAGCTCACTGCAAGCTCTGCCTCCTTGGTTCATGCCATTCTCCTGCATCAGCCTCCCAAGTAGCTGGGACTGCAGGTGCCCACCACCACGCCCAGCTAATTTTTTGTATTTTTAGTAGAGACAGGTTTTCACCGTGTTAGCCAGGATGGTCTTGATCTCCTGACCTCGTGATCCTCCCGCCTCGACCTCCCAAAGTGCTGGGATTACAGGTGTGAGCCACCATGCCCAGCCAGTACTTCTTATTTTACCCATCTGAATTGTTTGTAGCACTTAAACCCACTGCCTAAGGGGCAGACCCTTGAGAAGTTAGCTTGGTAAATCAGATGTTCACCTTGGAGCAGAACATTTATATTTCACAGGCTGATAGGAATTGGGTGTCAAGGTTATGGGGTCAACAGAATGAAACATTAAACATTCCTAATTCTTGTTTCTTTTATGTATGTGGGTCTTTGAACACACTTTGTCTCTGACAACATCACAGGAGAAAAAACACCTCAGCATCCCACAACTAGATGAATGTCTTGACGTGAATAAAAGCATTAACGTTAGAGCTAGGAAATCGTGTGACCACATGACTTCTATCTAAGGCTTCTCTCTAGCTGTCACCTTGAGAGTTTGTCCCACTGGGAGAAACCGGAGAAACAGAAAATAAGTCCTTTGGAAACTCAAAGGGATTTTTAATCTCTAAAAACATGAGATTTTTGTCTCAAATACAAGCATATTTAATCCATCCTTTCATGCCCCCATATATACATCCCACACCCTGCTTAATAGGAATGTGACTTCATTTTAGGGACTGGACAACTGAACAATCTGTCTTCCAGGGTCTGTTTCCCCTGAAACTGGTTTAGTGCTGCCAGGTAGGGAAGTCTGCTCTTCAAGGGTTGCCAGGTGGGGCAGCTGGGGATAGTAGGCTGGCACCGGGGAGGCTGGAGCTGGGTCTGTCAGCCCTGCCACCCAGTGCTGTGGTTTATGCTCTGGGAAAGATGATCGTCTTCTTGCATTTACTGTGCTGCGATTCTCACGCCAGTATCTGCACCCGCTTGTTCTCAGCTCTGCACCATGTGGGTTTGACAGCCTTCATGAGGCAGGCAGACGTGTTGGCGTCATGTGGGACTCCTCGGCTGTGTCTTTCTGCCACTAAATATGTTGTCGCTTTCTCCCTCCAGCATGTCATATACCTAGCTGCGTTTGGAGAGGCCTCTTGGCTCTTTCAGGAATAACTACCGAAAGAGCAGCTGTCTGTCAGCCTCCTCCAGAGCTGTTGGTTTGGGCTGTTGTCAACCTGTTGTTGGAGGAGTTCCCAAAGCAGCAGACTTAACTGCCATTGACATTTATAACTCGAAAGCCATATCACAGATGACTTTACATTCCTTGTAATCCTTTAAATAGCCTTCAGCATATAAAGCACTTGGCCTCTACACGCTTTCTCCACCTTAGAGAGTGAGGAAATAGTTGGATCATCCTGAAGGTGGTGAAGTGGCTCACTGTTCTCCCCCACCCAGGTTATAAATCATCATCTCTCTTCTGACTTAGGTAGGAAGAAGTTGTCCTGGCTTTATGCTTAGATTTATGTGAGATCATACGAAGTCAGTTTAGATTGGGGAAGAGCATTAGCTTCTAAGCCCAAATGAGCCTTTAACTCTAGTAGCCACAGAGCCTGTGATAAGAGGGTGTCCCTGGGAATTGGATGTCAGGAAACGTTTCTCACATGGCCAGTGGATCTTGTGTCTGGTCAGTTATGCCCTAGTTTCTAAGACAGCCTGTTTTTACATCTCATTTCTTAAGACATAACTGGAAGAGAAAGATGCCATGTTCCCGGTACAAGTAAAAATGAAAGCCACCCCAGTGGATCTGAGAAACACATACTGCCAAAGAAAGTAGAGAAAGGGCAGAATTGGAATGGATTTAGTTACTGTGGGTCTGTCTAGACATTCTTTGAGGGCTAGCGCTGGCTTCACTCCCCTCTATGCCATGTGTGGCTAGTGCCAGTGGCTGGCACATAGCAGCATATGAGCTGAATGAGTATAAAGCAGTCTAATTTTTAGGCAGTAGAAGTTTTGTTTCATTTTATTTTTACCTGGGTAGCACAGATATTGAAATGTGTTAATCAACAAATGCAGAGTATGAGATTAAAAACCAATGACATTTTCCTGTTGGCATCAAAGACGAATAATTTGAGACAAGTCATGGGAACTAGATGGCAAGTCTTAAACATGATAAAATAAAGCACCTTCATTGTCTCTGCTCAGATTTCTTCCTGTGCGTCCCAGGATGTTGGTCAGTCATATCTTATAAAACGCCAATGCCTGATCTTGGCTGGGGTGCATAGCTTGCCTAGCATTGGGCAGAAATAGGCCTCTTGAGCTGCTTGATGGTGACCATGGGCTTTGGCAAGATAGTTAGCTGAGGAATGTTGTCACCTCTTCTGGGCGCTTTGCCTGTGGGTGCATGTCAGTATCTCATCTCAGTCCTCATTCTCAGAGCCTGGGAAGTGGCTCAGAATCCCCACGGTTGCACTCTAGATACCACTGCCCATTGACAGAGTGGCGAGGTGGGTGAGACCTTGCTTTCCTCCTGGCCCATGGGCAGGGTGGGGCTGTGGGCCAGCCCATATCTCCCTACCAGGAAGTATGTGTCCGGGTATGTGGAGCAGCAGAGCAGTGTTCCTTCACCCGCAGTGTCCAGGTCTGCTGCATCTAATCAGGATTCTGGTTCATGGCAAGAGGTTTTCATGTTTCTTTGTCTTTCCCTAGAAAATGTCTAAATATTTTAAATATTTCAAATATCCACACAAGTACAGAGAGTGAATAGGGCAGGCTCTTATGTACCTACCCCTCCATATTCCCTGCCTTTCTGATCTTGCTGCTAATATGTCTTATTAACTTCGGAAGATATTTGCTTTGGCTTGTGTTAAAATTACTGTTATTTTGTCCCTGGAAGTTCTGAAATGTGTGGTTGGCCTGGGACTCAGACCCATCAGGAACTCTAGTGTACCTCCTGTCTGAGGAAGGTTGGCACTACCTGGATCCACCCTTAGCTACGGGTTCCTTTGTTGTTAGGCCACTGCCATCTATTTCCCCTCTTAATTCAGTTTCAAGGAGCCATGAGTGTGTGAGAGAGAATCCCCTTCCTCTTTCCTCCCTCCTCTTCCAGCTAGTTCAGGACTCCCCTGTGATGGGGTAATTCAGTGGGTCCCACTTGGCGGAGCTGATGCTGTCTCCACATCCTGTTCCCTTCCCATAATACTTCATCATAGTTGATGCCACTTTGTGAATAATTTCTCTTTTCTCTCCAAGCCAGGTTTGGGATTTCTCCATGTGTGTCCACCTCCCTGGAAGAAAGGGGTGGAGGCCGCTTTACTTTGTCTTTGGGGTTGAGAGTGGTGGATAGATGGCATCTGTCAGGCAGGTGGAGGTGCTTCCTCAGGTTAATTAATGTGGGTAGGACCCACAGACAGGTTTCTCCTTCTTTCTTTTAACTGGCTATTTTCTGGGAGCAGGGTCCTGGATTATTTTATGATAGCTTACAATCATGTTGTTTTATGACTAGTCATCCATTTAACTGTTTGTTTTGGCCAGAGCCTCAGGATGGCTTATAGGAATTGGTGCCCATGGCTAGCACGTTGGAGGGGCTGGGGAAGGTTAAGACTACTGTTTACAGAGAGAGGTACCACCCTGAGAGGAAGGCTGAAGGGGGTTGCTGGGCCAGAATGTGGAGGAGAGCCTCCTGAGAGTAAAGCAGGAAGGATTGGGAAGGGGGTGTGGAGGCCTTGGGAATTGGCTGAAGAGTTTTGGGACTCTGGGAAGGAAGAAAAATAGTTCTTAAAAATTCTAGGCTGGACACAGTGGTTCACGCCTGTAATCCCAGCACTTTGGGAGGCCGGGGTGGGTGGATCACGAGGTCAGGAGTTCGAGAACAGCCTGGCCAACGTGGTGAAACCCCTTCTCTATTAAAAATACAAAAATTAGCCGGGTGTGCTGGCATATGCCTGTAATTCTAGCTACTCAGGTAGGCTGAGGCAGGAGAATCGCTTGAACCCAGGAAACGGAGGTTGCAGTGAGCCGAGATCACACCACTGCACTCCAGCCTGGGTGACAGAGGGAGACTCTGTCTTCAAAAAAAAAAAAAAAATTCTAAACCATCAAGAACTGATAAAATAAGAATAAACGACTAGAAAAATGACATTTAAAAAGTCTATAATACAAGCCCCTAGTTTTATTAGATTCAAAGACATAATATTACCTTAGCAAATTGCTATAAAAGTTTCTAGAACACTTACACTCAATTTCAGTATTGATCATAGAGCAGAAACAAATACTTGGTGGACTGGCAGTGTGCTGCAGGCTCCCCTTGGAGTGGCACTGACCTTGGAGAGGTGGGTCTCAGCTCTTTTCTGTCCTTGGATGCCTGGAGGCCCACCTTGACCTCCAAGGGTCTTGGTTTTTAGGCTATAGGATGAAAGTGGTGGTTTAACAGGTCACTGGTCTCCCGACAGGACATGTGGGACCGGGAACAGGTGCTTGTTTCTGAGCCTTTGCCCAAGTGGGTTCTCCTTAGGGCTCCTTCTGGAAGGGACATGCTGCAGTTATCTCATATACCCCCTCAGCCACCATGACCAGATATCTAACCCACTCATTTGAAAGGCATGTGTCCTGTGATAGGGACCTCCTGTAACAAATGAACCCATGTGTGTGTGTGTGTGTGTGAGTGTGTGTGTGTGTGTGTGTGTATGTATCTCTATTTATAGTAATCTTGCATCTAGTGTAAGTTTTTTCTTGTTAATAGTTTTAGGTTGATAAACAGTTCTGTGGGATGGGAGGGAATGACCTCTTTAAAGAAGTTCTGTAGCAACCCAGGCTTTAGGCCTTGACTTTTGAAAACAGGTTCTCTAGGTCATCCTGCTGTAACTGTCATTCCAGCCCACAGGCCTGGGGGGATCTGATGGAGGAGCCAGCATGGAGGTTTTTAGGGCCGGGTCTGGCCGTGGTTAGCGTCACTTTCTACTCGCATTCCATTGCCAAGAACACAGTCACCTGGCCACCCCTGGCAGGGAAGCGAGGTCCAGCTGTGTGCCCAGGAAGATGACAAGAGTGTGTATTTCAGTGAGTAGCTGGCATTCCTCTCGCCTGCCCTTTCCCGTTCTTCTGATTCACTGATCAGAATCTTACTCACTATTGCATTCTTCTGTCCAAATGAACTCATTTATTAATCTATTACGCCTGGGCATGATGATGGTCAGGCATGAAATTTTTATGCACTGGGGTAAGAAACAATGGAAAGCAGAGAATGGAAGTTGCCTCAGAATTAATGGCCAGTGCACATGCAGGCTCGCAGTCAGCAGCACGGAATGGCCGATGCTGACAATGAGAGTGAATTGGCGATGTGCCATAGGCTGCATTTGGATTTTGTTTAAAAAGTCAAGGTATTTATGAGTTGAGAGTAGTGCTCGGTTCTCAAAAAGTAAACAGCACTTAAGCAGAGGGAAACTGCATAGGTGTATCAGTGTGAGGGCAATTGGTAGCCCATGATGAAATGTGGCAGAGGTAATGTAATGTGATTTTAAAAAACTTAAATAGCTGTAATATTTGCATAAGTGTGCTTTTTTTTCTTCCTGCAGTGGTGAATTAAAGACAAAACCAGTTTTGTTTTGTTTTGTTTTTTTTTCTCTCTCAAAAAAAAAGAGGTGAGATTTTGGGATTGAGTTTGGGAGAGATTCTAGGCAGAAAACTTTTAGGCTGTAAAAACGTCTAAAACTAAAACTTCTAAAAATTGCTTCTAGAGCCAGTGTTTCACAGGGCATGAATCAGGAAAACTGGACTAGGCATTTCTAACAGATTCTAATACAGATAATTGCATATTTAGGTGATGGAAGAGGAGAGTTACCAGACTGTTACAGCAACCTAGAGATTTGTAACCTCAGGAAGATGTCCACCCCCAGGACTGTGGAGGCAGGGTGGTGGGGGTGGCAGCTGATGGAAAGGGCATTGGGTCCTTTGGAGAGAGCTGTCTCCCTAGAGAAGGTTATCCCACCCAACAAATGGAGTTGGGAGAGAGACCCAGGCACCTTCCCCTCCCAGCTTCTTATGGTACCTCCCACAGGCCAGCACTACTAGAAACCAGGTGACAAGGGAGCTTGGGAAATGTAGTTTCCCATGATATTTGTAAAAGGACAAAGTATGCAGAGAACGGATTTGAGAGCAAAAAGGCAGATGGCTGTGGCACAGGGATTATAACGTTGGTGCAAAGGAAGATAAGTCGAGGAGTAAGAGATTGCTCTAGGGAAAGAACTTGAATTCTTGATTCCCTTCCCCCGTGCCACATTCCTTTGTGGCTTTGTTAACACCTGTGTCCTCTCTTCATGTTTCTGTCATGCTCTTTACACTGCATGATATTTACATATTTGACTCTCTGTTAATAACTAACATTTACTGAATGTTTCCTGTGTGCTTTATCTGCGTTAATTCATTGACTCATCAAAGCCATCTGTGAAGGCAGGTATAGTCCATCTTCATTATTCTCAGATTTCTGTATTTGTGAATTTGTGTCCTCATTAATACTTATTTGTAACCCTGAAATCAATACTCTGCACTTTCCTGGTCATTCATGGACATACAGAGTAGAAGATTTGAGTTGCCTGGTGTCCATGTTCCCAGCTGCGGATGAACAAGGCCTTCTTGCTTCAGCTCTTATATTGCAAATAAGTGTTCTTCTTCCATCTGGTTAGTATCGTGTTTATCCTTTTTTTGTGCCTTTTTTAAAAAAAGTGATTTTACTGCTTAAAATGGCCTCCAAGCATAGTGCTGAGGGGTTGTCTAGTGTTCTTAAGCACAAGAAGGCTGAAGAAGGCTGCGATGTATCTTAGGGAGAAAATACGTTTGCTAGATAAGCTTCATGCAGGCGTAAGTTGTAGTAGTAGTGTTGGCTGTGATTTCAGTGTTAAAGAATCAGTAACATAAGGTGTCATCAAACACACACATCAACTATGCATTGATCAGTTGGTGAAAATGTTGTGACCAGAGGCTCGCGGGTACCCAACCCTGTATCTTCTCTAGGAGCAATGTTTCAGGATTCACTAATTCAGTGTCTGCAGAGACTTTATAGAACAAGACCATTCTGGGCACTGCAAGTTGGCTGTCCTATTATCAGCTTATAAAGAGACTGAGGCAAGTAGAAGTCTAGAAGTTGTCCAGGATCACCCGTAGGATCGGAACCCAGGCAGTCTGGTCCCCAACCCTTTATTCTTCCCTGTTCTGCTTTCTTGCCCTTCATATCTGCTTCATGCTCTTTTACACTTCTGAATCTGTCAGAGGCATTTGAACGAGAGTGACTCCATCTTAAATAGGGGCTAAATATGAGTGAGACCTGCCGGGCTGCATTTCCAGGAGGCAGGGCATTCTTAGTTCACAGGATGAGGTAGGAGGTTGGCACAAGATACAGGTCACAAAGACCTTGGTGGTAAAGCAGGATGCAATAAAGAAGCCGGCCAAATCCCACCAAAACCAACATGGCGATGAAAGGGACCTCTGGTCATCCTCACTGCTCACTACAGGCTAATAATAATGCATTGCATGCTAAAAGACTCCCAGCAGCACCGTGACAATTTACAAATGCCATGGCAACGCCCAGAAGTTATCCTATATGGTCTAAAAGGGAGAGGAACCTTCAGTTCCAGGAGCTCCCCACCCCTTTCCCAGAAAATATTTCACTACTTGTTTAGTATATAATCAAGAAATAACTGTAAGTATACTCAGTCCAGCAGCCCATGCTGCCGCTCTGCCTGTGGAATAAGCCATTCTTTTGTTTCTTCTCTAATGAACTTGTTTTCACTTTGTGGACTCTGAATTCTTTCTTGTGGGAAATATAAGAACCCTCTCTTGGGGTCTGTATTGGGACCTCTTTCCAGTAACAAATCTGCTGCGGATGCTGCTGGAACCAACCCTAGGGCTATTTTTAATACTCAAATTCCTCTTGGTAAAGTCAACAGGTACCACTGGTTTACCAGGGTGTTTGTAATCCTGGTGTAAAACCATGTATTTCATAGGATCAGTTCACACAGCAACGCTATGAAACATGTGTTACCCTTCATTTCAGAAATAAAAACTGAGGTCTTGGAAGGCTGTGATTTGCTTAGGGTTCCATGATTAGAAAGCGGCAGAATGTGCCTCCAAATGCCTCACTCTTGTTACCATACCAAGGCTGGCTCAGGACTAGGCTCTGTGGGGACCGCACTCCTGCCCTCACCACGGTTCTCATCTGCCGCTTCTGTTCTGCTTTGACCTGACCTGGAGAAAGCACATAATGTTAGAACTTTGTGTAAAATAAGAGATTCCAAGAAGGAGACCAGGAATGTTTTCTTTAGGGGCCAGGAGTTTTTTCTGTAAAATGCCCATTTCCATGTTTACAGAAAATATTTTATAGGGTGGAATAACCTTCTTGTAAAGATGTTAATTTGTTTTTCTTTTCAAGGGGCACATTTTTGAAAGAAAACAAAGGGAAGATAATTTGAAAGAGCTGCAGATACTTTCTCAGCGATACCCTGTCTCGCCTAAACATTTGTTCTCATTTCTTTCCTTAGTTTGCTTTGTGTATTTAAGTGTATTTATTTGAATAATAGATATACATGTTAAGAATTCAAAAGGTACTTTGAAGCCTTCCTCCCCAGAAGTAAGCAATGTACCTGATTTCTTGTGTACTCTTCCAAAGATGTTCTAACAGTGACTCTCAACCAGGGACAATTTTGTTCTCCATGGTCATTTTTACATCTTGGTGGAGGTTGGGAGAGTGTTACTGGCAGCTTCCAGTAGGTAGAGTCCAGGGATGCTGCTAAACATCCTACAATGCACAGGACGGTCCCCACAGCCAAGAATTATCCAGCCTAAATAGTAGTGTTGAGGTTGAGAAACCCTGCTCTACACTCATGTAAACCGGAAGGGCTTACGTGTGTCCACAAGAGCTTTTGTGCCTAAACTTGTTTTTCTTGTGTGGTTGGGAGGTTTTTGTTGGTGTGGTTCCTTTTGTCTCCTGAGGGTGGGGCAACGGAAAAGATCCTCCCCAGGTGCAGCTGTTGTGAGGGGACACATTGTCTGTAGAGACTGAAAACAATCTGACCTCAGCCAGTCTGTTTTTTTCTTTTCTTTTTTTTTTTTTATTACAATGCATGGGCAGTTCTAAGCTGGTGATAAAATACTTCCTGAAAAATCTTTGGTTTGTCTAAATTCTAAAGAATTGCTACTGTCACTAATTACATATGTATAGATAAACACATATATATTTACATATACACCTCAGATTAGTACACTTCTTACACCTTAATTATTGCATGCCACATGAAAGTTAATTTGGAGAACTCCCTATTACACAGTTGGTCCCAATGCACATGGACTCAGCTCTACACTTTGCCTTGAGTAAATTCCTGTTTAGAATTGTTGGAGCTTCCTCTAGGTGCAGTTCACATCTCTAACCCTTATGGTACAATATGCTCTTGTGTTTAGAGATTTGTAATAAAAAATGATAGCACAGTTTAAGGTGAAGAAACAGAACTTGAGTTTCTTCACTTCCCTCATTGTGTGTGATCACTAGGAGATTTTATGTGTGATTAAAATGTAAAACGGTGAAGAAGTGAACTGTGAGTGTAACATCTGGTTAAGTGCATATGGTACGCTTTGGTAATTCATAGAAGAAATATAATATTGAGGCTCAGAAATAACTTTAAAATTGACACTCCTTCTAAATAGTTGTTTTCAAAACTAAAGAATGATTCAAAAGGATGTTATGATTATTGATCATTACATGATTATTAGAAATAATTTTGTATGGAGGAGGGAATTTCAATTAGTGATCTGACCTACTGTCATCTATGATAGCTGTATGCCATATATAGGATGGTTGAGATCTTTAAGAGAAATGAGTGAGAGAATGAAAGCAGGCCCAATAAAACAATATGTTATTTCTGTTGATCTGTGGCATCTGTCCACAGGAAACTGGTGCTCTTTTAAATGCCACATAGAATTGAAATTCTGACCCATGATGGTCTTTGTGAGAGTAGACCAAACTCTGCCCTTCATCCTCAGTATTTTAAGACTTTGTGTTGATTGATACATTTATACAAAGAACAGTGCACACATCATTGGTATGCAGCATGATTTACAACCAAACACACCTGTGTTAGGAGTACCTAGGTGGAGAAACAAAACATGCACAGCCCTGGAAGCTCCTCGTGTTCCCGTTTCCAGTCACTGTCACCGCCACCCCATCACAAGTGTACTTAATCACTGCATTGACTTCTAACAGCACAGATCAGTTTCACCTGTTTTTCTTTGTTACATAAATGGAATTATATAGTGCATGTTACAAGATTAATTTTTTTTTTTTTTTTTTTTTGAGACAGAGTTTCCCTTTGTCGCCCAGGCTAGAGTGCAGTGGCCTGATCTCAGCTCACTGCAAGCTCCGCCTCCCGGGTTCACGCCATTCTCTTGCCTCAGCCTCCGCAGTAGCTGTGACTACAGGCGCCCACCACCACACCTGGCTAGTTTTGTTTTTGTATTTTTAGTAGAGACAGGGTTTCACCGTGTTAGCCAGGACGGTCTCCATCTCCTGACCTCGTGATCCACCCGCCTCGGCCTCCCAAAGTGCTGGGATTACAGGCGTGAGCCACCGCACCCGGCCATAAGATTAATTTTTAACCAGTGTCTTGGTTTTGATTCTAACTGTTGATATTTGAAATATTCCCAAATGTGGCAATTAAACAAACTGGGCAATTTTCAGTGGTAGAGTCACAAAAATTCCTTGTTCCATGCATGGGTTCACTAATCATAATATTGTTCTTCAAGGTAGTAAAATTAATACGGTTGCTTTCATAATGAAGAAAACAACATAATTACATCACTCGTTGGGCTTCAGAACTTTATTTGGAAGGAAGATAATATAGAAATTAGATTTGTGTTCATGTATGGATTGATGCAATCAAGTTCATTTGAAGCTAGAGTAACTTACAAGCTTAAGATGTGACCAATGAGCTGGGTACACTGTATAGAAACTTATCATTGGATTTGAGTTGGAAACAATAGCATTGCAGTGCAATCTTACTACATCAGTATATTATATTCTGAATACCATTTTCTGAGTAGTAGTAGTCTTGTCTATAGAAACTGAATGGATAGCCTGTTTAATAGTTGAAGTTTGGGCCAGGAGAAGCTGAAATTGCCCTTCATGCCATGGGGAAATGGAGCACTCAGTTTGAAGGCCCTTTGTAATGTGGAACTATTAAATTCACTTTAAACTATTATTTTTAAAAAATAGGCTGTCTGCAGCCATCATCCATGGTGAGGATTTGTATTCTCCTTCTTGGATCTGTCACGGGCTGGCTCGCTCATGTTGAGCAAGGCGGCCAAGTTTGGAGCTTGATGTGGCTTCCATTGAGGTGTTACGTGGGCAGCAGGCCATGCGGGACATGAAAAACGTTTGCCATGCAGTTTCTGTTGGTCCCAGCCGAGATGAAAATGAACAGTTCTAGCAAAATTGCTAAGTCAGGGATGTTTGTCTCTGTAAAGTTGCTTTTTTAGCTCACTTAATTTTTTTGTCTGTGAAAGCCTTTCTCTTTTTTAATTCTCACCTTCAGTGGTTTCTAGCCATCGTCTCTAATTAAAATAAAGAATCTTAGCTTTATTTTTTGAAACTTATTTGTACCCACTTTCTAAATCTGCCTTTATTTTTTGCATTTTCCAGCCTCTGATGATGGAGAAGCAATGGTTGCAAATAAAAACCAGTTCAGGAGGAAACTGTATCTGAGACGGGAAATGGATCATGTTGCTTGTGAGTTTCAGGGCTCTTCAAAGTCAGCCTTTGAGGACAGGAGAGTCCTGAGTCCTACTGTGGCATTTCAGGCCCCTGCCCACTTTGGCCTCTCTAGACTCTCCTTGGCCTCTCCCTGCCTGCCTTTACATTCCAGCCTGTAGGGAAGGGTACCCTTGAGTGTGACTGGTGCTAGTTCTGCTCTGGGCATGTGCTCTTCTCTCTGCTGGGGATGCCTTCCCCACCGTCTTCTCTTTGTCCTTCAAGGCTCCTTCCAGAAGCTAGAACTCGTTCCTTTTTAGAGAAGTCTTCCTTCATCCTCTTGGATCATATGGTAGATGTTTCTTCTGTGTTCTTGCGATACTGTGTGCATATCATGCACTGCTGCATTTGCACACTGCTGTGAACCCAGGATCCGTAATGGTGCTTGGCATGTAGTAGAGCCTCAACAGATACTTGTTGTAGTAGGGTACAGACACATCAGTAGATAATTATAAAATATAATTACTGATGTGTCTGTACCCTACTACATTTTGAGAGCAGAGAACATGACTGAGCAGAGAGCAGAGAGCATGACTGTTCACATATTCAGTGCCTGACAAAGGTGCTCAGAAGTGTCTGCATCTCCATGCAAGGCTGGCTAGAGGGGGGACATTTCAGAGGCAAGGGAGGCTTTTCTTTGCTCTGCAGTCATGTATTTTATTTCAATAGTTTGGGGGAACAGGTGGTTTTTGGCTACATGAATAAATTTTTTAGTGGTGACTTCTGAGATCTTGGTGCACCTGTCCCTCGAGCAGTATATGCCAAGTGAAGTAACTCAAGGATGGAAAACCAAATATTATATGTTCTCACTTATAAGTGGGAACTAAGCTGTGAGGATGCAAAGGCATAAAAATGATATGATGGACTTTGGGGACTCTGGGGGAAGGGTGGGAGTGGGTGAGGGACAAAAGACTACATATTGGGTATAGTGTACTCTGTAGTCATTTATATTAAGTCTTGAGTCCTTAAGGGCAGAACCTCATCCTGCAGCCCTGTGGTCATCGAGGGAATTCCAGAATGCTGAAGGATAAGAACTATGCCTTTCAATCCCCTATCTTTACCCCTCTTGTTTTCCAAATGGGAATGGCTTTGTGTATATGAAGGTGCTGATGAAAGTGTTCGTGTCTCAGAGAAAATGCTTGACGTTGAGCTGATTACTTTGCTGATTGCTGATGCAGGAAAACATCAGTAAAAAAGAAACTTAAAAGTGGGTTATGTAAAGGCAGTGTTAATTATCATCCCTTAAAGGAACTAATTGCCATTTTTACGTGATTACTGTGCAGCCAACAAGGGCCCTGTATGTTGCATATCTTGTTTCATTTCTGCAGTAATTTTGATGTAAGTGCTTAACTGATTCAGGTACTGGGCCCCTAGATTCATATCAGTTATATTTTTTTCAGTTCCCAGAAAAAGAAATTAAACAACAGAATAGAGCTTTCCCAATTTTAAGACCATCTTTCCCTAACCTGCTTAATTTTTGGGCAATTGCTTATCTGCCAGTGAGTACCAACGAGTAGCAAAATGAATAACCAAGGAAAAATCCAGACCTTGTAGAGAAAAGGAGAGATGGAATGTTTTCTGCATTCTTTGGAGATGCAGAGGCTGCTGTCCACAGCATGGTTCTGTTTCCCCGAGTCCAGTTGCTCCTGGTTCAGAAGAAGAGAATCCATGTTGCAGGATTGCCTGGTGTTCTGCTGAGAGCCTGTGATATTTGGGTTCTGCTGTCCTTATGAGGATAAGGAACCGTAGATTATGAATAGAGGCACCTGTGTGGGGCTTGGGGCTCGGGGCTCACATAGCATGACTTACTGTTTGCAACTTGAGGGAAAGAAAGCAAGAGAGAAGACTGATCCCAAATTGTCAGAAGACAGATTCCTCAATCCTGCCTGTCTCCCCAAATGGGAAAGAGCAGTTCAGCGTGGAAGGGTCCAGTTAAAGCCCAGTTATGATTTTAGCCTAGAATGTGTCAGCCTTTTGTGTAGTGAGAGTTACTCTGGATGGAACACACTGTGCTGTCCTAGTGATGGGGGAGATTTTGCCCAATCTAATGGGCAGAGAGGAGGTGTGTAAAGACTGAGCAGCCAGAGGGGATAGTCGAGGAAAAAAGAGCCCTGGAGTCGTTTCTTTTTTTTTTTTTAACTTGGAATTTCTGCCCACCCATTTACTGGCAAAGAGGATTTGAGATGTCAGTGCCACTTACCTCAGATTTAGAGAAATTCATCAATTAAGGAGCACTTGTTGGCCTTTTTGCATACATGTTGGGTTGTCAAATGATTTTGTAGGGAGTCCATGTCTTCTTAGGGTCAGAATCGGAGCACGTTAATTGGAGCAGTTGGCTGAGTCTGATGGATGATGTTGCCTTCTGGGCTTAGCAGGTGACAGGATGTGAACCAGGTGTGCCTTGTCCCTGCCAGCTGGTGTGGATAGCATGGATGCCCAGGATTGTGGATTGTGACTTTACTCTGTATAACCGAGTCAGTGATGGCATCATCAAAGTCATTCATTCCTTCATTTGACATGCATTGATTGAGGTCCTACTCTGCACTCAGAATTGTTGTAGGCACTGGAGGTACAGTGGTGAATAAAGGCAGAGGAAGAAACAGGTAAATCTGATGTCAGGTGGAGATTCAGGCTGTGAAGAAAAACCAAGTAGGGCAGGAGATAGTGCCGCATGGGGAGCTATTCTAGGCTGGGTGGTCCAGGAGGCTGCTTGAGGGAGTGATGTTTGAGCGGAGTGCCAAGGCAGTATCCAAGGTGAAGAAAGTTCCGTGAGGAAGAGAGGGTACCTGCAGGGGCCTTGAGGCAGGAACAAACTTGACCTAGCTTGAGGGCCATGTGGGTGGAGTAAAGGGAGCCAGGGGCTGAGTGTGGAGGGCAAGTAGTGCCCGTATATGGAAAGCCTTGCTGGGCAGGGCTCAGAACTTGGGTTCCATCATGATTATGATGGACATGTGTGAAGAATTTTGAGCAGGAGGAGGTCCTGAGTTGATTGGATTTGTTTTTACAAGGATCATTCTGCTTGCATGGAGAATTGTCTGTAAGGGGCAAGAATAGAAGCAGATATCAGCTAGGAAGGTATGACAATCTTCTAGTGGAAGTGATAGTGACATGGACTCAGGTGAGGGGAGGGAGATAATGATAAGGGGTTGGATGTATCCGTTGAGAATGAATTGGCCCGTCTCTGACTTTATCTCCTGCTACCTTCCCTATGATTTATTTCACTCCAGCCACACACGTTGTCTTTTACTTCCCCCAGATCTTTACTTGCTCTGTTTCTTTGAACTCTTACCATTTCTTGAAGTTATACACACATGTGCATGTACATGCACACACATGTATGTTTGCCCATTCCTTCTTTGTCTCTCCTTCTGGCATGTAAGTGTCATGAGGGCAGGCAGGGACTTTGTCAACTTTGTTGCTATGTCCCGAGTGTCTAGAATGTTGCTGCAGGCAGCAAATGTTCAAAATATTGATCGGATAAGTGAATGAAATTGAAAGGCCACCCACAGATCTCATTATATAATTTTTATTTGAAAAATTTCCACCGTGACTGCCTGAGGTTTTAATTGCTACACTAAACACACTGAAAACTTCAAACTGTATTATCAATTTAATAAAAATGAAGAAGTATTGAACACTTTAAGTAATAGGGAAAAATAAGGGAGAGGAGGTTTGTGTCAGCCGTGGAGAGATTCCGCCTGTGGTGAAGGAGACGGTGCTGAAAAGGAAAAACTTTGAACCTCTTCATTTATTGCAGTGAAATTTGTCACTTTTATTCACATCCAGTACCATCTAGCTGCTAATTTGTGTTTTTGTTGGAAAAGACTTTCAAGGAAATAGTTAACCTCCCTCAGTGCTGTGTTCTCAAAATTAGTTTTCCTGAGCTGCAGTCAAAGCTGGATAATTTTGCCATCAAAAAGCACACATTCTTCCCTAAGGAAATCGGCATGAGGCCATTCTGAGGATGGAGAATGGGAGCAAGTGGGGATAGAGAGTAGTGGCTGTCCAAGGGCCCTCAAGGGTAGGCAGCCATAAGGCACAGCTTTTCCTGTAGACTTGTGGCTAAGGGACAGCCTCTAGGGATGGAGGAGCTTTTTCTTTGAATCCTGGCACCTCTGCCATGTGGCCTTGCACAAGTCCCTTAACCACTTTATGCCTCAGTGCTCTCATCCGCAAAGTGGGAATGATACAGTACCTATCCTATGAGGTTGCTGTGATGATTGAGTTAATACATGTGGAAGGTCTTAGAACCATGTCTGGGGTAGTAAGTACTTAAAACATTTTAGCTGTTACTAAAAGGAAGAAGATTGTTGGTCATTAACAGTTGGCATAAATATTGGCAGGTAAAAGTTGTGTTACTTGGACCTGAGTGTTGAACTGGTGTGTAGCACTTGAATTAACTGGAAAAAGGAGGTGGTGGGGGTGTGTTCTGACACCTCCTAGTATACTACAATATAATTCTATTGTAACCACCCAGAGTTAGTGCAGACCCCATCAGTTAAAGGGTATGGTTCCCAACAAGGCTGTTCCCACTTCAGATGCCCACTGTAAGTGGGACTTCCAGGCCATTCACCCTTTTGACTGACTGGTTACAATCCAAGGGGTTCCCATGGCCTTCTTAGGTTTGATAATTTGCTAGAATGAATCTCAGAACTCAGGAAAGCACTATATTTTCAACTATAGTTTTATTATAAAGGGTCTAAGTGAAGGTCAGTCAAATGAAGAGACACATGGGCTGATGTCTGGGAGGGTCGCGAATGCAGAGCTCCTGTGTCTTGTCCCTTCGAACTAGGGTGTGTCACCTGCCTGGCACGTTGATGTGTTTACCAACCAAAAAGCTCCAGTGAGCCTGGTGTCCAGTTTCTATTGGGGTTTTGTTACATAGGCAGGATTGATTGAGTACAACCACGTGGCCAATGATTCAATTTCCAGTCCCCTCCTTTCCCCTCTCTGGATTGGGCTGGCTTAGAGCCCTGATCCTCTAATTGCATGGTTGGTTTTTCTGGTGACCAGACTCCAGCCTGAGTCATCTCATCTTAGTGTAAACTCAGGTGTGATCCAAGGGGTTTATCAAAAATAAATACACTCCTACTACAGCAGGTAGTCCAAGGATTTTGAACCCTCCCTCTTCCCAACCAGGGGCAAAGGCCAGTCAGATTCTTTACTGTACAATAGGGAGATTATATGTGAGATAGCAAAATACAAGATGGTGGCCTCGGAAGGGCTTCTTGGGAGAGGTGGGCCCAGCTCTTTTCTCATGTTGGTGCTGCTGCTCTAATCCAATGTCAGGTTGGGTTTCTGGTTATGCAATAACATATGACTAACCTCATGGCTCTAGTTTTTTTTTGTTTTGTTTTGTTTTTTGTTTTTTTTTTTTAAGACAGAGTCTCGCTCTGTTGCCAGGCTGAAGTGCAATGGTGTGATCTTGGCTCACTGCAACCTCTGCCTCCTGGGTTCAAGCGATTCTCCTGCCTCAGCCTCCCGAGTAGCTGGGACTACAGGTGCCTGCCAGCATGTCCAGCTAATTTTTATATTTTTACTAGTAACAGGTTTTCACCATGTTGGCCAGGATGGTCTCCATCTCCTGACCTCCTGATCCACCCACCTCGGCCTCCCAAAGTGCTGGGATTACAGGCATGAGACACTGTGCCTGGCCTCTTTTCCTTTTCTTTAGAATAACTTTATTTAGTCTCATGGCAATTAAGTTGTCTTCTGGAATTTTATGGTGACCTTTTACTAAATATACCACAAATACTGCTTTTCTGAATTTGAGTCTTTGGAGAATGTGGTTTTAAAACTTTTCTGTGACATTCTTTGGGAATCCACTGAGTTGCTGGTTATAAGCTATCTTTCTGGCTTTCAGATATGCCCTTCTCAATAAATGCACCCCAACTTTGGATGGACATGGGGTGCTGGCTTGTGGATGGGCAGGCTATCTTTCTGCTTTATGCATCTGAAGTTCTTGGCCACTGAAGACTTGCAATCTGGTGATGGGCAGGCTTGTGGTAAGATTTTTTTGTGGTCTTCCCTGCTATCTCAGTTATTAGTGAACAGTCACCTGATTTTCCCATGTTTGATTTTTGTAGCAAGTGTGGTTTCTGTAGTTCATTTCTTTGATTTGCTGTTTTTCTCTTGCTACTGCAGACTTCTCACTTTCATGAATTTCACAGTACATGTTTGTCCCTGAAATTAAAGATTGAATGCTCCCGGGAGTATTTTCATTTTACCTGAAGAGTTTGTAGTCCCAGCTCCCTTCCCCACCACCCAACCCCACAACAACAAAAATTGTGTAGACTAGCATTACTCCAAAGGACTTGATGAGGATTTGATTGGAGCCCAAGTGGCTGGAGCACCCTAACTAGTTACAAAGCTCAAAGGAGGCCCTTTGTTTTCAAATCTCCTCTCCTTTGTTTTTGTTTTTTTCAGACAGGCTCTCTGCCCAGGCTGGAGTGCCGTGGCATGATCCATGGAACACTGCAGCCTCAACCTCCCCAGGCTCAGGTGATCCTCCCACGTCAGCCTCCCGAGTAGCTGGTACTACAGGTGCATGCCACCATGGCTGGCTAATTTATGTATTTTTTTAATAGAGATGGGGTTTTGCCATGTTGCCCAGGCTGGTCTTGAGCTCCTGTGCTCAAGTGATCTGCCTGTCTCGGCCTCCCAGAGTGCTGGGATTACAAGTGTGAGCCAGTGCACCCAGTCAGCTATTTAAAAAAATTTTTTTAGAGACAGAATCTTGCCAAGTTGCCCAGGCTGGTCTCCAATTCCTGGGCTCAGCCCATCCCCCTGCTTTGGAACGTTTCATGTTCCCAAGCTGAAACTGTGTCCCTCCCCGCCAGTCCCTGGCACCGTCTGTTCTTTTTCTGTATTATGTGCCTGGCACATAGTACGCACCCAGTACCTGTTGTGATTGTGATTTTTATTAGTAATAGTTGGTCGTACCTAATTGGCATGTGCTGTTTTAAAGTGACAATAAAACGTACACGACAAACTTTGAGAGCATGGGGTATTGTCATGGTTTGAATGTGTCCTCTAAAGTTCATGTGTTGGAAACATCCCAGTGCAGTACTGTTTACAGGTGAGAACTTTAAGAGGTGATTAAGTCATGCAGACTCAACCCTCCTGAATAGATGAATGAGGTTATCGCGGGAGCGCGTTCCTGATGAAACGGTGGATTCGCCCCCTCCCCCTACCGCCCCCACCAGCAGTTTCCAGATGGAAGGGTGGGTTTGCGCCGTCTTTCGCCTCCTCCTCCTCCTTGCGGGAGCGGGTTCCTGATGGGAGGGTGGGTTCGCGCCCTCCTCCTTCTGGTGCGAGTGGGTTTCTCATGGGAGGGTGGGTTCGCGCCCTCTTCCTTCTCGCGCGAGCGGGTTCCTGATGGGAGGGTGGGTTCTCGCCCTCCTCCTTTCTCTTTCTTCTGGCGTGAGCGGGTTCCTGATGGGAGGGTGGGTTCGCGCCCTCCTCCTCCTCCTCCTCCTCCTCCTCCTCCTCCTCCTCCTCCTCCTCCTCGCGCTAGCAGGTTCCTGATGGTAGGGTGGTTTCGTGCCCTCCTCCTCCTCCTCGCGCGAGCGGGTTCCTGATGGGTGGGTGGGTTCGCTCCCTCCCCCTCCTGCTCGCGCCAGCGGCTTCCTGATGGGTGGGTGAGTTCACGCCCTCTTTCTCCTGCTCGCGCCAGCAGCTTCCTGATGGAAGGGTGGGTTCATGCCCTCCTTCTCCTGCTCACGCCAGCGGGTTCCTGATGGTAGGGGTGGGTTCGCGCCCTCCTCCTCGCGTGAGCGGGTTCCTGATTGAAGGGTGGGTTCGCGCCTTCCTCCTCCTCCTGGCGCGAGCGGGTTCCTGATGGAAGGGTGGGTTTGCACCCTCCTCGCGCGAGCGGGTTCCTGATGGAAGGGTGGGTTCGCGCCCCCCTCGCGCTAGTGGGTTCCTGATGAAAAGTTGGGTTCGCGCATTTTTTCTTCTGCTTGCGCGAGCGGGTTCCTGATGAAAGGGTGGGTTTGGCTCCCTTCTTTTCTCTTCCTCCTCCTTTTCTCTTCCTCCTCCCATGAGTGTGCTCTTGCATCGTGGAGTGACTTGGCAAGAATGCCCTCAAATGCAGGCCCCTTGAACTTGGGCTTTCGCAGCCTCCAGACCTGCAAGAAATAAATCTCTGTTCTTTACTTGTCTCAGGTATTCTGTCATAGCAGCACAAATTGGAATGAAACAGGTATGTAGGCATCCTTATATCTTGCTAGCTATATCTTGCTAGTTTTGGGGATGTAAATCAGTACAATTTTACTGAAAGAAACATGGGATATCACTGCTACACAAGCCTAAAAATCCTCGTATTATTGTATCAGATAATTCCTTTGCTCTAAGGAAATATACAGAGGTATGATATACAAATGTAGGAGTGAAAGACTATTGCATTACTTTTTAAAATTTTTTTATATTTTTATTTTTATTACTTTTTTAAATAGAAAAATTGAACAAATTAAATGCCTAGTACTGTGGGATTATTTAAGTAAAACATGCAATTACTACTTAGCTTTTAAATTGTGGTAAAATATTTATCATGGGAAAATGTTTAAAATCTGTTGTGATATAAAAGGCTGTAAGAAAGCAAGCATAAATATAAGTGTATTTTTGTGATATATGTGTATGGATGATATACCATATATGGGAATATATATGGAACATACTAAAATTTTACCATCTGTAGGGAGTGGAATGATGACTGATGTTTTAAAAAAATTTTCTTTGTGGTTTTCCAGTATTTAATAAATTTTTTGTGATTGAGCAAGTATTTTGGTCTATTAGAAAAAAACAGTAATTTCACTTGGAAAAGTGATATTTTGATTGGCTCTGTGAGGTTACTTTATTTTTATTTTTTATTTTTTATTTTTTTCGAGACAAGGTCTCGCTGTGTTACCCAGGCTAGAGTACAGTGATGCAGTCATGACTCACTGCAGCCTTGAATTCCCAGATTCAAGCAATTCTCCTACCTCAGCCTCCCAAGCAGCTGGGACTACAGGGACGTGCCAACATGCCTAGCTACTTTATTTTGTAGAGATGGGGTCTCCCTGTGTTGCATGGGCTCCTCTTAAACTCTTGGACTCAAGCAGTCCTCCCACTTCAGCCTCCTGAATATCTGGGATTATAGACATGTACCACATCCAGCTGTTACATGAGGTTAAAAGAGAACGATCCCCAGGGGGAGAACCTGGCAAAATGGGCCTGTTTATAGGGGTCCCCACCACCCAGTGGCTAGCTGGCTCTTCACACAGCAGCTGCCCTTATGCCCAGGCGGTGGTGGACACGCCCCCTAAGCCCTCCTTCCTAGCCCTCTTGGGAGTCCCAACCTGAATGTGAGTGAGCCCCTCTGAGTTTTTTGACATCAGAGGATACAGGGCAATCTCCCCTCTCTTACATACCCCAAATCTTTGTGTGTGTGTGTGTGTGTGTGTGTGTGTGTGTGTGTGTGTGTGTGTGTGTGTGTGTGTGTGTGTGTGTGTGTTTTGACAAGTTTCTAGCCCAGGCCCTGTGGGGTTTGCTGGGAGAGTGTTTTAATCAATTGCGATGAAAGTTGGCTTCTGCTAGATCCCATTTTTGGATCCCATTTTCCAGGCCTGTTAAATCTTCCTGGCACGCCTAACTCAAGACATTTATGTCCTTGTACTTTTGTGCATAAAATCTTAAAAAGAGTAAAAATAAACTTGCCTGCTGCTCAGAATTTACCCTAAGCGATATATCTTCCGCTGGACACTGGTGCCAGATGGTGTTGCACCTCCTACTGGGTTAATGAACAGGCATTTGCCGAAAACCTTGAATTGCTCTTGAATCATTCCATGCACTTTCAATACAAAACTCTGCCAGTGGCAATTTGCATTTGTTTCTTTTTCTCTCCATCTTTCTATTTTAGGAAGGAGAAAGAGGTGACACTTTCTGGAATAATTTCCTATGAATGAATTGAATTAGTTTTATTGCTAGTATTGTTAGAAATCTGTATCCCTAAATAACTATGTTGTGCCAACTTGGGGGCACAGAGTAAATTTCTTCTCGGAGCTGTCTGCAATGTTGGCTTTAAAATACACTTCAACTTCTGCATTAGGTGGTGCAGGATGCTTATATATTAGTTTGTGGGGGTGGGGGCAGAAAAAATGGTCCTTGTGGCTTTAATACTACTGCTGTTACAGTTTTCCACATGTATTCTTGATCCTTTATTCTTACTACAACCTTGGTAGTAGTAAGGGGGCGGAGGGTGGAATATTACCTCTAAGTCTACTTATTAGTCAGTATCTTGAAGATGAGATACGTCTGTGTGCTTTTCAGTAATAATAAGTGTTTGAATCAATCTAATCTTTTGCTCACACTCTAGGAAACAGATGATAGGGGGTGTTTAGAGTCCTTGAGTTTTGGTCCTGCTAGCGTGCATTCTCTCCCTCCCCCGGGAGGTCTAGATATTTCAAGGTAGATATAGAGAGTACTGTCTTGCTTCTGTCATTGAACCAGATTGTGAAATCATGCCCCCTTCACCAGGACTTTGGAGAGACAGGAGTGTTCTCCAAATCTGCCCTCACTTCATGTACTGTTCAAGGCCCTGGTGGAATATCTTCCATGAGCATTTGCGCCCCTTCTTGATATTATTTGGTATTTTGTGGTTCAGGTGGTTCATGTTGCTGTAAGAACCTCACTTCTGGAAGCTGATAATGCAGTTGAAGATGGGTGCTCTTTTACTAATATCTAGTCTTTTCTCTGTAGTCTGAGTGGATTGTTCAGACTTAAAAGGTCCAGCAGCATTTTATTTGTGACTGGCTGTGAAAGTCACATATCTATTTTATTTTTATGGCCTCTGATCTCAAATATCCCCCAGAACACAGTCGGCATCCATATAATGCATAGTGGAGGTTGTTAACCTCCAAGACTGAAACACCATTTGGAATATTCCTGTGAACAGTTTGGATTCCTTCAGGTTCGTAAACCAATGGCTCATTTCTCACCCACCTAAGAGGGTGACTTGAATCTGAATTAGCAGGTACTGTGTTAGACTTCAAACCTTATTAGTCATAAACAAATTTAATACCCCTTTACATTTTTAACTCAGAAAAAAGATTCAAGTGTGAATTTTCTGTTTCTAGACAAGGATTTATCTTCTCAAAAGTTCTGAAATCGCCTTTCAGTTTTAGTCTAGGCATTCTGTTGAACAATTCTTATGTTTTTATCTGCTTAAGTTGGAGTGTACTTTCCTAGAATTATCCTAGAAATGACAAGAAAGATCTAAAGCTTTAAATTCTGGAGTCTGAAATATCCCATAATACCCTGTTCTTATCTCCCATATCGGCTGCAGCATGTGGTTTCATAATTTATGTACGTAGGTTTCTGTTTGCTTCACTAAGCTACTTGTGGATGAGTGTCCTTTGGCCTTACTCATTTTTTAATTCCTAGTACCTACTGCATTAAGTGAATCTCATTGTAAAGTTCACCTAGAGCCTTTTTAACGTCTATAATCTTTTCTGTGTTTGATGTCTGGTGTGCGTGAGCCTGTGTTTTAGGAAGAACTTGGAAAAACTTCTTAATGGCTGGGTAATCTCATTTTCCATAGTGGATTTTATTTGTGACAATTGTATTAAGAAATGGACTTTATTCTGTGTGCTGTGCTGGAGAATATACTGGAAGACCAGGGGGGTCTAGGCTTTGCAGTGCCTATAACTGGCTTGTGATCTCCAGCAAGTCACTTAATATATCTGAGTGTCTAGAACAAATGGTCTAGAAAACCCCATTCCAAAAATTCCAGGGTAAAAAGTCAGGATGATCCTCATGAAACTAAAAGCAACTTTTTCCCCAACATATTATTCAAGGTGTGGTTCCCTGGAGGCTCCTCTGTAGCACTCTGGACATGGTGCTCTTCAGAAGTTGAATTTGCTCATTGCCTCTGTTGTTTCTTAACCATTAGTTAGACATTTAGTCTCTATGCCAAGCTGTAAACAAGTTAGCAGAAGTGGAAATTTTTGTGGAGCATAGAATTAATTGGTTTGGATATGCCTGTGCTTGGGAATTTACCTATTGTTGGTGTTTGAAAGTATATTTTTCCCCTTTCTTTGAAACGATTTTAGGCCGTTGCTTCTGGTACTCAAGTACCAGTATGGAGGGTCTGAATGTGTGGTATATGGCCTTTTTTTTTCAGATCTTAAGGCTTAAAAAAAAAAAAAACTATGGATCCAAGGGAGCTTTTTAAAACACTCTTTAAAGTACGTGTTTTGTTTTCTATTTAATGTAGGATTCATTTTCAAAGCAAAGTGATCATTTAAAAATATGACAGCCCAGATTTGTTAATGAGCTAGCAAATTGTTGCTGTTAAGTGCAAAATTGTTTTCCTATAAGGTTCAACTCCTAATGATAGTTGATGCTTGTAAGTGACATGGATCTTTAGCTCCGCTTTTATAGTTTAAAACAAGCTTGTCCAGCCTGCGGGCCACCTGTGGCCCAGGACGGCTTTGAATGCAGCCCAACACAAATTTGTAAAGTTTCTTTAAAAATGGAATTTTTTTTTTTAGCTCATCAGGTTTCCTTACTGTTAGTGTATTTTATGTGTGGCCCAAGACAGTTCTTCTAGTGTGGCCCTTTGGTGAAGCCAAAACATTGGCTGCCCCTGGTTTAAAGGCTGTGTCTCCTATCTCATATTTTAATAGGCTAAGTTGTACTAGTTTAACAGGAATATGTGTGTTTGATTTACAAGGGGATTTCCTAAAGTTGTGTCCTCTGCCTTTGAATTTTCAACTACTTTAAAAAATACTCTCAGGACAACCTTAACACAGTTCAATGATTTCTTGATTAGTTCATCAAATATTTATTGAGTTTTTACTGTGCCAGGTACTGGGATGTATGTGGTGGATGGTATGGGGGGTGGTCAGGGATACAAAGATGAAAAAGTACTTCTGCCTTTAGGAACTCTGCAGATTGGTGGGTTAGCAGGTATGTATGCCCCAATATACTTCAGTCAATATTTCAAAGTCTTCCAAGCCCTTAGGAGTTGGAACATTTTTACGTTTGAACTTGACTGTGATGTTGTGGAATTTTCTAGCTCAGGAAGGGCCTTCTAGGCAGGAGAAACAGCATTAGCATTACGAGGTGATGCTAGACCTGTTCCAGAAATTGAGTAATTTATATGAGAGAGTCTGGTAGAAAATTCAATTCAAAAGGTCGGTTGAGACATTGAGTGACTGGAAAAGCAAAGCTTGTATTTTCAGGTGGATCTAGTACTTAAAAATTGGGATTTGAGATTAAAGAGAGATTTCTTGAACCTCCTGGTATAACTTGCTATCCTTTGGAGTCAAAGACGATGATGTCGGCCATCTTGTTAGGCTAAGGAGGAAAAGGAAAGTATGAAGGATTTGCTTCTTGATCAGTAGTTCTTGTCATGTTCCATGTAGGACGGAAAATCCTTGTATTAAGGAACATGTTCAGCTGCTGTAACAGAAACCTCAAACAATACTGATTTAAACAAGACAGTTTAGTTTCCTTTTACTTTAAAGTCAGCTAGAATGGCATTTCTGCCTGCTAAAGTTATAGGGGGCTGGGCTCCTTCCTTCTGGTTGCCCTGCCACCCCCAGTGTTGCTCTCCTTTGTATGCCCTGAAATAAAGGAGAAAAAAAGGGTAGGAGGAAGGGCAAGGAGGAATGATAACCCAGAGGTTGGGTAGATTTTTTTTCTACTCCTGTTCCACTTGGCAAAATATAATCACTCTGCCACTCAGCTGCAAGAGATAATTATACTCTGTAGTGAGATACTCTGCAAAATTCCTGCTCCTATGGAAGAAAGGGAGAATAGCTTTGGGGGAGCAATAAGGATCCAATATATCCCATTTGGGCCTTGTCATCTGTACCATAAGCTATTGGTAACTAGAAATGAATTTTTAAGCCTGTATAGCCAAGAAGGGTAGCAATAGTCCTTCTTCTTCTGGTTCTTCATATTGAAAAATGAAACTGATTTTATAAGCTGTGTCTGCCTCTGCTAGCTCAGTGAGCCTGTTCACCAGCCCTCAGTTGCCCTCCCTGAACTTTGCCATCATGGGCAACCCATGTGCACTGTGGAAGTTGCACTTTCCTTGCTGTCAAGCTCTATGTAGCTCTGAAGATCACCAGCATTCTGATCCAGTGTTCTTCAGACTACCAAGCAGCTTCAGAACTACCAAGCAAGGAGCAGGAAGTTGGCTGGGAGATGCCTTTTACCCTTGAGTCTAGCTGGGTGTGTGAGGCTTGGCTGTTTTGGCCCATCTGGTCTCCATCCAAGGTGGCTGAGTTAAGATCTTTTGGGCATTGCGCTACAAAGCAGCTTGTCAAGCTGGAATTCCGTTGGTGTAGGGGAGCATAGTCAACCCACTCTGTCCATGTTCCTTGTGGCAGCTGCCCCCAAACCTGCCTAGTGGTCAAAACTACCTGGAGAAGACTAATGGGTTCCTATGATATATTGTAGTGGATCAAGTAGTGCACGTTCTCAGGGAGGTGCCCAGGACTGGACTTTTAAGCAAACACCTTCTCCAGGTAGGTCTGATCATGGGCCCACTTTGGGAACCACTGCTTTGCATTCTTCATCTTACTACTTATAACTTTTGGTAACTGCATCATGTTTCCCTTCCTTTGAGGGGTTTATATTACAGCTTAACTTGTAAATGTTAGGTATTTAGTTGTTTCTGACACTCAGCCAGTATAAAAGAGGCCAAAGTTTATTTTTTGAATGAATGGTATTTGTGTGTTGTTACATAGCTCCCTTGAAATGTATTCTTGTGGCACATTGTCTTAAAACATTTTGGTTAACAGAAGGTAAAAATTAGCACACCAGGAAATGCTGCATTTCCATTTCAGAAAAACTAAATGCTTCCATATTTTCCAGAGTTGATGATAGATTTGAAAGTAAACATTAAACTCCATTCTGGACTTGCTATGTTAAGCCGCTATTTCTTGGGGAAATCTCATGTATATAATTTGACTAAATTCTTGGAGTAACTGTCTTCCCTTCCTTTCTTAATTGCACATCTTTGCCTCTCCTACTCCTCTGATAAGAGGGCAGTGTGTTTTCCTGTTCCGTGATGTGACTCAGAAGCATGTACATATATCCCAGAAGACAGCCTCCCAGGATGGAGCTGAAGTCTCGGAGGGAGTCCTGGCAGAGGGTGCAAGCTTTGGGACCAGCTGTGGACTGAAAGCTGTTCTTTGTGTCACCTGTGGACTCTCAGTTCTCTGGTGGAGGCTGAAATTTTAAGGCTGGCTGCTGGCTGCGAGTGTATTTTGCTTGCCTGCTCCTTTTTTTTTTTTTTCTTCTAAAAACAGTGGCCTGAACCTCCTTCCACTATTTGTTCTGTGAGGATGGAGCATTAAATCCCTGCTTAGAAAACAGTGATCTTTGCCTTGTTCTATCGGCTGCTCCAACAGCTCTCTGTCAGTATTCCATGATTTTTTTCTCTGACTTTTGGATGACTCGAATACTCATTTTGTGGGTTCATTCTCCTAGTTGTTTAGAATCATTTGCTTTTTCTTTGTTTCCTTTATTATTTGAACCTTCAACAGTGGGAAGCTTACCGAAAAGTGTTTTGCTTGGGAAATGCTCCCCCTGCATATGGCTACTATCCATTGTTGCTCATGAGTTCTGTTGGAGTTTGAGGGAAGCAGATACTGATTGGTGCTCTGTATGTGGAGGTTGTGCAAATGGCAAGAATGAACATGCTTCTTGCCTGCAAGAAGCTTCAGTGGTTCGGTGAAAAAATAAAACCCACAAACAGTCTTAAAATCATTGATTAGAGGTACAATTTTGGTAAACACCTGAGAATTTGTCTCAGGTAGAGGATGTCATGTTGAAATGAGGAATTAATTACGTGCAGATAGTAAGTCTTTTATTTGGCAATGAGGACTATTTTAGCTGGTGTCCCTGCCTCCCTACCCCGCCCCCCAATCCCCCCATTTCCCCCCGCCCCCGCCCCCCGCCAAGGCTGAGAAAGTCACAGCTTTTGGGAAGTATTCCAGAAATATCTGACTGACTGACCTTGGTAAGGACACCACAGTGGTCACGCTTGAGGGGTTTAAACAGATTTTCTGCCAAGGGAATATAGCCTCTAGCCTGAATACTTCAGACAGGGATGTCTGCAAGTCCCCTGACATCTTCCTTCCTTTGTAGATTCTTCTGGAAATTTCTCTCATGTCTGCAGTGATGCTGCCTTCACAGGGGCACAGCTGTTCTTCCTGGCTGATGGCAGTTGTTGCCAATTAATGGTGTTACAAGTCTCTTTTTCTTCTTTTCTCTGTTGAGCCTCTCTTTGTCCTTCACTCCCTAAATGTAATCAGAGAAACCCTATTTGGTGTAGACTGAGTGTCTTTCTATATAACCTCTATTAGCATTAGCCTTTCTCCATTTATTCACCCATTCAAGGAATAGTTGAGCACTTAGTGTGCCCTAAACTCTGTTTTAATCACGAAGTATGGAGTGAGCAAAACAGATGAGTTCTCTGCTTCTGCGGAGCCTATGTTCTGGTAAACGAAATAAACAGGATTTGCTGGGCATGGTGGCTCAAGTCTGTGATCCTAGCATCTTGGGAGGCCAAGATGGAAGGATTGCTTGAGGACAGGCATTCAAGACCACCCTGGGCAACATGGTGACACTCCGTCTCTACAAAAATAAAAATAAAAAAAATTAGCCCAGTGTTGTGGTATGCACCTGTAATCCCAGCTATTCAGAAGGCTGAGGCAGGAGGATTGCTTGGTCTTGCTCTGTCTCCTGATTGCTATGTGACACGATCATAGGTCACTGCAGCCTTGAACTCCTGGGCTCAAGCCATCTTCCTGCCTCAGCCTCCTGAGTAGCTGGGACTACAGGTGTGTGCCACTACTCCCTGCTTGTCTTGTGTTTAATCATTCAAATACCTTTATTAAGGATGCCCTCTGTGCTTGATCTTACTTCGGGGGCTATTTCCTAAAAATATAATCTGGAGAGGCTGTGGTCTTTGCCCTCTGGAGGGCCGCTTTGGTTTAGTTGAGACAGGTTGGGCTGTGAACCAATAGGTATAGTCGAGTGTTAAATAAGGCAAAAGTAGGTCCAGGGGTTTGTAGGAGCAGGAAGAACTATCTTTTGTTCTCTTTGAGCTGGTGGACTGGAGTATGGGGTTGGGATATTGTAATCCTCTTATGCTTTGGCCATAATAAATTATTTTTCTGTATCTTTTCTATTTAAAAAGCCTTTTTCTTTTCATACTGTTTTACATTAGGGAACCAGTAGATGGGAGGGAAGATGGGATAATGGGGGTGTGGGGAGTGAGTAATTAGATTCCCCTTCAGCAGTCTCAGAAAAGAAGTCAGCATCTTCCACAGCACCGGGTCAGCTTGTGATGGTTCCAGACAGGGTGAAACAATTTTTATGATTTGTCTTCAGATCCTTTTCTCCTTTCACCTTTGGGGCGACCTGTGCTTGTCAGATCCTCCACAGCAGTTGTTATTGTCAAGTGAGGTAACAGTGGCACAATGCTAATGAGAAGGCAGAATGGTTGTCCAGGGTGGCCTTGGTGGCCGCCAGGCGCCAGCATCTTTATCAGCTCTGACATGCTGCTCAGAAGGCCAGCTCTCTGGGCCAAGCGCTGCTTTTTTTTTTTTTTTTTTTTTTTTAATTGAGAGGAGTGACTATCCCTCCAAAAGCTGCTGATTAGCACTGTGGCTTGAAGGGCTCCATGCTAATATGTAGTTTGCTACAAAGATGCCAGGGTTTGGTATGGTCACTAAATTATTTTCCCTTCTCTGATAATTGGCTGGTTGATACTAATGAAGAGATGCAACTATTTTCATTATATTATTATTGAATACCCATGTAACCACCCACCCCAAGAACTTGGACTTATCAGTAACTCACATCTATCTATGACATCCTCTCTTCTTCCATCCTCTGCCTCCTGACCCAGCAGCCACTATTCAAAACTTCATTTTCTTGTTCAGCTTCTCTGTCTTTTGCCGACTGCTATGGTCTGAATGTTTGTGTCCCTCCAAAATTCATATGTTGAAATCTAATCCCCAACCTGATAGTGTTAAGAGGTGTGGGGCCTTTCAGGCCTCTGATTAAATCAGAAGGAGGAGCCCTTGTGAATGGGGTTCATGCCCTTATAAAAGAAGCTGCAGGGAGTTTGTTTGCTCCTTCTGCTATTTGAGTACACAGCTAGAAGTGGCATCTATAAAGCAGACAGTAGGCCCTTACCAGATGCCAAATTTGTTGGTGCCTTGATCTTGGATGTTCCAGCCTCCAGAGCTGTGAGCAGTAAATTTCTGTTGTTCATAAATTGCCCAGTCTAAAGTGTTTTGTTTTACTAGGCTGAACAGACTAGGGCACTGGCCCAGGGTTTAGCATTCAGAAGTGTTGCCCTAGGCATCAGCCTCTGGCTGCCAGCCTCTACAGCCCAGCTCACTTTGTGGGGATGGGTGGGGTAGGAATGTCCTTAGGGACTTGTGAGATAAGCAGTGTCTTAAGAGCGTTTTAGCCAGGATCTTTTTAAAGACATTCTTTAATCCTATACGGCCAATTGTCTCCTTTTAACAACTATTTTCTAATGCTATCTTTACCATGCAGAATGCAAGTCACAGATAATGTAACCCAACAACAAACACAATTCTCCCCCCAAAAATCAATGCAATTTCCTAACTGTAATGTAAAAGGAAAAAAAAGGAAAGTCATGCGGAGTCAAACAGGCATTTCATCATGTAAATGCGTGGGCCCACCTGTCCTAAGACAAAATGAAATAGCCAGATCCTTGCACCTGTTGGTAAAATCACCTATAAATGCAACATCTCCAAATACAGGATTGATTTGGTGACTCATATTACAGGAGTGGCTCTATCATCAATAATATAACTTTTTTTATGGTTAATAACTTGTAAAGTTCAGAACAGAAAGTATGTTCTTAGCTCATTATACATGGTAGTTGTATCCTGGGACAATTTTAAATGTGTTAAAACTATGCAAAAATTAGGTTATCCTCATAGGTTTTCCTGACCAGTGGGGTCTTAGTGTGCACAGAAGGTCAGAAACCCCTGGGTGCTCATTTATAATGCAGATTTTAGTCCCATCCTTGAGATTCAGCAGGTGTGAGGTAGGGCTTTGGAATCTGCATTTTTAACGAGCACCGCAGGTTATCCCAGTGCAGTTAGTGGGTCCAAGTATAAGTGGTTTTTCACTTAAGCTAAGGGTCAGTCACAGGATGACTAATCAGATTTTTGGTGAGGCTTGTAAGGAACATTTCTAGTGCCATTGATTTTTACATTAAATGTTTTTTTTCCCCAAAAGCTCAGGTGATAGGACATTCTGAAATCCTAGCACTCCCTAGGGTTTTCTAAGGCATGAGGGTGTGCGGAGGCTGAATGGAAGAGAGGACGGGGCTGATCGGGACTTCATACACAACTCCTTGCTGCTTGTGACCTTGGGCAAGTCACTCCACCAGAGCCATGTTGTGACTCTTGGGGGCCCAAGACTGGGTTTAGTAGACCTCTTCCTCCATTTAAAATAAAAAATTATATTTTCATGACTGTGTCTAGGATGAATTGTATTCATTTTTTCCTTCTGACTTTAAAAGAAAGAAAATTCTCATGGGCCCCTAAAAGTTTGGTGGGCCTTTAGGCACTTGTTTAAGTTGGCCTCACACCTCTCTGGACATTCATTTCTTCACCTGAAAAATGTGATGGTAGCTACTTTGCAGGTATGTTGTGGGGATACGATCTGATGGGACTAATTCCCTCTGAGTACTTACTACCTGGCACAGGCTAGGAGTTATCATACATGGGCGAAGAGAAAGCATTCCATTTAACAGTGACCCTTTGTACAGGTACTTATAAAAGGATCAGATCTGTCTAATCACTGTGTAATTTTTCTTAATTAACCATGCTGTTTACATGGAGATTCTTTTCCCTCCTAATCTTCATTCTTATTCATGCTAGCGCTCATTTCATGCATCCTGGTGATTCCCACCATCTGTAGGGTTTGACAGCTCTCCCACCCTTTGGGAGGATGGTGCAGTCACGTATTCATCTATTAAAGGAGAATGAATGGAGATGCACTGGGCCTTACTGCTGTTGGATTTCTTAATCTCAGTACGAGAAATTCTAATTTCTGCCTAAGTCCCTGTTCTGTACTGTGCCCCTTTCTTCCTCGGCTAATGAAATTAAGTCTCATTTCTTTTGAGAGACTCAAAAGAAAACTTGGTAGTTAGCAAGTGGTGTGATGTCCTGGGGTTAAGTGAGGGCGTTGGCTAGCCAGAACTATGATGGAGCAGAAACAAGATGTCATGGAAGGTAAGAGAGCTGGCTAGTTGGTAGAGGGGAGAATTGGGCACATAAAAAGAAAAAACAGATGCTGGGAGAGGGAGTGAGAATGAAGGGCAGTACCCCAGGAAGGAGATTTTGCTCTCTTTCCTGTAGGAACCCAGGAAATCACTATTCCTTAAAACCAAGGAGATTGACTAACACTGTACTTTTTAAAGAGGACTTGATATTGCTCTTCAATTGTAAAACCATTCAGTCAGCCTGTGAACAGGTATCTCTTTGGGGATACTATGGGAAAAGCCCTGCCCTCAGTGAGCATGTAGTTTGCTGGAGGGGAGTCACACTCCATCGACAAACAATTAAGGTCTTCCAAAGTGTTCTGAAAAGACAAAGTCAGGCAGGAAGAAAGGGTGGTGAGTGGTTGTCTTTGGTAGGCTAGGGTGATAACTGAAAAGTTGCAGGTGAGGCTTCAGGGAAGGAAAGGATGATAGTACATAGACCTGCAGGAAGAGTGTTTACAGCAGAAGGAGCAGCAAGTGCAACGGCCATGGGTCAGGAACAAGCCTTGGCATGTTCAGGAGAGGACAGAAGGCCAGAGTTGTGTGCATGGCATGTGAGTAAGAAAGAGAGTAGGAGAGAGGTTAAGGGGTAGGCAGTGGCCAGACCATGTAGGTAATGGTCCAGTTTGGAGTTTGCTTGTAGCCAGAAGCCCCTGATAATTTTATACCTGTGAGTGACATCCTCTGACATTTACACTTCAGAAAGATGGCTTTTAGCCCTGTGGAGGGTGGGGCTGGAGCAGGCAGGAAGACGAGCTAGGAGCCTATTGCTATAATGTGGGTGAGAGGTGAGGGTAGCTTGGAATGAGATTGAAATAGTGGAGATAGTGAAAATAGATTTGGGGTACATTTTGGAGGCAGAGCTGGTAGATACTGATGGATTAAATATGAGGGGTGGGAAGGAGTGAAGAGAACGTACACATGAGGGCTTAAGGGTCTTACTGGAGCAGCCGGAGTGGGAGATGCTGTTTGCTGAGCTGCTTTGTGCGTCTGTCAGAAAGCAGCGGCTCTGTTTCGGGCCTGCTAAGCTGGGGATGCATGCTAAACACTGAAGTGGAGCTCGTGAGTGGCACATGGATGTTTGGATCTGGACCTTGTTCAGTTGAGGGGTCAAGGATAGATACGTGAATTTGAGAGCCTCCACTTACAGTTGGCATTTGCAATCATGGGACAGGGTACACTTGCTGAGGGAGAGAATACGGATAGAGAAGAGATCTGAGGACAGAGCCCAGGGGTGTCCCAACAAGGTGAGTTCTGGGAGAGAAGTCAGCTGGGGGAATTGCTGCAGTGTCCTGAAGGCAGATCAATGAGAAGGAGCAGTTCTATAAATAGAAATCCCTGCAGAGATGTTAGAAAACCAGCATTACAGCATGCCAAGAGATAGAATAGTGATTAATAACTGCTTAAAAGTATATGTTCTGCCACTGGAATGCTAGGAAAGCTACCCAAAAAGGCTGTTCCTAATTGAGGAATATGGTTCTTAAATGTTTACATTGCCTTATATTTGTGATAGGGATTATTGGCTTTGTGAGCAAAGCTCTTTGACATTTGTGGATGGAGTGTACTCATTATTGAGAGGAATTTTCCGAAATGAATGTCAGTTCCTTTTTTCCCCTAAGCTTTGCTTTGAATTACTATACAGTTTACTTAAGAAACCTGTGATCAGCGAGAGGAAAGAGAAGTGATTTCTGAAGCTTCTAATGGCCACTTCCTGCTGAGTCTTAACATTCTGTTATGTCAAGTATGCTAATGGGAGAAGGAGCAGCATCTCTGGATACAAAGGATCCCCAGGATGCTGATGTGAATAGTAGGGGTGAGCTAGCTGTGTCCTCATGCCCAGACCTTGTCCTGATCTGTAGCACACATTTGAGAGACAGGAGCTGTATTAATTACCTATTGCTGCTGTAACAAATTATTACACTTAGTGGCTTAAAAGAACATGTTTATTTTATGGTTCTGGAGGTAAGAAATCTGAAACGGCTCTGTAGTAGGCTAACACCCTCCAGGTGTTAGGCTGTAACTCCTGGAACATGTGGATGTAGCATTATGTGGAATAAGGGTCTTTGCAGATGTGATTAAGCACCTTGAGATAGGGCAATTATTGTGGATTGTCAAGATGGGCCCTAAATGCCACCTCAGATGTTCTCTTCACAGAGATGCAGAGGAGGATTACTCAGAAGAGAAGGCAGTGTGACCACAGAAGTAGGAATTAGCATGCTGTGGCCACAAGCCAAAAAATACATGCAGCCACCAGAAGCTGGAAGAGGCAAGGAACCGACTGTCCCTAGAGCCTCTGGAGGGAGCACGGCCCTGTCCTGCCTACCCCTTCGCTTCTACCCAGTGATACCGATTTCAGACCTCTGGAGTCTGGAACTGTGAGAGAAGAGTTTTCTGTTGTTTTAAGCCACTAAGTATAGGTAATTATTAATGACAATTTGTTATAGCAGCAATAGGGAACCAATACAGAGTCTCACTGGGTTAATCCAGTGTCAGCAGGACTGTGTTCCTTTCAGGAGGCTCTTAGAATCTGTTTTCTTGACTCTTCCAGCTTCTAGAGCCTGTCCACATTCCTTCACTCATGGCTTCTTATGTCTTCAAGCCAGTCTTTGACACTTTTTAGATAGTGATTCTTCTGCTTCCCCTTCCGCATTTAAGGACCCTGTGATTGCATTAGACCCACCTTGATAATTAGCTTAAGGTCAGCTGATTAGCTACCTTAACTCCGTCTGCATCCTTAATTACCCTTTGCCATGTAAGGTGTAACATACTGAGATTCTGGGGCTATGACAGAGACATCTTTAGGAGCTGTTATTTTGCCTTAAAAAGGAGGCAATTATTTAAGTATATAAGGTGAATAGTTAGGTCTTTCTCTCCAGGAAACCTAACTTGTCATTCAGAGGTTACCATGCATGGGTATCTTCTTGCAATTGCCTGAGCCAGCCAGACTTTCATGTTTGAGCATTCAGATTGGGCTTTATTTCTCAAGGCATGTGGCAAACCTCACAATGACACTGAAAGGTTAAAAAAAAAAAAAAGAAAAATACAGTTGCTTACCAGAGATACTGATTGTTTACTTCTGCTAGGATCAGAAGAGATTTTAAGAGCTTAGCGGCAAATCCTGACCTTGGAAAGCCCTGCCTTACCGGGAGTCTTGTGCAGAGGTGTTATTGAGATCAGACACCAGGTTGCAGTGATACGTATCATTTGTGCTCTTGCCATCTACTGCCCCCTGCCTGCCACCAAGCCAACCTGAGGAGTTCTTTGCCCAGAGGCTTGGCAAGATGACTTTCCACAGCTCAGGGAGGTTTTAAGGAGAGGGATTAGCATTGACTCTGATGCCTTGTTGGTTTGTGTGTCATAACTTAAAGGTCCATGCTTCTCAGCTGGCCAGTGGTCACACCTGATTGGAAGGTGAAAAGACTTTGTGTTCTACTTCCAAAAGTTTACACATTTGTCACACTGTCCTAACCCTATCAGCTTTGTTGCTATCATTGTAGTGAGGCCTGCCTAGGGATGATAAGTGAAGGATTCCCAAGGACACATTAAGACAGCACATAGAATCAGAGCTTTCTGACTCTTCGCTGAACTTTTTTTTTTTTTTTTAAGCAGACCAGTATTTTCCAAACTTTGGACTTAATTTCCACCATATTCACGTTACCACCTATACTTGTTACTTAACATATTTTCTTCAATTTATCCTGCATCAACTCATTTATTTTAATTTGGTCTCATTCTAATTGACAGCATATAGCAGCTTATGAATTTGATGTGCTTATGCATGTTGCAACAAATACTTAACTATTAGTATGTATGCTACAGTGTAAATGTACCACACTCAGAAAAAACCTTATTAGACCATCCTGACTGTTTAGGAAGCTTGGTGCCCAAGGGAAATAGTCTTTGACCATCAAGCCAGAATTTGGTTAGTTTCAGCAGATAAGAGAGTAGCTGGTAAGCTACTTAGGAACATTTTAAGTAGAATATGTGAGAAATGAGGATAGGATATGCCTTTATTCCCAGCAGGCAAAAACATGCATTTATTTACTATAGTTGTTATAATATAAATAACATAGATGCATATGTATACCAGAAACATGGTCTTTATCCCATTTGTGGATAAAAGCTAAGGAAGAACTTGTATTACTTATGTATGAAATGCCCAAGGGAACAGAGCCTAGACAAGTTCTGAAACTTAATATATAGGGAATGTAAACATTTAATAAAACATTACTTTACCCACCTATGTAGCCTTTCTTGGCTGGACTTCTAAAAAATTTTGTTTTTATACCATATTCTTTGTTTTAGGAAAGCGTTATCTTACTCCCAGCCTCTGGGGAAAATAAGTTAAATAACCAAGAGAATCAATAAGGAGATGCCCCAGTGTTGTGGTCAGTGTCTGTTTTTCCCCAGTGTTCTGGGAGCAGGGTTTCCTGGTGTTCTGTTACATCAGCATGAAGGAGGCCTTGTGCTTGGGAAGACCCAGACCTCACTTCCCCTGTGTCACTTGCAGTCACTTGTCTTCCTCTTTTGTTTTTGTGTATTTACCGGGGATGAGGAGGTGGATGGGCAGAGGGATTGTATATAGAACTGGCTTATTTTTAACATAACAACATAAAACCCCGTAAAATGATCAACTTGATCTTTGGGTTGCCTCTTGCCCAGCCTTGGGAGAATGTTAAATCAGAGCTCTGTGGAAATTTGGGACAGCTCCAACTTCCTGAAAAATCAAGAATCGAGTTTTCCATGGAAAATGGTGGGAAGAGGTTGGATTTCCCCATGCTTTCAGTCTGTTTGCCTCTTCTTCATTGTATTCTTGCACTTCTCCAGAGATACTCCTCTATTATTCAGTTCCAATGTATCCAACTATTATCTTCCAGAGAGAGGGAAGATATCAGTAAGACCTTGAGACTTGCTTGTCTCCTGAGTGATGGCGTAAGTGAGCCAGCTTGAATGCCGAGCTTCACTGGGCATAGAATGCTGATTTGCTGAAGTTGATGCATGTGGGAAAATGTTTGTCTCATCTTCTCCTTGACACTGAAATACTGTTTTGCTCTTTGGAAGAGTCAGGTCTGCATAGGCCTTTTGGATATTTGCATTTTATTTTCAGGAAGTCTTTGCTGCTGACTTGGGTAAAAGCATCACTTTGCAAACCCCTCACTTCATTTTCTTAGAGGAAAGAAAGGCAGCCAGATGACAGGCTGGTAACAAATTGGACTATTGGGCTGAATTTGCAGGTTGATAAATAGGTGGCCCAGGTGGTGAAATGAAGTGAAGTTGTGTTCAATCAGATACTGGACTGGCTTTGCAAACGTATTAAACACAGCCAGGTGAGGGAGACTTGGGAGCCCCCCCGCCCCCCACCGCTGCCTTTTAAATCTCATGTTCTAAAATGAAGAGGGTCAGTGTCAAAAATTCTGTTTCTCAAAATACTTGTGACACCAAATGTGGGTGTTTTTTTCCCCTCACACCAATGAATTATCCAACTCTCCAGGTAATAACTGGGTGTCCTACAATTCAATTCTGACACTACCGGGGGTTATTGCATACCCTACAAGTTTAGGGCTCAGTCCCACAAAACTGCCCCCACTTCAGACACCAGTCACAAGTCCCATGTTGTTACCTGTACTTCTGACCAATTGGCTGTACATTGAGGGGTTCCTACAACCCCCTCTTCAATTTGATAATTTTCTACAATGGCTCACAAAACTCAGAAACATTTACTTATATTTGCTGGTTTGTTGTAAAGGATATTACCAAGGATACAAATGTTCAGGTGAAGAAGTACATTTGATGAGGTCCAGAAGGGTCCTAAACACAGGAGCCTCTGTCCTTGTGGAGTTGGGGTATGCCACCTTCTTGGCGCATGGTTGTGTTCAGCAACCTGGAAGTTCCCTGAACCCTGTCATGTGGGACTTCATGGAGGCCTCATTATGTAGGGACGATCGATTAAATCAATGTCCACCCCCTCTTCCCTCCCCAGAGATTTTAGGGGTGGGACTGAAAGTTCCAATCCTCTAGTCATACAGTGGTCTTTGTGGTAGCCAGTCCCATCCCGAAGCTATTTAGGGACCTCAGCCACCAGTCAATAGCATACAAAAAGACATTTCTCACTTTAGAGCAGGAGTGTTCAATCTTTTGGCTTCCCTGGGCCACATTGGAAGAAGAATTGTCTTGGGCCACACATAAAATACACTAACGATAGTTGATGAGCTACAAAAATTGCAAAACCAATCTATGTTTTAAGAAAGTTTGTTTTGGGCCGCATTCAAAGCTGTCCTTGGCTGCATGCAGCCCTTGGGCCATGGGATGGACAAGCTAGCTATAGAGCTTTCAAGGGTCTTGGAAGCTCTTTTGAAGGGAACTAGGGAGTAAGACCAAATATTATAACAAAAGATACTCTTCTCATCCTATCACTTAGGAAATTATGAAGGTCTTAGGGAGCTCTGTATTAGGAATATAGGGTGGGGTGGGGAGGAGCAAATATTTCTTATGTCGCAACCTAACAGCCAACGAACACTTTAAGTCATTGAGGTAACTTAGTAACCAAACCAGTACCCTTGATTTTAGTTTTAACTTTCTGATATATATTATATCAGAAAAATACACACCACACGTGTAGAGCTTGATGAGTTTCAAATGGACACCAACCTAACCACCAGATACACGGAGCATTCTCAGCCTTCAGAAGCCCCCTCATGTCCTCTCTTCCAGCTACTACCTCTACAATCCCCACGCCTCAATCCCGACTGTTTTTGCACTCTGTATAAACTCATAAAATGTAAACTATTTTATGTTTGCTTTCTTTTGCTCAGTATTATGTTTGTGAAATTCATGTATATTGTTGCATGTAATCATTCTCATTGCTGTGTAGTATTCCATTGTGTGCGTATACCAAAATTTATTGATCCACCCATTCTACCATAGATGGGCATTTAGATAATTTCCAGTTTTCAGCTACTAGGATTAGTGCTTCTGGAAACATTCTAGTATATGATATACACATTGCCATTGAATGGTGAACATAGGTACACATTACAGTTGACTCTTGTCTTAGGCTGTTAGGTGTTGCTATAATACAACACCTGGGACTGGATAGCTTATAAAGAAAAGAGATTTGTTTGTTTTTTTAGCTCACAGTTCTGGAGGCTGGGAAGTTCAAGACTGGGTGGCTACATCTGCTCAGCTTCTGGCGAGGGCCTCATGCTGCATCAAGACATGGTGGAAAAATGAAAGAGGAACAGGCATGTGTGGAGAGGGACCAAACATGAGAAGGGATTTGGCTTTATTAACAACCTGCTCTCAAGGAAGCTTATCCATTCTCAAGAGATTGAGAACTCAGTCACTCTCTTGATACTGCATTAATCCTATTCATGAGGGATCCGGCTCCATGACCCAAACACATTGCAACTGAAGTCAGCTAAACTTCTGTGTAAGTTTCAGCCAGTAAATCCATATCCAAACCGTAGCAAGTATATACTTAGAAGTGGGATTTTGGGATCATGGGGGTACACATGTTTAGCAATATGAGATACTGCCAGTTTTCCTAAGCGGTTGTATCAATATATAATTGTACCAGCAGTGCATGAGAGCTTCCCTCCCTCACATCCTCACCATGGTTGGTATTTGTCTTTTTCACCTTAGCCATTCTGGTGAGTATGTAGTGGAATTAGGCTGTGGTTTTAATCCCATCCTTTATTTTTGATTCTGAAGGACTTGGTTATCTGCTTGGTGCTTTTGATGGACTTTAATCTCCACTGTTTTTAGACAGTGACCTTAGAAAGGCATTATTATTAACTTTTCAGAAAGGCTGATGTGTTCCAATAGATTCCATCATCTCTCAGTGGTTCTGTAAGAAGCTGGTAAAGTCGGTGTCTTGTACTGAATTATATTCTGCTCTCACCATAGGTTTGGTTTGTTGCAGTGAGATCAGCAGAAATGAGGAACCAAGTCCAAATGAGGCAAGCTTAATTTGAGCTAGCAGAATTTATTAGTACTAAACCGGGACACTTATAGTTCTATACAGGGCCAGTCAGTGGGTGAAAGATGGCTAAGTCTGAAGCTTGTTCATGTTGTTGTCCTATGAGACCGAACTTGATTTTCAGGTTTTGAGTGGGAAATTCCCATGTTGTGATCCGATATACTTCCAGGGTAGAGAATGAAGAAGAATGAAGGTGAAGTAGTTTAAAACCACTTGACAACTGAAAGCACAGCCATTGTGTTTCTTCCTTACCATGGAGTCCAGGTTTTTCTGTTTGTTGAGGCAATTTCAGGATCTACAGAATTTACTGTGAAAATCTTGAAGGAAAATGAAAGCTTGACTAGGAAATAGGGCTGGCACAGGAAGCATACTAAAGAAACCCAGGTTGCCCTGTGTGATGGCGAAATGTGATTCATCCTCGAGCTGTGTTCCTGAAACAGTTCACACCTGACATAGGAAGGTGATTAATGAAGATGAATTTGGTATCAATTTTTATGCTGCTACTTTTGCCATTTCTGCTGTCTCTCTAGGGGTGATTCTTGTGGTTTCTCAGGTGCCCAGTGAATGAAGGAGGTGAGAGTGGGATCCTGAGCGGGCTGGGGAGATGTGACTATTGCTGTGCTTGAGAGTTAAGAGCCATAGGAATAGATTGGCGCTCTAGTCTGCACATGACAGGAATCTGGCTTAGCATAGGGACCGTTTTGTCAGAAAATAAAGCCATGATGGGCTTGGCAGAAGACTATCTTTAGTAAGATAACGGAGTGCTCTTTCCTAGGGCTGTGGTGGCCAGTTTCTCATAAACTATCTCTGTGAATTGTAGATGGAGGTTGTTCCAGGAGGCTGGCAGGATCCTTAGGGGCCCCATGTTGACCATACCTAGCATGGTGTTGGGTAAAAATTTGTTAAATGAAATGTGGTTTTTGGGTATGATTTTCATAACTTACGCTATTGCTGGTATTGCAAATGTGACTTGAGCAGAAGGGATGAGTGGGGTCTAAGGGAGAGAGAGAGTGGTGTGTGTGTGTGTGTGTGTGCGTGTGTGTGTGTGTGTGTGTGTGTGTGTAAAATATATCAAATGTGTTTTTGTAGCTGAAAGGAAGGAAATACATCTTTTTTGAGCACTTACAAGGGTCTGGGCTGTGCCAAACCTTTGGACTTTCATGTTAAATTATCTCATTCAGTCTTATTTGAGTTTTCATTGTATGTATGTGAAACTGAGGCTCACGGGGCTTAATCTGCTAGACCAGAGTTACCTGAGAAAGTAGGTGTGGGTAGCTGAGAACTGAACTTGAAAGCCACCGTCAAGAGGAAATACATCATGGAAAGACACTGCATTGGCTGCCAATGCAGCAATTAACCTCAGTAAGAACATTCATTAAAGTCCTTCATTTAAGAAGTATGGTTGACTTTGGGTGATTTCCCAAATAGATGGCTGTAAATAAGGTTGGTTTTGTTACCTGGGCTTTTTCATTTTAGAAGACAAGCCCTGGGGCTCACCTCCTGCTGTGGATTTCTGACTTACAGTTAGAAAAAATAAGACTGGGCTCTTATTTGGTCCTCTTCTGAGAGAAAAGGACCGTTTAGTTCCACCAGATAGGTCCCTGAGGGCAGAAGACCATGTCTTTTGTATGCTAGATGTGAGTACAGTACTAGATATTTAAAGATGTTCTTATGCCTTGCCCTTTCCTTAAAGGATTTGACATCTTCACCAAAAATTGAGATTCTTTGAGAGCTGGTTCATGTGACAGATTATGTATATACGGGGAGAATAAGACAGGTGATTAATAAACACTGCTGTTACTATTACTGGCTGGCAGAAGGTGTCAGTGGAAATGAGAAGCAGGTTCTTGGTCCTACTCTTCCACTTTCCTTTTCAAGAAAGCTTAAGTGAGTCACAGTGGTATAGATGAGGGTGATGATGAATCTACACTAACTTAATCACTTGCAAAATTCAGAAATACTTTGTGCAAATGCCCCCACAGCAGATCTTGATGTATCTCAACTTGTTGCAACACCATGTTTAAGAACTATGGTTCTCAGTCTGACACAGAACAAAGACTCATAACCCCAGCCTCCTAGGAACTTCACTATCATAAATTAGACTGTTCATTAATTCAACGTATCAGTTAACTGTTACCACATGACACCCTGTCCCAAAACTTAATGGCTTAAAACAGTAAGCCTTCATTGGTGTTCACTAGTCTGTGGGTGAGTTGGGTGGTTCTTTTAGACTTAGCTGGGTTCACTACTGATGCGGGGGGCGGGGTGAGGGGTCAGGCTGCTGGTCTCAGCTGGGCTTTCTTATGTATTTGAGGGGTAGGCTGGCTGGATCTGGTCTAGGATGTGTTCCACGGGGCTCCCTTCCACATGGTCTGCCATCCTGTGGCAGGCTAGCCCAGGCCATCTGCTTGGTTCTAAGAAGGAAGTAGAAGCATGCAGTACCTTTGGAGGCCCAGGTTGGGACCTGGTGTACTGTGACTTCTGCATTTTATCAGCCAAAGCAAGGTGCAAGACTAGCCCAGATTCAAAGTGTAAGGATATAGACTTGTTGATGGGAGTTGCTGTTGAGTCTTATTGCAAGGGGAATGGGATACAGGGAGACTCTTAATTGGGACTGTTTATTTGATTAGCCTGCCACATCCTTTCTTTTATTCATTGATTCTGTTATACTTCACATGGTTCCTTAAGCAATGCTTCATTCTGTTGTTCCATTCTTTACTAATTAAAACTTCTTAAAGGCTGTGTATCATTTACTGTCCATAGTCTCTGGGAAAGCCACAGAGATGAGTAAGATCCCAGTCCTACTTTGCAGAAGTTGATAAGCAAAGGGCTGGGGGAGATGGACATGTCAGTGGCCAGTAATTAGAGAATTTGAGGAAGCCCAGGGAGGTGTGAGTGCGGTGGAGTGGGCTGGGAACCCAGAGGAAGGAGCAGCGAGCCACCTGTGGGGGTGGAGCGGCTTCATCGAGGAGGAGCTCAGTCACCCAGGAGCAGGAAATGGCTGAGCGAGAAAGCAAGAAGAGAGCACATGTGGCAGGTGCAGAGGGGCCCAAGGTGGGCAACAAGGCTTGTGTAGCTGCTTCTGCAGTGCACAGTTTACTGTAGGGGTGGGAGTGGCAGGAGACAAGGCTGGAAAAGCCCACCTGGGCCAGGTGGGAAAAACTGCTGTGAGAGCTAAGGGGCTCAGATGTTTTTGATAGCTAAGAAGGAAGTTAATAGGATTCTTCTCTCTCCCATGCCAGTGACTCATCTACTTTAACGAACAGACAGTTCAATTATTGCACCCTAATGCTTTTTCCTCACCAGAATGAGGAAGCCGGGATAGTATAGTTGTGTGAATTCCAAACTGTCCTGAGGTGCCCCGGAGTGCCACAGCAAAGTCACAAGGCTGGCATGGGATATTTTAAAACTTTGAGGAAACACAGAGAGACATCTGTCAGGCACCACTTAACCATCACTACTAAGTTGTTGAGACCTAACTACTCAGTAAATGGAGCTTTTATTAATTCTTTTAGGAGATCCTGAAAAAATTACCGGAATCACAAAAACACAGTGAAGTGGGAGTGTTTGAATTTGGGAACTTCTGGTGAAGTTGTTAGGAGTATTGGTTTCAAATCTTGTTCCTGCCTCCTGTCCCTTGGGCGAGAGAGTTACTTTCTTGAACTTTCTTGACCTGTTTCCTCTGTAAAGTGGAGATGGCACTACTCCCTTGCTTGGTTGAGTTATTGAGAGGAACAACTGAATTCATAGGAGTAAAGGAATTTAAATGGAGCTTGGCACAGCATAAACACTAATATTAGCATTATTAAGTAATGCCACAGTACCTGGGCTGTTGCAAGGTCATTATCTTGTGAAGGCAGCAAATGCATGACATAGATACCCCTGTTCTTGGAAGGAGGACCAGCAGAGTAGTTGAGGAGGCTCAGAATTGTAAGTAGGACTTTATATTCTGCATAAAATTACAATGTAATAATGTTGCATAGCTGTATGCTCTTCGATGGAAAACTAGTTCTTCGCCAGCCTCTCATTTCAGGAGACTGCATTTCCAAATGCAGCTCTAGTTTCAGAGTAGTGTCCTTGGGCACATTCACTCTGTTTTTCTTTCCCATGTATCCCCCACCCCGACCAAGTGAAATGACCTGTCTCTGCCATAAATGGCTCAGATAAAAGGCACATAAGATGGTGTCTCTGCCTTGTTTCCTGCACTAATGGAAAGGAACAGGATGGCCCAATAATAGTTGTTGGGGTTGGCGGGGGGATGTCTCCCGCCAGTGCCAGGAAATCTGCTCCACACACCAGGAAGGCTTCAGTCTGTAATTAAGAGCTGATTTGTGATGGCTTAGCCAGCCCATTGTGCCCCATCTACATTTGGTCTCCTCTCTATTTTCCTTAAGAGGGCCTCAGATTACACTGGGTTAGATTTTCTGTCCTTAGTGCGTATGTGTATGTGTATGCACACTGCTGCTGTTTTTTGCTTTCTGTAGCAGGGATCAGCCTTCTCCCCTCCTCACCCTCCTCTTTCCTTTGCTCTAGTCTGTGTGCTCGCTCTTGTCCAGGGAACTTCCTTTTTTATCTTCACGTATGTTACTGACTCCTCACTCTGACTTGTAACAGGGAGTTAGCTGTGGCCTCATTGCTCATTCTGATGGTGTTCTTTTTGGATTCTGCCAAATCTCTTTCGCATTTGTTTTTCATCTCAGTACTCCACGCTGTCGGCAGTTCAGCAAGCCCTTTCCAAGCTAATTTTTCCCCATTTACTTTTTAATTAGTTTTCTTCTCCTGCTTCTCCACCCCCCTGTCCTACAGTTTTTTTTGTGGATAACAGTTGAGAGCCCCACTCTTTCTTGTGTGATTTTTAAGAAAATGTCGGTGTTGACAATAAGAGTCAAACTCTGTAAAATATTTGAAGAGATTTATTCCGAGCCAAGTATGAGTGACCATGGCCCGTGACACAGCCCTCGGGAGGTCCTGAGAACATGTGCCGAAGGTGGTTGGGGTACAGCTTGGTTTTATGTATTTTAGGAAGGCAGGAGACATCAATCAAATGCATTGGTTTGGTTTAGAAAGGCAGGACAACTCAAAGTGGGGACTTCCAGGCTATAGGTAAATTTAAACATTTTCTGGTTGAGAGTTGGCTGAGTTTATCTAAAGACCTGGGATTAATGGAAAGAAATATTCAGGTTAAGGTAAAGGATTGTGGAGACCCAAGTTTTCTTGTGCTGAAGAATCTTTCAGCAGACTTCAGAGAGAGAGAGAGAGCAGGTTATAAAATGTTGCTTATCTGACCTAAAAGGATGCCTGGCTCTTAGTTGATTATCTCCTGGGAAGGAAGGAAGGAAGGAAAACAAAGCGGAAAGGGGATTCTCTATAGAATGTGGATTTTTCCCACAAGAGATTTTGCAGGACGATTTCAAGGTATGGCAAGGAAATATATATAGGGATAAAACTTTATTTTCTTGCTTGTTATGCCAGAGTCAGAGTGGAAAGTTAAGTCACTATATACAGCAGCAAATGAAACCTATCTGATGAGAATCTAGGCCCGGGGACAAACGCAGAAAAGGTGGGCATGTAAGATTGTAAGGTCCGGTTTGAGGAATAAAATTAGGACCTTTCAGATAGGAATTTGGGCAAGATAAAAAATCAGAGCTTAGTCCTCAGTCCCCCACTCTTAGCCAAAAATCATTCCACAGAAGGCCAACAGCAGCAGGTCCCATGGCTCTAGGAACGCTCATTCCTGGAGTTGTCTGATCTGGTCATTTGTCCAGGTCCCACGGTGCTAGAAAGGCTTGTTCCTCTGATTTGATGGTAATAGTTTTAAATATTAGCGATTTGGATAATGGGGAGAGGACATGCTCTGACCTGATGTAGTAGCCAATTCTTCAAGAGGTGAGATGGAGTCAGGCCTAGGGTTTAGTCTAAAACAATCCTGGATCAGATCTATTTTCTGAGCTATCATGATCTGGGTCTTTAATTGTGTCTTTCCTTCTGCTGTATCTGGCATAACATTTACAAGGAATGTCTAATGTTAATATAGTAACAAATATCATAAAGATAGTGAAGATGTGGGCGTCCAGGGCTATGGGTAGAATCTGAGGGCAGTAAACAACCCAATCAGCCAGAAAAAAAACCCCTGCGTGCATCATTATATTCTTTGATTAGACTTACAATGTGTTTACCCTCCTTATTAAGGGTTATTTGAATTCTATGATATATCTTACTTGAAAATTGTGGGACCAACATTTAATTAGAATTTAATAAATTTAATTTCTTTTCCAGCCAATTTATCTCCATAGGTATAGTATCCTGAGGAGGGTATAAATTAAATGCAAAAAGTGCCTGGTCCTTGGTGTTTAAATTGTTATAGACTTGTTAACAGTAGACAAATCTATTTTTCCCATCACTTTTGTATTGCACCATATACTAGTATTTGGGAGAGAAAAGCTTTTGTCACAGGAGAAGTCATATAATTCTGCAGTGTTATTTTTTCCTCGGCAGGACTCCCTATGGCTGAGGGCTTTAAGAGTCAAAAGACTTATAGCCAATTAATTGTTCTAGGCCATATAGGAATGGATGTGGACAGGCATGCGTTACTTCTTAAAATTATTAAGTAAAAACTGACAATAAAACCAAAAGGCAAAGTTAAAAGACTGACTTATTTTTAACTTTTTTGTGTTAAGCTACTGTAAGCTTGGTTTCTGTTAGACTTACAGCAATTAGCTATACAAAACATAAGCATTGTTCTGAAAAATAATTAAAAATATGTATATTATATATCTATGTCTATATTTATCTTCACAACTTATACTTGGGAGTATTATAACCAAGAGGCTTTGTTACAAAGTATTTTATCCTGTTAGTAAATATTTTCCCTTAATTTTATAGTAAGCAGAAAATTTTTATGGTTGGGGTGGATGCAAAAGTGACACATCATAGTTTAGAAGGCAACTGAACTTGTTTTACCAGCTGTTTAGGCATTTTTTGTACCCCCTTCTTGATTTGGAGGGTTTGATCTTGTCCTAATTTTATTCCTCAAACCGGACCTTACAATCTTACGTGCCCACCTTTTCTGCATTTGTCCCTGGGCGTAGTGCAGGGTAGCTCCTATAGTTTTAGCAACAGAGCATTAGCAGTGAAACAGATCGGGGCCAGTGGGATGCCAAATGAGGGAGATCCTTATCTCTAGTCTTCAGAATACCATGATTTTTGTTTTCTTGGAAGTAAAACATTTATATTTTGACAGTTATAAGAGTAATTTGCATGTTAGAACAGAAAAAGGAACCTCTTCCATTAGGGCACCAACTAAAAATGTGAAGAAAAATTATAATCTGCTACTTTCTAGAGGATTATTGTAGCCAAGAAATAATGCTTTAATCTGCACTCAAAAAATTAGGGCTGAAATCTAGTATTAAGTGTTACGTTTTACCCTCGAAACAGTTTTTAAGCTACCTTTTTTTATTAAAGAGAATATTATAGCAAGGCCAATTTATGTGCAAGGTTAGTTTTAGCCTTATTATGCTTGCCTGATGAATACTTACATAAAATGCAGCAAGAAATTTTTTGACTGGCCGTATAGACTCCTTTTAAAGTTGGTTTTGCTGAAGCTTTACCTAAAAATACGCTATTTTAGTTTCAGTCTTGGTGAAATAACTAGTGTCTCCAATTGTTTAAAAAACTGTTACTGAACTTATACAGACAACTATATTGTCATAAAATTACAATCTGAATTTTGGGGAACTCAGGTAAATTTGCTTACAAAAACATACATTACCCAAATAACTTAAAAGAAAAAGATTTTCTTGACTCTTCTTTAACCAGAGCAGCAGCTTTTAAAACAAGATGTTTGTTTAACTTGGAAATGCCGTTTACAAACTGAACATGGGTTTGAGCAATGCTCGTCATGGCATTTATGTATTGTTCCCAAGGTTGTGGCTTTGTCTTGACATTTGGGGTTTTATTCATCTGTCATCTTGCTTAGTGATAGATACAATATGGGTCCTATTAGCAGGCGTTTCATCATCTGTGGGAAGTTTCCAGAGCGGTACTTGGTATCTTCCATAAGTATTAGTCAGAAAGGATTTGTGTAAAGTGCTACGAATGAGTGATAACCTGTCTTTAAAGTATGTCTTCTGGAAGACAGGGAGGCAGCTTCCTTTTATAAATGAGATTGGGATATAGTCAGTGAAACACCTAAAATGTTAAACCTTTAGTATCCGTGAATTTTGAGGGAGAAGAGCATTCATAGCTTTTACTTAAACACTGTGGCTCCCAAATATTAGGATCTCCGGCCTGGGTTATTTAGAAGCCCTTGAGAGATTTGAAATGATAATGAGTGATCTGAAAGAAAAGGATAGGAACACACACCTGTTTCTTTTAAGAATAAAGCCTAGGCACTTGGAGTTACACCAGTCTAGGTGTCCAAAACTACTATGACATCCAAAAAAAGCTGTGGTAGAGAGTTTTCTGCCTGTACCAATTCTTACCTCTTAGGGTTGATTGCTAATAGACCGTTAGATGCTTAATGGAATAAAAGACAAAGATCGTTGGGTGCCTTAGGAATTTCCAATCTAGGCCAGGCATGGAGGCTCATACCTGTAATCCCAGCACTTTGGGAGGCCAAGGTGGGAGGATCACTTAAGCCCAGGAGTTCAAGACCAGCCAGGGAAACATGGGGAAACCCCATCTCTACAAAAAATACAAAAATTAACCAGGTGTGGTGTTGTGCACCTGTAGTCCCAGCTACCTGGGAGGCTGAGGTGGAGGATTGCTTGAGCCTGGGAGGCGGAGGCTTCAGTGAGCTATGATCTTACTGCAAGCCAGCCTGGGTGACAGAGTGAGACCCTGTCTCACAAAAAAAAAAAAAAAAAAAAAAGGCGGTGGAAATGGGGGGGAATTTCCAATCTCAAGGCACCGCATCAGGCTCTGTCCTCTGTGACAAGAGCTCTGCTAACTCAAGGAATGTGGTGTCCACTGCAAGGAACAAAGGTGGTTATGGGTTCCCACTGGTGCTCCTAGATCCTTTGTTCTCAAGGGTGGGCCACAAACTGGCAGTTTCAGCAACACCTGGGAGCTTGTTAGAAATGCAGTCTCCTTAGGCCTGCTGATTAAGAATCTGGATGACCAGATCCTCACACAAGTCACACAACAGTGATGTTCAAGGAGCAGTTATAGGCTCAGCCTGTTTCGTGGGCAGCAGTGGTGGCCACATCTTAGAGGGATTGTGTTGTGGGCATGGTCTTGCCATGTTTTAGTTTAAGTTCTGATTTTCTATCATTTTTTTTGATAAATTCTAATACAAAGTGATCTAGTTATATATCCATATGTCAGTATGTGATTTGGTTTTGTACCTTTCTGTGGGTATTCACGTGCAAGTGTATAGATCAGGAAAAGAATTCTTTATTATCTTCCATGAGGTCTCAGGATGGGAAGATAACAGTGCCTATTGTATACAGTCATTATAGGACGTGCTGGAGATAGAAGCAGTAAGACACTGCTTCTACATTTGATAAGTCTGGTCCAGGGAGATAAATATGTAAAGGGAAAACTTTATCTCAATAAACTACATCTCGTGATAGCATAAGGGACCAGAGAGAATAGCCTGTAGTTCTTTATCCCACTGCTGGGGTGTCACTAACAGTGTACTAGGATAGATGGACAACTTTATATGATAAAGACAGTTTTAGAGCTTTACCAGACTTTTGACATCTTCTGGGAGCTGTCCTGATCCTCTTCAAACCGAATGATAGCACCTTTTGTGTGTTAAGTAGCCTAAACAGTCATTTGTTTAGTTACCACCTGCTGGTGTGTAGCCTTAGGAGAAGAGTGTTTACTGTTGAGTGGTTGTTCTGCTCTGCCCCTTGGCTAAGGATTCCTGCTTTCCATTAAATGGAATGACTACCCTCTCTTTTTGTCTTTGAACTCAAATGGAAGTCATGTTATCTTTACATCTTTAAAGCTTTTCCTTCCAAATTGCCTAGTTGATGCATGGTCACTAATCCTTGTAGTAGAATTAACCCTAATTGAAGATTTAGCAGGTGGATTTGGCTCTCTTAATGCAAGATGTCTTAAGAATTTTGCAGAAGAGAGATGCAATAACCATATAACATATCTACTTTTTGTCCGTAAGTATGGAACAAAGACTATGTGGGAAACCAGAGTGTTTGCAATCAGCCTATTGCCTTTTCTTAAAAACTAGAAGTTCTTTTTCTATATTTCTCTCTGCTTGCTTTTACTGTATTCTTTTTCTATGTTTCTACTTGCTTTTACATACTCCTTTGCTTTGGTGTCACAAACTTGGGATGAAATTGTATAGTTATTTACTAGCTAGGTGGGTTTTGGAAGTTCATTCTCTGAACCACACATGTAAAATGGGAAGCAAATATTTCAAGATGATGTTAAGAATGAAATGAGCTAGTGTAGACAGGGTCTGGTAGAGTTCATGCAGTCATTTACTTGATTTGAGCCCCTAGCGCCTAGCAGGCACAGTTCCTGGGAACTGTATGCTAGGCAGTGTGTTGAAATATGCTTACAGTTAAAAACGGACATGCCCTGCTCTTATGGGGTTTATGGTTCTTTAGTACATGACTAAAACGCCAGCAGGGTCTGGGCAGGTCATACAGGCATGTAAAGCAGCCTGCATGGGTTCTGTGGCAAATTGGAAAGCCATGCCCCAATTCTTCATTCCTGCCGAAGTCTTCTCACAGGAAAATGGTTCTGTGGTACCAGATAGTCCTATTTTTTTTTTTTTTTGGAAAGGCCAGAAACTCAGATTTTTATGTGAAATCTCCATTTTTCAAATGTTGGTAACTAATAAACTTCCTAACCTCTGACTTCTAGTTTAGCATCAAATACCAAGGGTATATCCTTATCAATGAGTGTAACTGGTTTTGTGTTCTCTCTGGCCCATCAATGATAACACAAAGAATGGCTCCCATCTGCCATCCCATACTCTTTCCCACTGAAAAGAGACATCCTTGGGCTCTGTATTTCAGGGCTTTGCCTCTTCTCTCCTTGTGAATTATGGACTGCAACAGTGAGAAACTTGACCCTGGGGTGGCTCCTTGTCTTTGGGGAAACAAATAGTTTAAAAGGCCCATACTGGATTGAGCTCTGGGTATTGTCTTCTTACTACTCTGTTTTGGTTGCTCCTTCCTCTTGAGGCCAAAGACGAGAATCTGCAGTGGTAAGCTTCAGAGACTAGCTATTCCTGGCAGGTAGGACTTGACTTTTTACTCATTCACTGCAGAGTTTAGCATGTATGAGCACTCAAATACTGAGCTACAAATTATTGCCTTAAACAAATAAAAAATAATACCTCTCAAACCTCTTTGTTAGTATGGGTATAGGCTGTATTCTGGAAAAGGTAAACACTAACACATATCTACTTACCTTTGAATTGCATTGCCCATTCCTGGGTGTGACCTTGGGAGGGAAAACTTTCTCAAGAAGGGAAGGCTCTTGGTTTACTCTAGGAGCCTCTTCAGCTGTGATTTTCTTAGCATCTTGTATGGACTCAAAAGAGTTCTGGTTCATGGCAGGTAGGGACCATTGTATTCTTCAGACCGTTCATGAGCTTTGGAGTGGCAGCTGGTGGTGGTAATGAGATGGTTTTGGCAATAGCTCTGGGGCAGAACAGGTGGAATGAGCCACATTATTTTATCTAGACAGGGCTGGTTGGCAGGCTTTTCGCTCACCTGCCAGACATTAGGTAGACAGAATAATGCACCCTTGTTTAAATACTCGAGACAGTGAGAAAATATCAAGACTCAAGCAGATGATTTCCATATGAGAATTTTAGCACAAAATGGGACAAATTTTTACAGAAGGAGCAATCTTTTTGATAAAAGAGGAAAGGTGGGGATCCTCTTGTCGTCATTTTAAGGCATAGTTTCAGAAGGTCACAGCATTTGTGTGAGACCGGTCACGGGAACAATGTGTGTTAGTGATGAGTGTGTGACTGTGTGTGTTTAGGAAGGTAGAAAAGAATGGGTGCAGTGGAAAGTAAGGTGTTTCTTGGAAGGGGAAAGTGACAGATTTCACAGGAAAGTTGAGAGTTGTTCTTAGCATTGTAGATGTTTAAATGCTTAGCGTCTGCTCTTGGCAAATTATAGGGTAAGAAAAGCCCTGATAAAAATCCTTATTTTTACTTTTGGTGCCCTAGTTGCCTAAAAGGTCCTCTAGCCAGAGAATAAACAAGTGTTTTTCTCCCGGATAAATATCTGACATTTTCCAGATGTTTTTGACTCTAGTACAAATGCCATTTATTGATTTATGGCCTCTCAACTTCACCCCTTTTTCTTGCTCTGTGAAAATGGATCTGGGCCTCTTGAATATTTTTTCTTTGCAGCTGGTACAATGTTAAGCTTTTCCAGTAGAGGGCGCTGGAGAAACATTGCAGGAGGCAGAGAGTTTTGCTTCCTGCTTTCCAGTGGTTTCTGGGAAGGCTCTTCCAGAGCGTGTCCTCTCTGGTGACCTTCTTTTATGATGTGTGGTGACCAGCAGCTTCCTCTGGCACCCCCTTGGGGTGTCTTGTAGCGGAGTGTTGCCAGTGTGCTACCTCCCTGTGATCAGCTTTCCTGCACCATAGAGGGCACCACAGTGACTTTTCTGCCATCTAGTGAGTTGTAGTTGTGTCTTCTCCAACAAAGTCAGGGTCTCTGTCCCCCACCTAGGTATTTTCATGCATGTTTCATCTTCTTCATGGATGTTTTCTCAGTCTGAGGGATAATGGTTACTTCTTATATCTGGCCTTTCTGTATGATCTAGAGTTCCTTGCATTACTTCTTACTAGTCAACATCTTGTTAGCAGAATCCCAGTTTGTAGTTAATAATTGTTTATATTAAGCTTTCCCTGTTCAAATTAGTATGTTTTCCATCTGCTCATTGAACCCTAACTGATAGAACAAACCTTACAAAAAAAAATCAGGAAAAATTGTGGAAGACTCAGAAATGGGCAAAACAGATTAAAATCTAATGCAACCTTCTAGGTTATCTGTGTCTTTCATTTTCTTTGGACTGATTTACATTTTGGCAAGTTATAGGAAAGTGATAGTAATGGAAATGGTTCTTGTTCATAGAATGGCACATGAATTTTGCCCAGTAGAGGTATTATCGATCCCTCCCAAAAAGCATTTTATATATTAACAGATCGGCATTGCTGATTGCCTGCACACATGTGTGTTTCGTATTCTTTGGACCTGTTGTAACATCTTTCTGGTTCCTGCATTAATTAATCAGCTAAATAAGATCTTTGGCATGTTTATTTTATATTTGTAAAAGTCATAGTTTTATGTTTTAAAATATTCTATAACTGATAAGGAGCTTACAGGATATGCCCATATATGTTAAAAAATGCCACAGAAAATGGAGATATGAATTGTTAGAAAAATGATTTAAATGCATTTTAATACTTTATAACTGGACAGACATGGATGAAATCATCTTATGAACTAAAAAGAAAAAGTATCACTATTATGTATCGAAAACAGAACATTCATAACATACCCACAGAATGGGAGAAAATATTTGCAAATAATATCTGGTAAGAGACCCGTATTTAGAATATGTAAATAACTCCTACAACTCAGTGACAAAGACAGATGAGCCAATTAATAAATGAACAAAGGATCTGAACAGATATTTCCCCCAAAAGAAAAACAAATAATCAGTAAGTACATGAAAAGATAAGATTCTCACTCTCTTTAGTCAACAGGAAAATGGAAATCAAAACCACAATGAAATAGCACTTTACATCTGTTAGGATGGCTCTCATCAAAAAGACAGATGGGAAAGATGGGGGAAGTGAAGGATAGGGAGAGATTTACTAAAACAACAGCCCCCAAACTTTTTGGCACCAGGGACTGGTTTCATGGCGGATAATTTTTCCACGGATGAAGGGGTTGTTTTGGGATGAAACTGTTCCACCTCAGATCATCAGGCATTAGATTCTCATAAGGAGTGTGCAACCTGGATCCCTCACATGCACAGTTCACAACAGGGTTTGTGCTCCTATGAGAATCTAATGCAACCGCTGATATGACAGGAGGTGGAGCTCAGGTGGTAATGCTCACTTGCTGGCTGCTTGCCTCCTGCTGTGTGGCCCAGTTCCTAACAGGCCAAGGACTGGTACTGGTCCACTGCCTGGGGGTTGGGGACCCCTGTGTTAAAGGATACCAAATTACAGCTAGATAGGTGAAATAAGTTCTAGTGTTTCGTACCACTGTAGGATGACTATAGTTAGCCATGATATATAGTTTCAAATAGGATATTGAACCTTGCCAACACAAATTGTAAATGTTTGAGATGATGGCTATGCAATTACCCTAATTTGCTCTTTATACATTCTATGTATTAAAACATCACTATGTACCCCTTGACTATGTACAATTATTTGTCAATTTAAAAAATTGTTAAAGAGACAAATAAGTGTTGGCAAGAATATGGTGAAATTGGAACCTTCATACACTGGTGGTAGGAATGTAAAATGGTGTAGCTACTGTGGAAAACATTTTAGCAGTTCCTCAAAATGTTAAATACAGAGTTATCATATGACCCAGTAATTCTACTCCTAGGTATATACTCAAGGGGAATGAAAACACACACACACACACACACACACACACACCCATCAAGTCATACACAAATGCTCATAGCAGTTTTATTCATAATAGTATCAATTGATGAATAGATCAACAAAATGTGATGCATCTATTCAATGGAATATTGTTTGGCTGTAAACAAAATGAAGTACTGATATGTGCTACAACATTGGATCTTGTGAAAGAAAGCTGTCAAAGAACACTGCATATTATGATTCTATTTATATCAAGTGTCCAGAATAGGCATATCTATAGAGACACCAAAGTAGAATGAGTGCTTGCTTAGAGCTGGAGTGGGGAGGAGGAGGGGTTAGGAGGTGGTAGCTAAAGGGTGTGGGTTTCTTTTGGGTATGATAAAATGTTATATGAAATTCTCTACAGCCACACTACCTTGAATGTGTCCAATCTGTTCTGATATTGGAAGCTAAGCAGAGTTGAGCCTGGTTGGCACTTATATGGGAGAAAAGTTATAAAGCTGATTGTTGTAATGCTTGTACAACTCTGAGCACAGTGAAAACCATTATATTGTACATTTTAAATTGGTTAATTGTATGGTATGTGAATTATATTTCAGTAAACTGTTACAAAAAGGTCTTATAACCTAGACAAATAATTATCAAATAAACTGCATTCCTCTGTGGTGGGTGGTAAATGCTTCCTGTGTAGCAATGTACAAATTCCTATGTCAAGATCTTCATAGGCTGTCTTGATGTCTTCTCATGTGGAATTCTTCCCTTCACTTTGGAACACCATTTCTTAAAGAGATTATGGCAAAGTGAAATGATTAGTTGCTTGATTTCTTGATGGATGATTTCCCTCATTCACCCTCTGGAGTTCTTTTAATAGAAATGTTAGAAACCCAGACCCTCTAGAACCTGTGGGGAGCAGCTTGGTTGAGTAGCTCTCTACCCACTGGAGGTATCTGGGGAAAGATGACTGGGTTTGTGGCTGGCTGTGAAAATGATCAGACCAGGGCAGGGCCAAGTGGCTGACATGGCTGAGTAGTGGCTGGTCCTTCTTGCCTGCTGTGCCAAGTTGTCTGTGCCCTGGTACTTTACACCCAGTGAGTTGAGGAAGAAGGAATTACCTCTCTAGACAAAGATAGTTCTGTCTGCAATACATGATATAGTACTATTGCTCTGTGGAAGCTTCAGGCAGCCATCCTCCCTCACAGACCAGCTCCTCCATTTTCCTGTCTTGGTGAATGACATGTCACCTTTTCCTCAGCTGCCCAAGCTGGAAGCCTAGTGGTCATTCTATACTCCTCCTCCTCCTCCTCGTCTTCCCTCATTCCTTCCAGTTAGTCATTGCCCACTGTCCTGCTGATTTGACCTCTTACATATTTCTAGCATTTGGTTTCTTATTATGACTGGACTGCCACTACCCTGTTCAGGCCTTTATTGGACTCATTTCTCACCCGGATTTTCATGAGCCACCCTTCAAACCCATCCTCTACACAGCAGCCAATATCAAATATGGTGGCCTCAGCACTGTTAAATGTCTCCAGTGATATACCTGCCATTTGGTGGTGGTTCTTATTGAACAGGGGAGGAGTTTCAGATCATCTAGGAACCAGAACCGTTTTCAAAGTATTTAGGTTTATATCCTATTCTGGACCCATTAGCTGAAGAGGGGCCTTGGGAAAGGGCTTCTACATCTTGAAAAATCTCCCCAAACAGGACAATACCTAATAAGTAATGCTTAGAAAACAATTTATTTTGAAATAATTTCACAGGAAGTTGTAAAAACAGTACAAAGAGACCCACGGACCCATCCTTCCCCAGATTTCATGCTCTGTTACAATACCAAACCAGGAAGTTGATACTAATAGGTTACTGTTTATGGACCACAGACCTATGTAATGTTTTTTTAATGCCCATTTTTCTGGCTAGGTTGGAGTGTGGCACTTCCTGCTAACCTGAGATGTTAGATTACTTCTTAACTGGGACACATTTTCATTTAAGAATGGCATGGGTCTTCTTGATTCTGTGGGTGGTGGTTGTTATGGTGTGTCTTGTATGTACATGTGTGTGAGATATTGGTGGCAATTACCAGTTTTTCCTTGCAGAGTGAATTATATCCCCAAAGAGTTTGCCAAGAATACATTTGAGTAATGTAATTCTGTCTAGTGACCTAAGGTCATAACTTTCTTAAGTTAAAAAGTTAAAACTGCCACAACAGGTTTTATGCTAGAAGAATAGTATAGACATTGATTCTTCTTGAATCCAAGATTCAGTTAGCTTAAAATGATGTCATCGTGAGTTGTTTTCCAGGTATGTGTAAATCTGACTTTGTTTTTTGTAGATTGTAAAATATAAGGGTACAGGGCTGGTTCTGTGTTTTGTTTCTGTACTTGTTTTATTCATAAGTCTAAAATATAGTGTCTACCAGGGAATGGTTCTATGCAATGAATCACAGTGTAGTTTTGCTTTGAGAGATGGGGTATTACTGTGGGTCATAATGAATTCAGTGGAATGGGTTTCAGACTTTTAGGTGCTGACCCAGAAAATTCTTTGAAGTAGCAATCTTTACCAATGCTAGGAATTGGGCTAGTCTGCTTTGCTTCCTCATCAAAACTGATGGACAAGATAGAAAATGCCTTTTTATCAGTTGCAGTAACATTTTGCTGACACTTGGTGCATTTTTTTAATGTGTTTCACACAGATATGCTTACATCCTTTGAGAAAAGGAACTGAAGGGAAGAAAGAAAACCACAACTGCTTTAGAATAAAACTAGGTCAGCAAAGGCAGATCTTAATGTATTTAGATCAGGCAGAAGACTAGGTCCTTCCACCTTACTCACAGAGGCCTCTGGGGCTCATTGTAGGAGTCATGAGACTTCTCCAGTAACTCTCATCAAGGATCGGTCACTAGACTAGGACCTTTGCAAATTTAAACCCTGCAGGTAGACATTTTACAGATAAGGAAACTGGATCCTCATTTCTGTAACTTCAAGAGGGCACAGGGCTGGCTTATGTCAGTGCAGAGATTTTAATCTGAATCTAATTCCCAAGCCTCTCTGCCACACCAGATTGCCTCTCTATTCATGCACAACACTCTAGGTTTGGCTCTGGCTCTCTTGAATAATTCCGAAGCAGACTTCTAAGAGAGGATTGCAAAGGCCAACTTCTTTCACAGCTGAGAAGCTGCCTTCTGAGGTGTATCTCTGAGTGGAGAAATCAGAACACTAGATGCTATGTCCTTTCATGATGGGTAATAATCTCACTAGAGCAGGGAGACTTTGTGGTCTAAAGAGAGAAGGAAACAGTCAGTTGAAAGTTGCTCATGTGTTTCATTTTTCTGTGTTTCTCATACTTTGTTATTGATGTGATGAAGTAGTTGGGGGCTGAGAAGGAAGCTGGGGATTGGGGGCAGGGGTTGGTGGGAGTCAAGACTTACAGGTTCTTCCAAGAGACTCCTAGAGCAGTGATGCCTATAGTTTGCAAGAGCACCACCAGCAGCCATCTTTATTAACCAAGGGTGCCACAAGGACTTTTCCCAACAGATATTAAGTAGTTAGTTCACAGAAAGATTTGAATCTCTTCCTTCAAGAAGTTTGAGTCTCAACAGGGAGCAGATCATAAAGCTAAAAGTCAAATGTATGTATATATCAAGAATTATAAGACTATGGGGGTCCATACATAAGACACAGCAATGTGGCTCTGTCCTTCAACTAGGGTGACCAACGGGGACAAGTTTGTTCACCCTACCTTGACAGTCTTTGTGGCCCTGGGCAAGTCACTTAGGCTTTCTGGATTCTGAGGCCTGCTTCTCTCTCACCAGGTGCTTTTAAATTCCCTTCGTTTCTTGGGATTAGCAATAAGGTGTGACTAAGTCACAAGCTTGTGTTCGGTGGTGAATGAGGGCTGGAAGCCAGTGCTCAGAATCCTTTGAAAGTGATTAGCAGAAGTCAATATTTGAGAACAATACCAGCTGCTGTTTAGAAAGTCCAGAATAGTTGAGCAATTAGGATAAAGTAACAGACACCTGTCATGAGGTGGACTGAGCAGGTGAGTGAGATTATAAACTGCTTTCAATTCAAGGTCTTGTATATTTGCCTCAGTCTTTTTATAAGACTCCCCAGCTTCAAGTGCTTAGGGTGGTGGTTGTAAGGAAGGTTGCAGATGCATTTTATTTGGACCACCAGAATTTTTTTTTTTTAATCTAAATTAGCACCAGCGTTTAAAAATACACAGATTTGACCAAAACTCTGGGTTTCTGGCTTCTTTGGAAAATTGGAAGATCTAGCTAACCCAGGCTGTCTTAGCTCAAGTTGTCTGGTGGTTAGAGCTGAGAAGTGGCTGCCCTATCAGAGGGGTGCCTGGTCTTTGGTTCAACATAGCCCCTGTCTCCCCTGCCATGCTCCCCCACCTCATACCTGTTTCTCTTCCCTCAGTACCCTTCTACCCGCTTATCTGCCTGGGAAGGTGGTTATCTTAGATCAATAGTTCTCAACTCTGACTGCACCTTAGAGTCTCTTGGGATTGCTTTAAATTATACTGCTTTCCTGGCCCTGTGTAGACCAATTGAATTATGATCTTGGGGAGGGCTACCATTTGTATTTAAAAAGTCTTCCAACATGATCGTGATACCCAGTGAGGGTTGAGAAACTAGTACCTCAGCTTGATCCTGGGGTGGGTTTTGATGGAGAGAGAGAAGAGCCACAGAGCAGAGGAACTGAGGAAAATAACCTAATCCAATTGACAGGGCCGGTAACACCATGAGCTAAATGTTAACTGAACACCCTGGGAAAAATCAGGGCACTTTAAAAAAATGAATATTCAAATGATGTATTCATGGCACGTTTTGCTATGGTATTAATAAACTCTCCCCACCCCAGATCCTGCTGTACTGCTGTAGGGATTTAAATCATTGTAATAATAATAGGGTTTTTTTTTTTTTTTGCATGGAGTGATTATAAAAGTATTTTTAATGGGCTTATAAATCTAGTGGTCATGAGAGGCAAGTGACATAGATTTAGTGTATTTGAGGCAAGGGATAAAAGGGGAGGGGGCACAGTCAAATTAGCTTTGGTTTTCTGTTTTGCATAATGACTTCATTCATCTATAATTCTCACTGTAACTCAGTTTCTGTCTTGCTCCCCCTCCCCTTCCTACCACGATCACATTCTAGGCTGTGAGTGTCATCATTCTGAAGTAGTGAAAACATCCAACTAGCTGGAAAATACAGACCTGTTTTTCTCAGTTAAGTTGAAAATGGAAGAGCCTCAGACACCACCTATTTCTGCTGCTTAATTTTATGGGCATACAAAACCAAAGTTTTGAGATGTGGCATATTCAAAGCTCTGCCTCTAGCCCTGTAACTCTGTGCAGTGTTCAGAGTTGTTCTTCACGGGTCCCATGACTGCAGAGAAAGCTTGGAGCTTGCAGGCAGTGGTTCCAGGAACTTCTTTTTCTTCACCTTTTAGTCCTGGTGTTTAGCCTGGACCTTGAGATTAGTTGGAGAGATATGAAGGGATGAGAACCAGTTTAGGCCACAGGATCTCCATGAAACCTCTTGAGGTTTCTCTGCAGCCCAAAAGAGTCTCTGATATGGTTTGGCTGTGTCCCCACCCAAATCTCATCTTAGTAGTTCCCATAATCCACACGTGTCGTGGGAGGTAATTTAATCACAGAGGCGGTTACCCTTATGCTGTTCTCGTGATAGTGAGTTCTTACAAGATCTAATGGTTTTATAGGGACCTTCCCCCCCCTTTTGCTTGGCACTTCTTGCTGCCACCATGTGAAGAAGGACATGTTTGCTTCCCTTTCCCTGAGGCCTTGGCAGCCGTGCTGAACTGTGAGTCAAACCTCTTTCCTTTATAAATTACCCAGTCTCGGGTATGTCTTTATTAGCAGTGTGAGAACAGACTAATACAGGGACACGCCAATAGGGCCCCTGATTTCAGCATGTTCTGGCTGCTCTGTGGGAGTGGTGGTGGGTGTGTGCATGGTTGGAGGATGTTTCTAAGTGCAGGGACTCTGTCTTGTACCCTCGGTGTTTTCTCCTCAAAACTTTAGCATCATTGGGAGCACCCAGTAAGCCCCTTCCATGAATATTTGTCTGATGAGGTTGCAACTCTCTAGTTGGCCTCTTATCACCCTTTTATATCGTTTTCATCCTGTGGAAGATACTCTAATGTCACTTTAATATAATTGCAAGAGAAAAATAGTAAGATTTGATATCTTTCTAAACTAACAAATGTGCTAGTAATCTCTCCTTTTCCTCAGGATAGCCTTTGTAAGTCTGAGGTAGGTAGGATAGGTAGGTTATGTAGAAGGAGCGTATGTGTATGTGTATGTGTGTGCGCGTGTGTGTGAATTTTTACCCTCTTGGTCTGTACTTGGCTGCTGAGCCCTAAAAGAATTGTTTTGCTCACTGCCTAAATTTTACTTGTGCATCCTAATGTCTTTGAAATTAAGTCACTCATGTGAGACTTCCCACTCAGCCATTCTGGATTCTACTCTCTGTCATGGGAGGCAAGACACCTCCTAGCAGAGATGCTCCACTGGCTGGGGGAAGGATATAAGTAAATGTTTGCAGAATAATCTGGGAAGTTTTCTTTTTAAATTTCCAGATATAAACCAAACCTGCAATGACAAAAGCAGTACTGGGGGAGGAGGATAAAGGAGAAACTGCTTTTTGAAACATTCCCCAGGTGGGAATTCATAATACCTACCTGGCTCATTTGAAAATAGCTGACTAGCAGAGTTTCCTGGATGAAATGGGGCGGAAAGCCTATCACTCAAATGAACTCAACTTATATAAATGATTTAATTCTTTTTTTTTTTTTTTTTTTTTTTTGAGATGGAGTCTTGCTCTGTTGCCCAGGTTGGAGTGCAGTTTTTTTTTGTTTTTTTTTTTTGTTTTTTTTGAGATGGAGTCTTGCTCTGTCACTCAGGTTGGAGTGCAGTGGTGCGATCTTGGCTCACCGCAGCCTCTGCCTCCTGGGTTCAAGCAATTCTCCTGCCTCAGCCTCCTGAGTAGCTGGGATTACAGATGTGTGCTACCACGCTCAGCTAATTTTTGTATTTTTAGTAGAGATGGGGTTTCACCATGTTGGCCAGGCTGATCTCCAACTCCTGACCTTGTGATCCGCCCACCTTGACCTCCCAAAGTGCTGGGATTACAGGCGTGAGCCACCGCGCCCGGCCTCCTTTTTTTTTTTTTTTCTAGACTTGTTCCATTTATTCATTTCATAAGTTTGGAGACCTTCTAAGTGTGAAGCTCTCTGAGAGGTACTGAGGCACTAGAGAACACTGATTAAAGAGCCTGATGCCCAGTCTACAACAGCTGTACTACCTGGTAGCTGTGTGACATTGAACAGATTGCTTAGTTCTTTGTGCCTCAATTTTCCCTACTCTGAGTGGAGATGGTCAGTACCTACTTCACAGGCTTAGAGTAAGCATTAGAAGAGAGAAAGTCTATTAAGGATCACAGTCCATAATTGTTAGATTTTCTTATAGTGGTGATTAAGATCATCTTACCTTCATAGAGCATAAAGTTAGGTGGAAACATAAAGGAGAGGTTCAGAGGAGAAGCAATGTGATAGCAAATGACACATGTGGCCTTTGACCTTATCTGTGCTTTCCCCACCTCGTCATGTCTTTTTTATGTATCCTTGTCAGGAGTTCAGCTATAAGACTTTTCTGGGATCATCCCGCAAATCTGTATTACATCCTGTTTAGCAAAGATGTGGTGTCATTGTGCGATGCTTCCAGGCAGTTCTGAGATATATAAGGCTGTTGCCCTGATGAAATATGGCCCTAGGCCAAGCATGGTGGCTCACGCCTATAATCCCAGCACTTTGGGAGGCTGAGACGGGCAGATCAGCTGAGGTCAGGAGTTCAAGACCAGCCTGGCCAACATGGTGAAACCCTGTCTCTACTAAAAATACAAAATTAGCCAGGCATGGTGGTGCATGCCTGTAATCCCAGCTACTGGGGAGGCTGAGGTGGGAGAATCGCTGGAACCCAGGAGGTGGAGGTTGCGGTGAGCCGAGATCATGCCACTACTGTACTCCAGCCTGGGCGACAAGAGTGAAACTCTGTCTCAAAAACAAACAACAACAAAAAAAAGAAATATTGCCCTAAACGTGTTTTATTTATTTATTTATTTATTTTTGTTTTGAGACAGAGTCTTGCTCTGTCACCCAGGCTGGAGTGCAGTGGCGCCATCTCACCTCACTGCAACGTCTGACTCTCAGCTTCAAGCGATTCTTCTGCCTCAGCCTCCCGAGTAGCTGGGACTACAGGCACATGCCACCACACCTGGCTAATTTTTTGTATTTTTCGTAGAGGCAGGGTTTCACCGTGTTAGCCAGGATGGTCTCGATCTCCTGACCTCATGATCCACCCACCTTAGCCTCCCAAAGTGCTGGGATTACAGGCGTGAGCCACCGCGCCCGGCCCTGTTCTTTTCTGCTCTATGTATCTTGGGGTTTCCCCCTCAGTATTATCAATTATTTTTGGGGCTGTCACCTTTGTTGGGGAGCTCCCTCATTCTTCTTAAATTCCTAATCTGATTACTACTAGAATAGAACCAAAGGTTACCAGAGAAACCAAGTAACCAGACTTGTTAAATCAATAACCTTGATTTATGCAAATCACTTAATAGTCTGAGCTGTCTTGAGGAAAGACTGTTGACATCCTTCTTACCTACCCTCTGACTCCCTCTTCCACTTCTAATGACCCTGTGATGACATTGAGCCCGCCTGGGTAGTCTAGACTCTTTTTGCCCTTTTAAGATCAGCTGATTAACCTTAATTCCATCTAATACCCTGATTTCCCTTTGCCATGTATGTCCTGGGGATGAGGATGTGGATGGATCTGGGGGGGCCGGTATTCTGCCTACCGTAGCTATCTTGCTCTTTTTGTTTATAATTATGATATGTTCCAAAAAGGAGTAAAACATAATACAAGAAGATAAAAATACATTTACCATTAAGTAAGAAAAAAGACAAGGAGAAGAGAGTAGGAAAATGAGTCAGGAGTGGGATTTATACAAAAAATTAGTGAGTCCACTTTACTTCCTGGAAGTGGATGGTGAGCTTTTCTTGACAGCCTTCTTGAAGAGGGAAGCACTGTCAGTTATGTTGTAGTGTGTCGATCTAGTAAAATCCAACTGGTTGTTCAGATACCTAGATGAATATTCTTGATATGAAGATGAAAAAAAAAATTTCTTCCGAAGGCTTCATGGATACATAAAGTGTATAATGAGCAAAACCTTTGACATGTTTACAGTAAACCCAATGGTGTGTTTCACCTGGCCTTTCTCTTCTTTCATTTACTGCTTTATATTTAAGGTCAAATACGCATTCTTTGAAGATCTCTTGTAAGACATGTGGTCCAGGGTCAGGCCAAATGCGGGAATTTGGAACAGCTGGAGCAGTGATTCCCATCTGGTGGCTCTCACCCCCTAGGGATTTTTGAGGGTGCCCTGAGCTTTCATTCTAAAATGAAAGTGATTTTTTTTTTTTTTTTACTATTTGTATGTTTGAAGGACATAAAGTATGTATTTACGTATATAATCTCTGATCTCCCCTTAAGACGGAAGAGTGAAAGCCTACCAGTATTTATTAAGAGCTTGGATATGGTGGTTAGTTGTAGTCGGAAGAGTGATCTGCACTAGCAGTCTGTGAGGTTTTGGACCATTATATGTTACATTATAATAAAAAAAATTTATGTTCTTAATGGAATGTTGTTTAAAGACAGGATGCATTAGGAAAAGTTAAATTGAAGTATTAATTATTGAGGAGTATATGAGAATTCTGTTGATTTTCCTCGTGCTATTTTCCCTGTAGTGAAAAGTTGCATTCATCTGAAATCTTTTGGCATATCTGATAGTATTTTTTAAAAAATCAATATTTAGAAATAGAAAATATTATGACGGTTATAGTCATTTTGTCTTTTAATTTATTAGGACTAAAGATTCATACACCTGCAGTGTGTTATTTGTGGAGAAATGCTTTCAAATAGCTGCTGGAAAACCATCTGTCTTAGCCTGATATTTAGAAACACAACTGGAAAAAATACATAAAAATAAACTTTCAAGGTATTGGAGATGGCAATTAATCACATCGTTCCTCCCTTCTGGATTCTGAACTAGAGGAAACAGAAGAAGCTAGACAAAAATTAAAATACAGTACCAGTTTTATTAGTGTAAAGCGAAGTTGGGAGATGTGCTTTGGATGTAAGACTTCCTTATCCACCCTAAATGTAATATTCATAGCCACCCAGGTGATGGCTGAGCATCTGTGGGTGGGCTGTGCCCATATAACCCGTGGGAGCAGGAACAGAGAGTGTGTCCAGCAGCCTGTTCAAGCTGAAATCCTGTCCTTCCCCCTCTGGGAGAACTGTGAGTACCCCAAAGAAGGAGCAGACATAATTCCCCACTATGGTTTCTTCCTGGGAAATGGGGTGAACATTCTGCCGGAAGACATGTTCAAAGGAAGCAATGAGTTCTCTTATAAACTCTTTGATTTGTTTTGAAGTCCAGATGTAAGAAATGCAAACATGGGACATTTTGTCTAATTGGGGGTTGTAAGTAGATTGCTCTCTGTTTTGAATATGCATTTGGTCTCCACACCAAATATGTACTAACAAGTATATAAATTCAGAATGACAAATTATACTTTTTTACCGACATAATTAAGTTAAATGCTGTGTGTTACAGGTTAAATGGGCAAATGGTAATTTGCCATTAATCATTTGGAACATTAGCAAAGATGGTATCAAAATGAACTTCATAAACTTTCAATACCTTGTTTCAGAAATGGATTATGACTTTAATATCCTATCTTTCTCATATATATGTAAACACTGAGAAATGACTGAAAAGTTCCTAAGGGGTGGGAGAGTGTATGTGTATGAGTGAGAGAGATCATATATTACTGTTAAAAGCCTCACAGGTCATACATAAGAGGTTGGGCAAAGCCGACCTAGAGCAATGGATGGATTGTGTGTATCCCTTAAGTCATCTTTCAAATACAATTTCTTTCAACCAAACTTTGAAAGACTTTCAGGGGCTATGAAGTCACTGAAGTACCCTGGAAAATATCGGAATTAGAATCATTTCCAGAAACTTTTAACTGTTGGTTGAAATACTCTTATGCAGAATTAAGGGACCTAATGAGCATGCTTATCTCAGTTGAAGGCTATTTCACTTTGAAGTCAACTGGGAAAGTACTTGTGATTGCAAAGCACTTGTTCTAAAGAGAGCACTTTGGATTATAAAACAACAAAAACTCAAACCCGCATGATGTTGAACTTTGAGCAGTGCAAGGTGTGTGTTGGGTAGCTGCATAAGGTGCTTTGCGGTGTGGAATTACTGCTTTATCAGAGTTAGATGTTTGGAAAACATGTATCCAAACTGTGTCTTCATTTTTAACCTGATGGATCAAAACGTTTGCTTTTTGTCAGCAACTAGAAAGTAGGACCAGTTGTCCTATAAGGACTCCTAGTTCACAGTGATTAAACTATGCCATTTATGTATATAATGCTCATCTCAGCTGGATATGTGTCAGTAGGATGTACATCCAGCTTATTCAAAAGTAATATAAGTTCCATACGTGTTATGAAAAGGAGAATTGTGCCATGTTCTCTGTTATCCTCCACTGGAAATTAGGTTCTGATCTGCCCCTGCTCTTACTATCCTAGATAAGGTAAAAAGCAGTGCTTCTCATTTGAAAACAAGTAACCTTGCAGTCTGGTTATAAACACCAATTGATTCTATTGTTTTGGGATTGGGCCTAAGATTCTGCATTTTTAACAACCTGCCAGATCATTTCAGTGCTACCTTTCCATAGATGAGAGTTCGAGTAGCAATGTTATAGAAGTGCTAGTTGCTAAAAGCATTGTAGACATCGAGGCTTTTAGGCTAGCCTCAAATCATTTCTCATCTTTGGAACCAAATGCCCAGGAGAGGTTAATAAAAGCTGTATTAGTTCAGCATTATTCTCTACAAGTCCTTCTGTAGCGTGGGATGATCTAACAAGGCTCTGTGGTAGACTAGCTATTGAAAGTCTGGCTATTCAGGCAGGGCATTGGCCTAAGACCAGTTTGTGATTCCTTTAAGGAGAAAACAAGCCTACCTTGGCAGATGAATTATCTAGTAAGCCAGTGACTCTACATTTGTGGGGTGGGAGAAGAGCAGAGAGCTTACCTCTTAAAATTCTAGAATGGATCACATTTTGGGTTTCACTAGATAGGGCCAATAGAGTTGTTATAGAATGTCTTTTAAATGTTCTCATGCCTGGCTGTGTATTAAAATCATCTAAGCAGCTTAAAATAAAAATACCTCTGCTTGGGCCACACCTCAGACAAAGTAAATCAAAATCTTTGGGTGTGATAGCTGGGCATCTCTATTTTTTAAAGAGCAGTCCAGGTGATTCTATGTACATCATAGTTGGGAGGTCCTGGTTTAGTCAGTCCTAAGCTCTGAGGGCAAGAAACTCTCCTGAGAAGCTCCATTTTTAACTTGAGCTGGTTTATCATTTGTGCAAACTGAGGGTTTGTGACCAGAAACCAGTCAGGCGGACCCAAGTTATTTGCAGTGTTTGGGAGAGTTGACCTTGGTATATACATTAAGGAACTAGTGAACTTATCCACCAGCATCTAACCAATGATTTCTTCCCTAAGAAAATTCAGACCTTGACTTTTATGACTCTGGGTCTGTTAAAGCTTAGGGCTGTGCGATTGAGTGGCTTGACTACTGTAACCTTATTTTAGAAGTGATGAGAAATTCTTTATAAGGTTAAGTTGGATAAGCCTGAGTGGTCACTTCAGATTGTGCATGTGTGTGCACACATATGTATTTCTTCACTGCTTAGCTAGTTCATTTTTTTTAACCAAATCAGATTTGGGGAGGACTGTCCCTTTTCTGCAAATAGGGCAGCTAGAACACTCCTGGGGTAGGCCAGTACCCAGCCTGTGCTCCTCCCGAGGTGGAGGAGAGGGGTACTAGGGGTCAGGGTAATTGGGCTGGAGGGCTTAGGAAGCTTTTGGAAATAATGAGCTTTATCTTGAAGGCATTACCCATATTTTTGAAATAAGTTTGGTGATTTTTGTGACTGTGATTTTCTTTATTACTGGGGCCATTTTGGCCTGTTGTCATTCTTGGTTTTTTTCTAGATGTAGAGTGTTGCCAGAAGTCTGATCCTCAGAGAAAAGGTGCATTTTACACTTACTATAAAATTTCTTTGTGGCTTTACTGTCCTTTGAGAGTGGAAGCAAATCTTTTGAGTATTTTCATTCAACATTAAGGAGACCTACCTGACAAATTGACATGCTGTGTGATCTTTTCACAGACGATTCCTTCTTTCTTCTTAGAGAGTCATTATCAACCTATCTTAAAGCCTGTTCATGGTTTCATGGGCTGGATGCCAGGTGACAATCCTAGTTTTTTTTTTTTTTTTTTTAATGGCTGTCTGATGAAGCATCATCCAGATTTGGTCTTGCTCAAAGCCTTCTTCCCTGTGCTCATTGATTTATGGACCAGGTCTTTGGAGCAGAGGCCCAGTGCCTTAATACTCATTAGTAAATTGGGCACAGCTAGCCTAGGAATGAGATTCTCAGTCAGTGCCCAGACAGCACTGAGAGATGTGGAGAAAATGAGACTCATTTATCAGTCACCTTGAGACAGCATCATCAGTCGGCCACCTTCCTTCACTCTGAGGCCTTCCACAGCCTCAGCACAGGCTTCTGAGCCTGCTGGTCTTGAGGGGTGGTGATGGACTCCCAGGTTCACCTTGGTCTGCTTCTCTCTCACTCTGCATTCTAGTTGCATGGGCAGAACCTGTCTGAGCATCTTCCAGTGGGTGAATAAAATCCTGTTGATTGGTAAGGCAGTCCCTCTCAACCGAGGCAGTTTTGGCAGTGTTGAGAGACGTTTTTCGATTGTCACAACCCTCTAGTTATAGAGGGTTATTGGAGGGCTCTAATGGCATCTAGTGGCTAGAGGCCAGCAATGCTGTTAAACCTCTAATAGCTTCCCACAACAAAAAAATTATTCAGACCCATATGTCAATTGTGCAAAGATTGGGAAACATTGGATTAAAGTGATTTATTTCATTTTTCAGGGACCCGTGCTTTGTTTTGGTTTAGTAGTTGTTTTCAGAATTATTATTATTTTTTTTTTTTTGAGGCAGCGTCTTGCTCTGTCGCCTAGGCTGGAGTGCAGTGGCGCGATCTGGGCTCACTGCAGGCTCTGCCTCCCGGGTTCACGCCATTCTCCTGCCTCAGCCTCCCGAGTAGCTGGGACTACAGGCGCCTGCCACCACGCCCGGCTAATTTTTTGTATTTTTAGGAGAGACGGGGTTTCACCGTGTTAGCCAGGATGGTCTCGACCTCCCAACCTCGTGATCCGCCCCCTCGGCCTCCCAAAGTGCTGGGATTACAGGCGTGAGCCACCGCGCCCAGCCCCTCAGAATTCTTGGAGTTACCGCTGTTGCCTTTTTTTGTTGTTAGGAAATTCTGTCAACTGTGAATATCGTATGGGCCTGGTGAATGAAACTCATAGAACATGTGAAGATCTTATCTGCTCCAGCAACCACAGCTTCCTTCTCACTCTTGTCCTCTTTCCCTTTTGTCCACCTGCCAGTAATGTGCACATCCAAGAGACTAAGTCAGGATAAATCAGCAAATGTTGGTTTTCTCTTACCCCATCCACGCCCTCTAGTGGCCTGTTTTGCCTCTAAAGCTGCTTTGCCTGTCCCTTCCTCCTCCTCTGCTTTTCCTTTTAACACCAACTGTATTTAGGTGAAGACTACCCCCATCCCCTTTCCATCTGTCTTCTTTATACCTGTGAATGTCAGAGAACAGCTGGGGTAGGTGTGGCAGAACCTGGGAATAGAGAGGGCAGGAAGAAGAGTGCATGTTCTGGACCCAGATTCACCAGCCCTGTTACAGTGTTTGGAAATTTATTTTGCTATTGATGCCAGATATGGAGCCCTGAACTCCACTGAGTGGATGGTATAACTGCAAGACAAATATGCGCTTCAGGCGGGTGGCATTGGAGGTTTTCCTTTCTCTGCCCACAGGAAAAATGCAAGTGTAGCGTAATGAATTAAAACTCTGGCTACAGGACTGTCTTGCTTTGATCACTTCAAATGTAAGAGGGGATGGGCTGTTTAAAACCCAGATATTCAAAGAGTATTCCCAAGATAGCAAAGGTGTGTTGTTTTTAGCTGGTGTATTTCAGCTAGTTAATTAAAATAAGACTAGTTTAGCCAGTTCCAAAGGGAACAGACTGTTTTCATTTAGAATGTGTTTTTCCTGTTTATTTAAAAAAAAAAAAAAAAAAAAAAAAAAGGACCCAGGTCCTGAAAGTGAAAGGTCTCTTCATACCTATTTCTTGGGCAGCACCCCGCCTGCTCCTGAGCTCCTTTGCTTCCTAGAGCTAGAAGAGAGTCGGTGGCATCACAGCTGTCAGGGATTCACAGTTGAGCTTTGGGCACCTGCTGAGTGGGCTCTATCAGGTTGGTGGCACTGGGCCATCTGGGGGAGTGAATGACCTCAGAGCTTCTTCCCAGGAATTTGGATTTATTTTAGAAGAGAAAGCTGCTTTGCCTGTCCCTTCTCCTCCTCTGCTTCTCCTTTTAACACCAACTGTATTTAGATGAAGACTGCCCCCACCACCGTCCCCGTTCCATCTGTCTTTCTTACACCAGTAATCCTGTAAATGTGTATTTTTCTCCCTTTCATGTGTTGATTCAACCCTTGAGGTTGGTGGGACATTGCATTAGACTCACGGCTTCTTAATAGTACTGGACTTTGGTTTCTGTTTTGTGTTCCATACGGAGAGGTCTCTTCCTTTCTGAGTTTCCGCATGCAGCTGGTAGACTCAGCTTGGTTTGGCGGAGGCCATGTAGTATTAGGAGGCAGGAATGGGGTGCTGGTTTGATTCTGATTCTAACTGGAAAACATAACATTTTCTGGCCTCAGGGTCTTCCTCTGTAAATTGAGGGTTTGCATTTGATATTTTCCTAAGCAAAACCAGACGTTGTCTTCCAGTCTGTAAAAAGGTATTTTATACATTTTAATTTATCATATTTCCTGTTAAAGTTGATTGTTAGACCAGGGAGATGTGGTTCTGTGGTGAGCACAAAACCAGGAGTTTGGTAAGAGGTTGTGCAGTCAATGCAAGGTTAGCACCCAGTTGATTTCTGCACTGTGTTTTGGTTCACAGTAGAAGCAGTCCATATTCATCCAATTATGAATGGGAGTGGCTATCATTTTAAAGAATAACTTACCAAGCACTCTAAGTTGCTTTTAATGTAAATTGAGATGGAGGCTGAAAAGAGAAGTAGTAGAAATTGTTTCAAAGTTGAATTATTAACATCTAAAGACAGTTGTCACTTAAAATATGGGAGTCAGGCAAGCAGCCTTGGAACTTCAAGATGTGTGACCAACTCCCACCTGGCATTTAATTAGGGTAGTGCTTTTTTGTCATAGAATTTCATGTGAATAGATACCTGGGCCTGAATTTAAAAAAAAAAAAAAAAAAAAAAAAAACGTAAACCAGACCACTACTGAGCATTAGTTTTGTGACCAATAAGGTGGAAATTTGAAGTTCAAACTTCAGTGTATGGAGGTAGCCAGGGCAGTTTTGCTGAGTCTCTGCGATATAAATTGATACGTATATTGATTGTCTCTAGTATCTTAGGATTTGGCGTGTCAAACTTTTTTTTGAAAAATGTTTAAAAACATTTTAAACAAAACCAAAAGTCAAATGAAACATTTGTGGAACATCTCTGTGAATGAATCTTTGATGTTCTTTGGAGCACAGTTTGAGAACCAATAACTCAGTTGTTCACCCCTACTCCTCTGGCTCTAACAGTGTTCTGTGTTTCTAGAACTTTCTCCATGTTATACATGTGGAAACTGAGATGGACACACTTAGGATCACACAATGCCAATGGTAGAACAAGCTGCAGATCAGACATTTTCAGGTTTTTGATGCAAGGTGCTCTCAGTTCCTCCTTGTCACCCTTTCAGGTGTTATTTTCTGTGATCTTCTCAGCATAACAGTGACAAGACAAGTGGCCTCCAAGAAAGGTTCCCGGGTACTTTCCCCTCCATCCCTTGTCTTAGACATATTTTGTTTCTGTAATCTCACTGCCCTGCCCCCCTAGAATTTTCTTCTGGAGTGTTTTTTTTGCAGTTTTCTTCTCTGTTAATACCTGACTACCATCACATCCACTTTAGTTTAACCCTGCCTCTTCAAGGGTTTCACTACTAAGGGTAAAATCTTGTAAAAGGTAAGATGCAAATGTAGTGTCAGAATGCCCAGGTTCTGTGGCTCATACCAGAAGGAGGTCTTGGAGGTCTTTGCTAATTTGCATTTCTTCACCTCATTTCCACCATCCTGTCCTTCCGTCTAGCAAATACTTAATGACCACCCTCTGTGTGCAAGGCATGGCCATTGCCAGCATTTCTTGTCTTTGGGGGCCTCACAGACCCCATAGGTGAGATGGAACGGGATTGTCCTGTAGAGCAAGGAAGGAGCACGAACTGCTATGAGTTACGAGTACTCTATGGAAGGGGAGCTCTCCTCAGTCTAGGGAGCCCCTGGAGGCTTTATGCAGGAGGTGGGGTGAGATTGGAGGCTGGAGATATGGGTGGGATTTTCCAAGGAAATTGGGTGGACACAGTGACTTAGGATTTCTTGAAGGTTACTGTACAGGATGAAGCTAAATGCAGGCTCCTTAGCCACCATTTAATGATGACTATGAAGTAGCTCAGGTGGTACACAGTGAGGACAGAGAGGTCTGGGAACCACTAAGTTAGAGCAGCGCTGTCCTATGTGAATGTGGCATATGGGATGGTATTATCCTGCAGGGCTATTTGAAGAGACCAAATCTCTGCTTGGGGCTGGCATTGCTTCTGAAGGGATGGGCATTTCTGCCTTTGTTTATCCTCTGAGGAGGCAGGCCCTTGTGTCAGAAATAGGGCCTCCAGGGATGTTGGATGGCCACCTGGAGGAACTGCTTCATTGGTCTGGTTCTCACTCCATTGGAACTGGGCTGCTGCTCAGTGTTCTCAGGTGGGTTGAGAAATTGGCATTTGCCAGACAAGGTGGGCCAGGAGCCTTCTGAAGCCAGGCTCCTGGCCAGGAGCCTGTAAGGTTGATCCAGAGGTTATAAGAGCGGTCATATGTGGTGAACTGGAAGTAGATCACTGTGGTTTCCTTCTGTTGCTAGGCCCGTGGCCAGCCCTTAGTTCCTGCCCTGGTCTTGGCTGTGCTAGGCCCATGACACTCATCTGCCTGCTCTAAGCCAAACTCCTCCTTTTCCCCATAGCTTTAGAGGTGGACTTGCTTTCTTTTTTCTTTTTTTTTTTTAACAGTTTTTTTTTTGAGATATGATACACATATCATACCATCCTCCTATTTAAAAGTATACAACTCCATGGCTTTTGGTATGTCCACAGAATTATGCTCCTATCACCACAATTTTAGAACCTTTTTGTTACCCCCTAGAAAAACCCTATACACCTTAGCTATCACCTCTCATTTCCTCCATTCTCCATACCCCAGCCCTAAGCAAGTACTAATGTATTTTCTGCCTTTACAGATTTGCCTATTCTAGACATTTAATATCAATGGAATCATGCAATATGTGTTTTTTTGTTACTTTTTTTGCTTAGTATAATGTTCTTAAGAGTCATCTATGTGTAGCATAATCAGTTCATTCCTTTTTATAGCCAGATAATATTTAATTGCATGGATATGGCAGTTTTGTTTCCATTTCCTCAGTTGATGCACATTAGGCTGGTTTTACTTTTGTTTATTATGGATAATGCTGCTGAGTATGGATACTGCTGCTGAGTACTTCTGTGTACAAGTTTTTGTGTAGACACGTATTTTCATTTCTCTTGGGAGAGTTCCTAGAAGCAGAATTGTTTGGATCATACGGTAACTCCATGTTTAACTATTTGAGGTACTGCCAGATTATTTCCCACACTGGCTGCGCCATTTGACATTCCCACCAGTGGTAGATGAGGGTTCCAATTTCTCCACATCTTCACCAACACTTGTTCTTATCTGTATGTCCTTATGAGTGTGAAGTTAGTATCTCATTGTGGTTTTGATTTGCATTTCCTCTAATGACTAATGATGTTGAGCATCTTTTCATGTGCTTTTTTTTTTCTTTCTTTCAGGAGAATTGACACATTTCTTTGCCAGAGATCTCTAACCATCTTTATAAAGGTTGAAGATGATTTTGTTGTGTTGAGGCGTCAGTGGGAAGGAACAAGGTGATTGCTACTCTTTTAGGAAGTAGGAGGATAGAGGGGATGCATATTGAGGTGGCTAATTCTGCAAACAGACTTGGTGCAAACTTTTTTCTGGAAGTGAATTGATGAAGTCACGGCCATGAGCTGACATTACTCTGGTTGGCAGCAAGGTCTTCTGAGATCCACTGTATAGTCCCACTGTGCCCATTGGATGACTTAGCTAGAGGACCCAGCCGTTAGAAGGTCTGGAGGTAGGCATCTTCTTAGCTCCAGCAACAACTTCTTGATCACTGTTAGTCTAGGGCTTCCTCATTAATTGTCTGGTCATTCCTGATGATCTTCATTGTCATTTTGTGGCACCAAGACTATGAGGATGACTGTTCATTTTCCTCCTCATTGTCCACATGTTACTGTGAGAGATAGGGGTGTCTCCTGAATAATGCTTTTGAAAAGTCTTAAGTTCTGTCATCTTAATAGGAATTGTAGAGATGCATTCTGTGATTCTGTGTGTGTGCTGTGTGTATGCTGATATTGTTTCTATTATTTCAAGCTCTAAGTACCACTGGAGAAGAGAAGTTTCCTGGCACTTCTATAGTCACTTAAAATCTGGGCCCTCACTAATCAGAACTGTACTCTGAACTCCGCATAGCTAGGGATTTTCACTTCAAATTTGCATGTCTCTGAACTGGGATAATTTTACCTAGGCTGAGATTTTTTGGCCATCTCTTTGCCCCTCTGATACACCATCTGGATGTGTCTGACCCTCTCCAAGGCAAGGGCAGAGAAGAAGCCTTCTACCTTCTAAGGAAGCTATTGTTCAGTTCCTAGCCCTTGATCTTTCCTTTGTTTTAACTCCATAGCTTGAGCAGCCTATTCAGTAGGGTTAATTGAGGAAGTAGAGTGGGGTTTCCTGTCTGAAAGTGGACAGCTAATTCCTACCAGTGATTCGGGCTCTTTACTAAAATAGTGAAAGAAAAATCACCTTTTTTGATGTAGCACCTCATTGGCTTGCTCTAGGAAAATTCCTTCAGCCCTGGGGCAAAATTAAGTAATGAGTAATGAGTATGGGTTATCAAAAAAAAAAAAAAAGCCAATTCCCTTGGAGCTAGGTGCAGCACCTAGTTCGTAATGTGGCTGTCAGAGTGTAATTCCCATGGGGTAGAAACTCCATCTTGTTCACTGTTCAGTCACCAGGGCCTGATGGCAGCTCATGCTCAATATAGACTTGGCGCGGAGCGGAGTGGAGGAAGGAAAGAGGGCAGGTGCTGGTTGGCTGGCCTGCAGTTAGAAGGGCTGAATAAAGTGCTGTAGTGCCCTAGGCGACATATTCATTTAGCAGATACTTTATTGTGCCACTGTGGTCAGTGCCTTTCTCTAAGAAGGTGTGTGTGTGGGGAGGGGCTCCCTAAAGGATGTCATAGAGTCCCACATAGAAACTTTGAACAATCCAAGGTAGACAGGTGTTTTTAACTCATAATACTCCTTTATTCCCTGTTTTAAAATTTTTTTTAAATTTGATGCAATAATTATACATAATAATGGAGTACCATGTGAGATTCAATCCACGTATACATTGTGAAATGATCAAATTAGGATAGTTAGCATGCACATCACCCCCAAATAATTATCATTACTTTTGTGGTGAGAACACTTAAAATTGTCTCTTTTAGAAATATACGTTATTATTAACCATAGTCACCTTGCTGTGCAATAGAACACCAGAACTTATTCCTCCTAAATGTAACTTTTTACCCATTGACCACTCCCTCCTCATCCCCCTCTCTCCTCCCCACCCCTGGTAACCACTGTTCTGTTATCTCATATGATAGCAGCTTTTTAGCTTCTGCATGTGAGGTTGTGCGGTAGTTGCCTTTCTGTGCCTGGATTATTTCATTTAGCATAATGTCCTTCGGGTATATCCCTGTTGCTGCAAAAGACAGGATTTCTCTCTCTTTTTCTGGTTGAATAGTATTCCATTGTCAGAGAAGTTGTAAGACTAGGAAAGGAACACTGCAGGCTGGAGCCCTGGGGAAAGTGGTCTGAGGCAGGTGGTGGGACTAGATCTGGGGTCTGGCATACAGGCTGGGTTTGATTGTCAGCATAATAGAGAGCACTCATGTGCCAGCTGGGTGGGAGGAGCAGCCGAGTGAAGAAGGGGAAGCCTCTCAGGAAGCATGTGCAGGCTTTGTGGTGATGAGCAGACCAGCAGGTACGTAGTGGGAGAGGGGTGTGATGGGGCAGAGGAACTTACGTTATGATAGTACAAGACAGTGTTTGAGCCTCATTTTAATAGGCATTGTGGTGGGTGTTGAATAGTGATGGAATGTATGGGTCTGGAATCAGGCTGCCTGGTCAAGGGCTCTGAAACATGAGTGTGCATCAGAATCACCTCGAGGCTTGTTAAAGTATAGGCTGTGGACCACATCTCCTCAGTTGCTGATTCAGTGGGTGTGGGTGGGGCCTGAGAATTCACATTTCTCACTGGTGATGCTGCCGTTACTAGTTTGGGAGCACATTTGGAGAACCACTGGTCTAGAATTAAGAGGTTGGCAAACCTTCTCTGTTAAGAGGTAGATGGTACATATTTTAGGCCTTCTGGGCTACAAAGAGTATCTGTTACATATTTTTTATTGCTTTTCATGACCCATTAAGCATATACATATCATTCTCTGCCATATACAAACAGGCTGTTGGGGGAGTGAGGATGAAGTAGGGAAGGTGGGGCATGGTTTAATAACCCCTGGGCCATGCCTAGATCATCAGTCCTCTGCCACATAGCTGGCTGACCTTTGCCAAGTTAATCACCTTTTGCCTTTATTTTCTCATGTTTCTCATAAAACAGAGATGATAATATTCATACTTCTTACCATATAGAACTTCTGAGGATTCAGTGAGCAAAGCCACAAAAGATTGTATGTCACAATGTCTGGGACATAGCTAGAATTTATAATTTATTTTTACTCTGTTGATAGGCAATGGGAAAACAGTAAGAGGCAGACCAACAGTGATCCAGGGCTCTGAAAGCTAATTGCTTCAAGATCCTGCTACCATTTTCTTTTGGGCTGCTTGCAAAGAAGAATCCTTTGACTGAAGCATGTATGTACACTCTGAAGTACATCCTGGGTTAGTCCCTTATAAGGGATCGGATCATTGCTCAGCCTCTCCCTTGAGTGGCACTTAGGAAATGGCGCTATTCGTAAGCTGACTGGTATTGGGCCCAGGACTCTGGCTGAAGGGGTGGGCATACTGGTAACCATTTGCAACCTATGCTCAGGTCCTACTGGTTGGGAAGCCCTGATTGAGAAGAGTGGCCTGGTCTGTGCTGGCATTAGATAGGATCTGGCTGCATTAATATTGAAACTACTCTGCCTTTTAATGTCTCATTTTGCCTCATGGTGGGAGTGAAAGTGAGAACCACAGAAAATCTGCCTGCCAGGTGTTCCACATTTCTTGTGCTACAGCATGCAAGTGAGCAGTGAGGTGTAGCTTTCCCTCATGTAGCTGGGAAAGCAATACCCCTGCTTGTACCTCTGGCATATCTTCTCTGTGCTGGTGCACCTAGAGAGGTTGCCTGGTGGCCCTGAGAGAGCCATCTCATCACTAAACACTGATGGTGAAAGCTGGCCGTGCTCAAATAAGATGTAGCAATCTACCTCTTATTTGTCTAGTTACCCCCAAGGGGGCATCCACTTTCTTGCTCACCTCACCAGTTGCATGTTCTAGTCCTTGCCAGAAGCCCATAATAATGACTTTGTAAGCTTAAGTTACAGGCACACAAAAGGGCCTGATGGTGATATGACTCTACCCTCCCCGTTTTTGCTGACATTCCGCGAAATATCCTTCTGTCTCCTCCCCACCTTGCAAAACAAACTTCCTGTTTTGAATTTGGTCCAGGCTGGAACAGCCCCACTACACCTGTTAACACACGCAGACGCACACTTCCCCCTTCATAATTGCTTAGCTTCTTGTTGCCTAGCCAGATTTCCCCTCAGCTTACAGTTCCTGAATCATAAGATATTGAACCAGCAAATTTAAGAGTTGACATTTTACTTAGAGGTATTCAAGTGAAAACATGGCTTCTGGTTTATTTTGCTGTATTGTGCCATGACCACTTGGCTAATTCTTCTCCTCCTTCACAGCAGAATGGAAGTGAGGAAAGGCAACCAGCTGACACAGGAGCCAGAGAAACCAGCAGACTCTCACACTCAACCTACACCATGAATTTGTGTCTATCTTCTACGCGTTAAGAGCCAAGGACAGGTGAAGTTGCCAGAGAGCAATGGCTCTCTTCACTCCGTGGAAGTTGTCCTCTCAGAAGCTGGGCTTTTTCCTGGTGACTTTTGGCTTCATTTGGGGTATGATGCTTCTGCACTTTACCATCCAGCAGCGAACTCAGCCTGAAAGCAGCTCCATGCTGCGCGAGCAGATCCTGGACCTCAGCAAAAGGTACATCAAGGCACTGGCAGAAGAAAACAGGAATGTGGTGGATGGGCCATACGCTGGAGTCATGACAGCTTATGGTAAGCACTGTTTCTGGGACCTCTCCATTAAAGTGTGCCTTGGCCTTGAAATGGCCCTAGAAGCTCCCAGATATGGTCTTGTCATGGACTGAATGTCCTTTGCCACTGCCTTCATAAGCAGTGAATTGCACACAGAGAGGCATCTTTAGGAAATTAAAGCAATGCCATTTTGGGGGTTCTGAGCTGGTGTATGCAGACACACTTTCCCCTGGAGTCAGTGGGTTAGTATAATTAGGGCTCTATTGGTTGTGTTTGCAGCTAGCTCCTTCTCCCTGAACACATTTCAGGAACCATGTGATCTCATGTGGGAGTGAGTTCAGGGAATGCTGAAAAATATTCTCATCTTTCCCTAAACAAAACTTAATTAAGGCTGGTGGGGGTGAGGTGAAGAGGATGGGGAGGAATGTTCTATGGAAGCCAGTAAACTTAGAGCCAATTGTGTTCCTCCCTCCAGCCAATAAATATGACACTGGCACTTGCATGCTGGTGAGTTTTAACCTTTGGCTTCTTGAGGTTATGTTGCTCTTCTTCTTGCCCTTGTCTCTAACTGCCCTCACTTTGAAAGGAATCTTTGTGTACTTGTTGCTTTTTCTTTAAAGAATTTTTTTCAGAATTCTCTTTGAAATCAGAAAGAGTAAAAAAATACACATATGGAATGTAACTTATTTTTCTTTTATGTTTAATATAGAAAAAGTTGGAAGCTGTAGACAAGCAAAAAAAGAAAAAAATTACACAGAAGTCTACTACTCCAGGCAATAACCACAATTAACATTTCAGTGTGTATTTTTCTGATACTTTGCATACACACACAAATATATATATATATATATATATATATATACATACACATACACACACAAATACTTAGAAAAAAATTGCAAATGGAATTTAGATCATGCTGTGTTTTGCAGAGCAGACTTGGTCTGTAGAAGATGACCTGTTGTTGAGTGACAAGAGTCTGATCATTGAATTGAGGTTTCAGTGGTCTCACTGAAGTGGTCTCCCTGATAGTATAGATGAGATGCAAGAATGGGGTTAGGTGAGGTGGAGAAAGTGGAGTTGTGTTTTGTGACCCACTCAAGGAAGGTGCCCTGAAGTATGCCGATTTCAAATCGTGATTCCCAAAAATGTGCAGCAACAGTTTAGTTCAGTGCAGGTTGAGTTCAGACACAGGAAATCATACTCAGTTATACATGTGCTGCTTTCTTTCCAAAAGGGGAAAAAAACTTGTTTTTAAAAAAGTATGTAAAATTTTATACACACGTATGTGTATGTGTGTGTGTGTATGTGTATCTATTAGAAGATGCTTACTTCTGAGGAACATTTTAGAAATTCTTTTCTAGTTCTTACTATGTAAATAATCACACTCTCTGCATTTAATCTGTTAAAAGTGTCTGTAGGCATTGGCTTTTAATATATCTAAAAAAATGGTACCTTTTTTGAACTGATGGATTTAAAAAATGGGATTCCACTGTGGGAGCTTACACTGAAAAGTAACTAGGTAGTTTTTCCTAGAGTTGCATTTTAAAATTGCTCATTGACTCACATTTGTGTAACGTTTCCAGAGTAGTTTAGATAAACCAACAGAAAATAAAGCTGATTGTCACCATTAGTGTTACCAATGTATATGACATAGCAGGTAACACAGGTGCAGTTTTAAAGTTTCTGGTTGTATGCATTTCATGTTACAGCTTTGAAAGGAAAGAGTTAACAGCTCAGTGGTAATTTTCTCTTGTTTCTCTCAGTCTGTCAAATCTTTTCCATGGGCAAGAAGAAGCCCCACAAATAGCAAATTTATAGGCTTTAAATTTCTCCAGTTGTTTTGGCTGTTTGTATTTCTTGTGTATTGATAAAAATCTTATAGGGAAGGCTTCCCCACATTTTAAAGGACAATAATTTGGTCTTAGCTTTTCAGCCTCACAGAAATATTATTTTTTAAGTTACAAAAAAATCCAAGAATAGGCTGTTAGAATTTCAGCCACCTTATATGCCTGTAATCATAAGACTTTGCATCTCAAAGAAACTATAGAAATTATTTATTCCAACTTACTTTCGTAGATGAACCTTAGCAAAATAATGTCTTTTTCTCAAAAACAACAAAGAAACAATCAAACAGGTCACATCAGCAACTCTAACTGACACTGCTAGTTTTCTCTTTCATCCAATCAACTTTAACTTATCAAAGTGGTTTTGGGAGCTGAGTTTCTGGAATTTTTATTGGACTTGTATGTATGTGCTTGAGGTATTGGGGGGTTATCACATGGTGAGATCCTACTAAGACAGTGTCTCATTTGGTGCTATTGACTTTTGGTCTAAATAGGTCTTGATTGTGGTAGGATTTCAGCAGCATCTCAGGGGTCTCTACCCACTAGATGCCAGTAACAGCTCCCTAGTTGTGACAATCAAAATGTCTTTAGACATGGGATAATTATCCCCTTCCTGCCACCTTGGAGAACTGTACTAAGAGTGGAAACCACAAACGCTATCTGACATCATCTTTTTAAGGATGTTATCAAGCAGATAACTGGTTTTAGTTTTTTTGTTTGTTTGTTTCTGAGATGGAGTCTTGCGTTGTTGCCCAGGCTGGAGTGCAGTGGTGTGATCTTGGCTCACTGCAACACCCGCCTCCTGGGTTCAAGCCTCAGCCTCCAGAGTAGCTGGGATTACAGGCGCACACCACCACGCCTGCCTAATTTTTGTGTTTTTAGTAGATATGGGGTTTCACCATGTTGGCCAGGCTGGTCTCAAACACCTGACCTCAGATGATCTGCCCGCCTCAGCCTCCCAAAGTGCTGGGATTACAGGTGTGAGCCGCTGTGCCTGGCCTGGTTTTAGTTATTTCAAACTTGAAAGCCTAGTGTTCCCCCTGGTTTCCAGTTCTGGCACCAACAATTTGGATTGAACAAGAGGATTGTACTAGGGATTAGTTAGTATAGTCCAGGGCCAGTCCTAGAAGCCAGAGAGCCATTCTGATGATATATGCTTCCCTTGGAATCTGTCAGTATCAGTAACATTGTGTGACATGCAGGCAGCTCTGATAGTTAATGTCACATGGTGGTGCAGAGACTGTAGGATTCTCAGTGGTATAGCTGGGCTGGCAGAACAGTGGTGTGGATGTATGGGCCATTAGTTTGCAGTCTCTTTTTTTTGCCATAAATGCAGCCTATGTGCAGTGCATTGCCTACACATCTGCTGTGAGAGTGAAGAGTTGATCCTGTATGGCTAGGATTTGTGTCTGGTTTAAATGAATCCAGCAAAAAGAAGAAAAAAATTCCTTCTTTATCTCATCCCCATATTGGTATAATCAGAGGCTTTTAGGATAAATGGGTATACAGTAGGTATTTGAGGGATTGTAGTAGCTGATTTTAGATGGTTGCTGATTTATTAGAATTTCTGGTTAGAGATTCCAAGGCAGCAGGGCTCGGTGAACTATGACCTATGCGCCAAATTCAGGACCTTTGTCTGATTGTGTAAATAGTTTTATTGGAACACCTCCACTCCCATTTGTTTGTAACAAATGCAATAACAGATAAACATGGTAATTCCAGTATTTATTTCATAAAACATCTGAAACATTCTGAATCCATCGATCAGCAGTCACCATCGTTATTCTAAATACTCATCTGATCAAGTTCCTTATTGATTCAACTATTTCCCAGGACTCCCATGGTCTAAGGCAGAGTCAGCAAACCATGGCCTACGGGCCAAGTCTTCCTTGGTACCTGTGTTTGTAAAGAAAGCCATGCCCATTTGATTATATGCTGTCTATGGCTGCTTTTGCACTATAGTGGCAGAGTTGAGTAGTTGTCATACAGACTGCGAAGCCTAAATATTTACTGTCTGGTTCTTTACCAAAAATGTTTATCAGTCTCTGACCTAGATAGTCTCTGGGTGAGTCTCTCTCTCTACTGGATTTTGTGTGTATGTGTGTGTCCCAAGTCTCTTTCACGCCTGTGTTTGGATTCGCTCACGACATCTTCATAAGGTGCACATATAAAATGTAGCATTTCTCTGCCCTCTGAAAATGCTTCTTCTAAGTGGCAGGTCGAGAGTTGTAGTGGTTAGGAGCATGGGTTTGGAGCCAACTGGTTTGTCTTTGCCACATCCTGTCTGCATGGCTTAGGCCCTAGAAGCACAAAACTGCTTTAAAGTGGGGTGTCAGTGCCTCTCACCAAGGACTGTGAGACATGAGCAAAGTGCTGTGTGTCAGGTGCCTGACATTATGTGCTTGTTGTTGGCTGTTAGTGTGACTTGTGACTAGTACTCAAACAATAATAGAACTTGAAGAGTATCTTCCCTTCCCCAACCCATCCTTGTTTTGGTGATTTGAAAAGAGACTTCTGAACTCCTTTGGGATTTGGCAACTCCAAAGTGATACTCAGAAGATCTCCCGGGCAGCCCGTGTGGAACATTCAGTGCGTTTGTTCTTGGAGTGTGGAGGGCTTTTCTGTGTATTAACTCTGTCAGTCCAGAGAGGAGTGTGTTGGCTTTTGCCTCCCAGGCAAGTGTAGAGCCAGAGCCCTCTGCAGGTCAGCCCCATCTGCATCTCCCAGCCAGTGTGGCAGGGGCCATGCCTGCCAGTGACGTCTCGGGAATTGTGTCATGGATGGTGCCACTCACCCAAGTCAATGCTATTCTTGTTTCTGAGGTGAATTGATCTCTGTCTCCAGCAGCCTGACCCAAATTCTGATCCCTAGTGATCACCTCTTATCTAACAGGACAAACCCGGTCCACTTGTGTTCTCTAATGAACAGTAATGGAAATCTGAGGTGAGGTGACATTTCCCCTTATGGTCCATCCACACGTTGTTAACCCTGGCTTCTCTGGGCTGGGGTACTGTCCTAGAAAAGCTGCCAGCTCAGGCTCAAGCAGCTGTGGGCTCCCAGCTTCTCTCTGCCGACCCCCATCCCACTTTGCCTGCTGCCTGTTTCCTCCTTGACCTCCAGGTTCTGTGTGCCTGTTCTTCCCTACGTTCTGCCTGTCTCCTGGTTCCCTGAGCTTTTTAGTCCTGGACTGGCCCTTTGGCTTCTGTCTTTCAAGCCTGGTCCTTCAGGAAATGTCTGTCATTGGCTGGAATATCCCCCACATTTTGTGCATACAGTGAGAAACAGATGGACAAAGGCCCTGCTCTCATAGATGCTTTGTTATCTTTGGAAGGGAGAAATAATAAGCAAGAGAAAGTCAGACAGCAGTACATTCCAGGAAGAAAAATGGTGATAGGGTTTAAAATATCTGAGGGGCTACTTTGCACTAGAAGGTCACCTCTCTGGAGGTATCTTTTAACCAGAATGACACACGGAGCAGCCAGGTACAGTGGAAAGAGAGAGGTGGAGGCAGAGCGTGCCAGGGAGAAGGCACAGCATATGCTAGGCCCTAAGGCCAGCATATGTACTCCAGGGTAGAAGGGAGGCCACTGTAGCTAGAATGAAGCAAGCAAGCAGTGGCATGGAAGGTGTTGAGGCAGTGAGAAGCCGGCAGCTTATGCAGAGCCCTGTAGGCTATGACTTCTGGTATCAATATGGATGTTCTTATGCAGAAACCAGATGTTGACCTCACCCTATAGTTCACTGCTTTCTCTATGGGAGGAAGGAAGTTTTTTTCCTTAAGGAGGCACACACGCCGGTTGGAGAACCAGCATAGGGCTTTTGGTTGCTGGTTGGGGGCAGTGGAGAGGTAACTGCTTTGGACTTCTGATTGGCCCTCATTGGCTTGGGATGCTATGTTTAAGATGTTAATACCATTTAGGGCTGCCGAAGATTGCTCTGAAAGGTTAGCAGCTGCCCTGTGTTGCAGATCCAGATAACGTTCTGAGATTCGGATGAGAGCTTTTGCAAGTGTTTCCTTCTACCTCTCTTGTGAAAAAGGAATAAAAACAGGTTGGATTTCATTAAAGATGCAAGCATGTAAAGGGTTTTTTAGTTTGTTTTTTTTCCACTTTTTTTTTTGTGTCTCTCTTCCTACAAATAGGGAAATATGGTCAAGGAATAGGAATGGTTTCTTTTTTCTTTTTCTTTTTCTTTTTTTTTTTTTGAGGGCTGGGACTGTTGTGGGATAATGTGGAAAACCACTGTTGCCAAAGTAGAAATCCCCTGCCCTTGAGGGAAATACACTGTTCTTGAAGTGAAAATGGTAGGGAAAAAAATAGTTGGGCTGTTCAGTGTGCCTGAGAAGGCTTTTAGTTACTGTATGGTGACGTGGCTGGTGTGATTAAAGAAAGGGCTTTCTGCTTTAAAAAGCTTGGAACCTAAAAATGGGCCTCTCTGTGGCTTGGGACTTTTCCAGCCATCCTGTGGTAGAGTCCAGCCTGCCCAGTATCCTCATCAAAGCCAGGCCAAGTTCACAAGCACGCCCAGGCCAGTCAAAATGTCTGAGGAAGACCTCAGGAATGTTTTAGACAGGAGGAGTAAACTCAGAATAAGGGGCTCATTCTTCTACCCCTCAGTCATTAAGACCCTTTCTTTCATGCAGCACCGCTACTTCAAGTCTGGATTGAGGAGGGATTGCACGCACATGTGTGAGGTTGGAGTCTCAATCTCAGTGTGATTGTCATTGCCATGTTCAAACGATGAGTCTTAGAATGTCCCTTGTCTTACCTGATGGCCATAGCTCTCTATGACCCTCTGCTTCTTCCCAACTGTGTCCTGGTGCTCTTTTGTTGTCAGAGTGCTTGAGCAGACCTCGTGCTGCTGTGGACACCCTAAAAAGCTCCGCACCCTCTCAAGTCTACTAAGGCATGGCGGCTCTCTTCTAGGACAAGATTGTTGGGTGGTGGCTGAGCATTCACCTGTCTTTGAGCCTCTGCACTTGCTCTCCCACACCCCTTCCTCTCTTCCTTCTTTGTTTGTAAATAAAGTTTGTTAGAACACAGCCATGCGCATTCCATTCTGTTTCAGAGAAGTTAGCCTTCCCTCCTTCACAGGAGGGCCCAAACCCACTGTTACTCTCATTCTTTATAACACTCAAGCTACTTAGCATCAAGTATTTGTTGTATGAGCTGATCATGTGTCTCTCCCACTTACAATGTAAGTTCTGAAAGAGCAGGGACTTTGGTCTGTTTTGTTCCCCACTGTGCCCCAGAGCTTAGTACCTTTTGCCTGGCACATAGTAAGAGCCATGAATGAATAGCAGCAGCCCCTGGTGGAACTCTGTGATGCTCTGTGTGGTGCAGTTACAGCTGGGACTCATTTGAAAATCACAGTAATGTTTTTAGTGAAGCAGGAAATGAGAAGAAATTCCCTATGGGCTCTGCATCGAAGAGGCTCCAAGTAGCTCTTATGCATGATCCTAACATGGGAACCATTGTTTATTCTGGAAGGTAGTTAGTGTTTCTGTTGGGCGGATGGAACACATTGTGTTCCTTACTGATGTGTGACCTTGAACAAGTCACCAATCATCTTAAAGCTTACTTCCTCTTTTGTAAAACAGACAATATAATATCATTTAACCTCATAGGCTTGTTGTAAGGATTACAAATGACAAAGTTTATTAAGGCACTTAGATTAATTTAGATTATTCTTGTTCTTTTTTTCTTTTGGTGTTGTTTTTGTTTATTTTTGTTTTGTTTTATTTTGTTTTGTTTTGTTTTGGAGATAGAGCCTTGCTCTGTCACCAAGGCTGAAGTACAGTAGTGTGATCAGGCTCTAGCAACGTCCGCCTCCCAGACTCAAGCCTTATGCCCACCTCAGCCTCCAGAGTAGCTGGGACTATACGCATGTGCCACCACACTAGGCTCATTTAAAACAAACATTTTTTTTCTAAAGATGGAATCTCACTGTATTGCCCAGGCTGGTCTCAAACTCCTAGCCTCAAGCGATCCTCCCACCTTAGCCTTCCAAAGTGCTGGGATTACAGGTGCGAGCCACTGTGCCCAATCAGCGCTTAATTAAAATGCATTCATTCCTATTAGTTATCACTAACTCTGGCTTGAATGTACCTGCATCTGTTACCACCCAGGCATAACTGTTCATGTAGATCTGACATTGTTCATTTGTTTGAACACAGGGCTTCAGCAACCTGTTTATGTAGCTATTCTTAGCATTTACAGGGGTAGAGCCTGACCAGACATGAGAGGAAATATGCTCTGTTTCAGAAGAGGTCAGGCTTGCCACCACCCTACTAAACTAGGAGATGTGGTTGTCATTGCCCTGTTCAAAAGATACAGTTTTCTTCTGTGGGCTGTAAGATAAGCTGGGTATGGTCAAGTTCACCTTTGGATCTAACCAGGGCATTGGTGGTGGTGGTGCTTCTGGAATGGTACAGCGAGCAGGAAGCAGTAGTGTGCAAGGCCACCCTTTCCAAGAAGGTGCGGGTCCTGGCATCAGATGGGGGACAATGGATAACAATAGGCTTGACCTCTCAGCACTTCTCTGATTCCTTATCTTTTCTATAAAAAAGGCTAAAATGCTTGGTTCCTATTTCATGCAGCTGGCTACATGTTAGGAAAATTCAAAGAATAGCTTAAGAACTCTATTCAGGTTCCATAAAGCACTTAATATCATCAACAGGCCTAGAAAGGATCTTTTACCAGATTTCGATGCATGGAAACTTCCTCAATAGTAATGACACCCTCTGCAACACCTTAGGAAAAACATTCGCTTCTGGGCACAAGTTCTGGTGAAAGCTTAAATCTGTAGTTCTAACCTAGAAGAGAAGGCTAGTCAGTATTGCTGAGCATCTGAGCTGCTCTTTGACTTTGGTGATAATTGTTTTATGCCCTTTTCTGTCCAGAATCTGCTGACTGGGACAACTGCAGGGTGGAAGCCACCTTTTTGTCAGTTCAGGAGCAGGCAAATTATCTAACATGTGGCTTTAAAATTCAAATGAGATAAGGCAGTAAGGGTCACTAAGATGTTTCTGGTGGGTATTGCCTTACATGACTTTAGGGTACTGGTGGCACTATCTTTGATTCTTAAGAGTACAATTCATTGTACTATGTATATATATTTAAAATAACACTTAATGCCTTTGTGACTTTGAAAATAATGTGAATTTTTGTGTAAAATTAAAGCATATGAGGAAGTATGGAAAAGAATAAATACACTCTTTACCTCTAAATACAGATCTTACCAGATAAAATTGATTTCCCTTTAGTTCTTTAAAAAAAAAAAGTGATACGTACATGTGTGTATATGTGTATATATGTACATGAATATATGCTTTTTTAAAAATTAAGATACTGTATTTCCTTATGCCATTAGGTTTTTTTTTTTTTTTTTTGAGATGGAGTTTCACTCTTGTTGCCCAGGCTGAAGTGCAATGGCACGATCTCGGCTCGCCGCAATCTCCGCCTCCCAGGTTCAAGAGATTCTCCTGCCTCAGCCTCCTTAGTAGCTGGGATTACAGGCATGTGCCACCATGCCCGGTTAATTCTGTATTTTTAGTAGAGACAGGGTTTCTCCATGTTGGTCAGGCTGGTCTCAAACTCCCGACCTCAGGTGATCCGCCCTCCTCGGCCTCCCAAAGTGCTGGGATTACAGGCATGAGCCACCACACCCGGCCAGCCATTAAGTATTTTTGATGACTGTATACTTTTTGGTTTTTATCTATCCACTTAACAAATACTTATTGAACTCCTGATATTAATAGCTAGTGGCTGTAAACAGAGATGACAAGCAGACTTGGTCTCTGCCCTCCCTAAGTTTACAGTCTAGTGATTTATTCTATCTTATGAATGGCTGACATAATGTAATTTAATCTTTTTATTTTGTGTTTGGGTAATTTCCAGTTCTTATCTGTAATAACGCTATTTTTAAATAACACTGCTTTGAATGTCCTTGTACATAATAAATGGACTGTATTTGGGTCATTACTGTAACTCTATTATCTTTCTGTGGAAAGGTCACTCTAAAATTAATTTAAAAATATATAATTGATGAAACTTGACATTCCTGACAGTCAATGGAAATAAGAGGTTGAGGTTAATTCTTTTTTCATTAGCACCTTCCTTTCTCATTAACACCCTGTCTTTGCCGGTTTCTCCAGAGCAGCAAGTGAAGCTGCTCTGTGGCTCTGTTGTTCATGCTCTGCCTCTCGGGCAGCCGTGGTAAAAAGGGATTTGATTTAGGAGCAGGCACAGATGTAAATTATTTTTGGCAGTTCAGATGTAAGACCTTGCTCATTGCATAGTTGGTTCTGTGCCATAGTATCATGGCGGCTGTACCTTCACAGTAGATCTCAACCTTGGCTGTGCCCCAATCCTTGACGGACTCTGCAGATCCGGATTTAGTGTGTTGAAGATGCAACCTGGTAACCGACTGCACAAAGTGAGTCTGATGCACAGCAGGGCTAAGAACCACTGCTTTAGAAGCATGTTCCAGGAAAAATGGGGTGGTGGACAGCATAGCGCCCAAGCATGGCCATTTTTGATAATTCCTCAAATACGGATTGATTTTGATGATCTGGGAATGAAGGTTTACCACCCAGTCTCACAGCATTAGCTGATAGATCTATAAACCTTATTCCACCAGCAGGGCCCTCCTTTTTACTGAGATCCCATCTCCTTGAATTCCAGAGATGGAGAAAAGTGTGACTTGCAGTTATAGCTCCTTGGCTGTCTGCTCAAGGATGTGTCTGTCAGGCCCTTCCAGTCACTTCTTACCCATCAATACCATGGCTTCCTGGAAATGAAAACTTAACAGAAGCTGTCAAATAACCTGTTCCAATGCAGTTTAATTGACCTTACCATTTATCAAAGAATGCTGGCATGATAGAAACCAAAGCCTGCTTTCCCCAGAGAGACATTTTAAATGTTTTTCAACTACTTTGATCTCGTCTTCATCATGTACAGTAAGTTTTAGGAATGCAGAATTGCAGTAGTAATGTTGGGATTAAATTTTTATTGCAAAGGCTTTGAAGCACAAACAAAATTTTAAAAGCTCATTAGTAATTGAAAATGATAATCTTGTTGAGGATGCATTTTATGGCTATAATAACTATAAGACGCAATGAAATATTAAAATATACTAGAATTTGGAGTAATATTTTTCTATTTTTATTAAACTATACAAATTATTTGTACAGTTGTATTGAATAAAAGGGTTACCATTAGGGTTAAAACACAAATGGTCTGGGCGCGGTGGCTCATGCCTGTAATCCGAGCACTTTGGGAGGCTGAGGCTGGTGGATCACAAGGTCAGGAGTTTGAGACCAGCCTGACCAAGATGGTGAAACCCCGTCTCTACTAAAAATACAAAAATTAGCTGGGTGTGGTGGCACCTGTAATCCCAGCTACTCAGGAGGCTGAGGCAGGAGAACTGCTTGAACCCAGGAGGCAGAGGTTGCAGTGAGCTGAAATCGTGCCAGTGCACTCCAGCCTTGGCCACAGAGCAAGACTCCATCTCAAAAAAAAAAAAAAAAAGATTAAAACACAAAAATACTGTTATTTCTTTATTTCATTTTATTTTTGTTTATTTGAGATGGAGTATTGCTCTGGCTCTGTTACCCAGGCTGGAGTGCAGCGGTGCGATCTTGGCTCACTGCAACCTTCACCTCCCAGGTTCAAGCGATTCTCCTACCTCAGCTTTCCGAGTAGCTGGGATTACAGGCACACGCCACCACGCCCAGCTATTTTTTGTATTTTTTGTAGAGACAGGGTTTCACTATGTTGGTCAGGCTGGTCTCTAACTCCTGACCTCAGGTGATCCGCCTGCCTCGGCCTCCCAAAGTGCTAGGATTACAGGCGTGAGCCGCCGCGCCAGCCTGTTATTTCTTTAAAGTTGTGATAAAACTGTTAACAGTTTTTGGAGGTTTAACAGTAAAATACAAAGGTGCAAAATAATTTCATTGCCCAGAAAGGTATAATTTATTGAGCCTTATTTGTGAGAGTACTATAGTTTGTTTCACTCACTCATTTGTTCACTTACGTAACACATGCTTAATGTGCCTAGCACTGTATAATGATACAGATATGGGCTTGGCGTCATCTCTGTCATTGTGTTTTTTATTAACAACATCCTTAATCTTGGGTTGGCTGCTTTGAAATGGTGACTCAGGTAGCTGCTTGAGTTGAAAATGAACTTTTTTCTTTCATATTGGGAGAGAAAACATGCCTACCTAGGTAAAGTGCTTAGAGAATTCAAGGTTTTTAGTAGCCTTATATTCCATCTTCATTTTAAGGGAGAAGATAAAGAAAGAGTCTTAATTTTAAAAAAATCTTGGATCACTTGATGTATTTGGTAGTCTCCAGTGTCAGCTGGTGGATGTTTAGTGATACTGGGTCGGGTGGACAGAGTTACCACAGGACAGGGACATGAGTGAGTCTTAAGAGTGATTGGTATATGTTGTTCCACGAACACATGGCAAAATCCCAGAGGTTACTCCCTAACGAGTAGATTCAGGGGGAGCAAGTCAGAGATGCTTGCTGGTGGACAGGTCCGTTGTAGTTCTTAAGAGGTGGTGAAGCATGGTGGGTAAGAACCATCAGCCCTGGAACCAGACTGGGTTTGAGTCCTGGATCTGTAATCACCTCTGCTAAGTTATTTAGCCTCTCTGTGCTGTGATTTATTCATTTGTTAAGAGGGGCATAGGGATGATCACGTGCTCCTCAGATTGTCTTGGTAGGATTAAATGAATTAGTTCATGTAAAGTGCTCAGCACACTGCCTGGCATATAGAAAGTTCAATAAGTGGAGGAGGTGATATTGGGGTGGCCGTGGTGATGGTGATCCCTCCTCCTCATTATGAATCCCCTTTTACACTCCATGTCACACAGTCACAGAAGGTCAATCTTTGGCAGATGGGGTCAACAAGAGATAGTAGGTCAGTCGTATTTACTGGTCACTGTAATTTGAGAACTGAGGGAGAATATCTTCTTAATTGTAAGTATGACAACTTCGTATCCTACCTAGAGTATACTCCACTAATGACTATCACCAATAACAATGGATTGAGGGACTGTGTCCAGTAGTCTGTTGAGAGCCCATCAGCATTGGCTCATGTTCTGTTAGCTCCCCCATAGGGAGGAAGGCAGACTTCTCTCACTGCAACTTTCTGTTGTATTTGTAGCAGTCCCTCCAGTGAATGGAAGTCACACATGATGCAGGTTCATTCAGTAGGCATTTCCTATCCTGTAACCTCTCTATCACAGTTCTCTCTCCATGTCTCCACAGAGGGGCAGTGGGGAATACAGAGGGGTTGAGAGAATGCACCTAATTCAGTGGTTGTCAAATCAGGGCAGTTTTGTACCTCCAAGGGATATTTGGCAGTGTCTGGAGTCATTTTTGATTGCCATACCTGGATAATTGCTGTTTTCATTCAGGGAGTAGAGACCAGGGATGCTGCTAAACATCTTACAATGCAAGGACAGTCACCACGACAACGAATTACCTGGCCCAAAATGTCAGTAGTGCCGAGGTTGAGAAATCCTGAGTTAAGTCACACTAGAGGGCCAGGGCTTCTGTGCTTGGCCAACTACAATTACCATTGATAGTTAAATGCTATTCCAGATTGTATTCGGATTCTAGCTGGCTGATGACACAGGCTCTAGGCAAAGAGGCTGAAATGGGGGGGATTGATCTTTTATATCTGAAGAGTATTTCTTTATACTGAACATTGCCACTTCTCGCTGGCACGACTGCCCCCTTCTGTGTGGCTGGCCTCTGGCACTCTTCAGAACTCTGGAGAGCCAGTTGACGCATTAGACTTAGTGACAGAACAGGTGACCAACTCCCGCTGTCTGTGCCAACTAATGATGTGCCTGTGACAGACTGAGTCATGCTGACCGTGGGACTGCAGACCGCAGAGGAGAGTGCTCTCATGACCCCTTGGATAAAGCAGTGAAGCTTTGCATCACCTGAGGAGAGAGTTCTTTGGGAAGGATGAGAACATTTTCCAGTGAAAGGTTTTATTTTACTTATATATTTAACAGGCAGTTATGCAGTGCTTATTATGTGCCAGCCAGTATTCAAAACACTTTATAAATATTAACTCTTTAACTCCTCTTGACAACCTCAAAGCTGAAGTGTTGTTCATGTCCCTCTTTTACAGGTAAGGAAACAGGAATGCCAGAGGTAGGACTCAAACCTAGGAACTCTGGCTCCAAAGTCAGGCCCTTAACCACTGTGTTATGGATGAAAGACTCTGAACTTCACCCTTGGTTTCTTTTTTCTACCCAGGTTCTTGACTTCTGATTGGTCCCATTGAGATGTCAGGGAATTAAGCAGTCCTGAGGCAAGCCCTCATTTTATCAGCTCATTATTTAATATCTGTGAACCTCAGTTTTCTTATCTGTAAAACGGAGTCACATCTACCTCATGGGGAGGATGTGAAGATAAAACAGTTGTCCATTTTGCATTGCTGTAAAAAATACCTGAGCCTGGGTAATTTAAAAGAAAAGAGGTTTATTTGGCTCAAGATTCTGCAGCTGTACAAGAAGCACAGCACCAGCATCTGCTTCTGGTTCCTGAGGCATAGTGGAACAGGCTGGTGCACCTTTGTTGAGATTCACTGGCTGTGATCTATGCTGTTTATGTGACCATGTGTGTTTATTTCATGGCCAGATTACTGCATCTGCTCAGGGACAAGTTTGCTCTGTTTTTAGGAGAATGGAAGGTGGCAACTTCCCGTTTGTCTTAACTCAGGGCTTTTCTCAGTTCTGCTACCCACACTGTGCACTTTTCCCCTGGCCCACTCCCAATTCAGAAATGGGTCTGGATTCTATTTCTGTGGATGGTTATGCAGTCACCCATCTGCTTTTCTGACACATACAAGTCAGTATATCTTTCTGTGATTATGAATTTTTAGAGGAGAGAGTCTAAACTTATCTTTTTTTTTTCTTTGAATATCTTGTCTACAAATAGTAAATGCATCCATAGGGGTGAAGAAGGAGTTCCTGTAATTTTTCCAGAGGGAAGTGCAGTACTCTTTAATGTGTAGTCAGATGTGTGAGAAAGGGAACCAACTCTTAAATGTAAGAACCATGAGAGTATATCCCCAGCATCTAGAATAATATCTGGCACATAGTAGTAGCTTAATAAATATTTGTGAGCAAATGAATGAGACTAATCTTTATTTTAAATATTTCCTAAATCTGATTATAGTCAACTCTGGGTTACCTAGCAGACCTGAAAATCTGGAGCTGTAGCTTTTATGAAGTGTTAGTGTATATAACTAACAGAATTAAACACTTTTAAAAAAACTGGGACATGCTAGAGTATGCAACACGAAAAATAACGAACTTGATCCAGAGGCTACTTTGGGATCTTGCTGCACCCTTGGGGTGTCAAGCTTTGTGTGAGAAACTATGGTGCTGTAAGGAGGAGGAATTCAGTGTAGTGCTATAGCAGGATGCTAAATAACAAGGAGTTTTCTCTGTTGACCAAGTAGCTGGAAATAGTTATACCATGTTACTTATTGCCAGACTTGCATTCCGCGACAGACTGATGTATTTAGTAGGATCTGGGCCAGTTGAAGATGGCCCTTGTCATCTTTCAGATGTGGTTTGACAGATCTTTTGTATCACTTCGGAAACATTTGAGAAGTTTTGTTCTCCATGATAAAGAGAGAGCAAGCCAGACAGATATGTAGAGGCCATAGAATTTTAAAATTGTCTGCACTTTCTTTTACAGATCTGAAGAAAACCCTTGCTGTGTTATTAGATAACATTTTGCAGCGCATTGGCAAGTTGGAGTCGAAGGTGGACAATCTTGTTGTCAATGGCACCGGAACAAACTCAACCAACTCCACTACAGCTGTTCCCAGCTTGGTTGCACTTGAGAAAATTAATGTGGCAGGTAAAAATAGCAATTCTCTGCCCTGATATGTAGTCACACCCTGCTTTGGACCAAGAAGAGAATAAAGGAGAGCAGTGGTTCTTACTGGAACCTGCATAATATAAATTCTATAAACTTGGCATGGCCATTGTAAAGATAAGTCTAAATTTATTTTTTAATAGCAGATATTAAAATGCTTTTTATAGTTTTATCATGATGCATAATATTTGGTGGTTTGTGTGACACATTTGCTCTTAATGAGCTCTTGGAATTCACTTGTAAAGAGAAGATTCATGGCATAGATTAAATGAAATACAGAGATTATTTGAGAAGCTCGTGCCTTTTAGAGTTCCTTCCTCCTCCGTACTCCCATCAGACAATTTTGAAAGTCTGTTACGTATAATAGGTTCTCTCCTCCCTGTTGTTAAAAAAGAGCCACCATTGCCGAAAATGCCTCCTATGTATATATGGAGAAATAGAAATTCTGGAAATGGCTTTTAGGAGATAACCCCTGCCTAATCCTAGGCAGATTCTGTAGCCACTCATGTACACCACCATGCAGTTCCCACTGGGAGGCATTTTGTTTGGCTCCTTCTGGAAACTGGAATATTGGATGAGACAAGGAAAACTGATTAAAAACAACACCCAGATTATACGCAGCATGTTGTTGCCTACAGCTCACATTAGAACCCCCCCACCCCCGCAACTCTCCCACCATCACACTGCTCTGAGGTCAGCCCCTGGGTCTTTGTGCTTGAGCCAGGATTGCTCTTGTTAGGGTGACCACGATTTTCTGGGGACCCAGGACAAAGTGAAGAGCCTGAGGATTAGGATTCAGTGCTTTGGGTGAATGGTTGTGAACAAGCTGTCTATACTTTTGGTGGGTAGTAGCCAAACTCTGGTTAATAGATAAAGTAAGTAACTAGGTTACTTTTGACATCAGTTCCTGCTTTAAAAAAAATCTTGTTTCATATACTTTTAAGCTTATTTATTTTCCTTTCCCTTTTGCTTGTAAAAATTCACACACTTAAGTGGGAGAGATTCTTTACCTTTCCCACCTCCCAGCATCAAAACATTTAATTGTTTTACATTATGCAAGGTGGTTGTTATTACCTTTTTTAATGTTTTTTGCCCTTTAGCAAATTTTAAATTGCAAAATATATTTCTAATAATTCAAAGTATTCAACCAAACAAAGGTATTAAAAATAACTTTTAATTACAACACAGAGGCAGTGTCATCTAGGCCATAAATCCTGTCTTCCTTGCAGTTTCCAACAGCTTCTGTAATTAGACAAGAGAACCTCCCACTGTGTTTAGCTGCTTTTTAATAACTGGAACCATGCCTCTTCAGTCTCCACTTGCCACCCCTGTACCCTGTAGAAAATGCTACTGGAAAGGCCCTATCTGGTTTCATCAATGTTCTGTGTCATATTTCTGGAGGTGGGATGGAGTGTTCTGCCTTTAACTTTGCTGTTCTCCACTGCCTCTGAAGTCCTGTGGCTTGTGAGCCCCTATAAACACATCTGCTGTCATTCTTTCCCCCAACGTGGCATCTTGCTGCCTCTGGCTGTCCTGTTTGTTGCAAGGCTCACAAGGACTTTGCTACCTGGGCTTTAAGCCACAGAGCACAGGGTCGTGGGTACACCTCTAAGAAGGAAAGGGGAAGGACTTGGTGACTACTTTCAAACGAAGTATGGAAATATACCAGCCGTATGTATTGAGCTAGTGTAACGCTTAACAAGCATCATGTTCTCTAAGCCAATGGCTCTGAGCGGGACTCCTTTAAATGTGCCACTGGTGCTGTGTTTTTAATAATATTTAAAGAACCAGAGTGTTGTGTTTTGTGTTTTTTTTTTCCTTTTTGGAAAATGGGAGCAAATTTAGAGTTACACATTTAATGATTAACCTCATTTGCATGTCTTTGCATCTCTCGGGTATGTGTGGGACACAGTCCATACCATCATGATTTTTACTGGCTAATTAGGAAAAGAATACACATGCATAAAATGATACAAACCATGGTTGCTGTAAAGTAGGGGTGACTCAGAAAAAAATTGGGAGGCAGGGAAGGAGAGGAAACTAACATTTAGTAGCTGTCCAGTAAATACAAGTTCCTCTGCCTGACCCTCCAATGTACATGATTTTACTTAATCTTCTTAGCATCTCTGAGAAGGGTTTTCACAGGTTTTGTTGAGTTTAAGTACTTGGGAGTGGGTAACTGTTGGTACTGGAGTCCCTGAGCTCAGCTTCAGATCTGCTAGTGCTATGTAGAGAAGAGATTCTGAGTGTTAACTCCATCTCTCCTTCCATTTGTAAATTATCATAAAGGCATGTGTCTGTAAAAAGATGCTACCATTTTCTTACCTAGAAGAGAGCTGCCAGTTTCCTAGATTTAATCATCTGTCTCATTAAGGATTTCTCTGTCTCAGTGTCTGCTCTCAGGCTAATGTTTGTAAAAGCTGGTCCGTGTATGTGTGTGTGTGTGTGTCTGTGTGTGTGTGTGTGCGCGTGCACGTGCATGCATGCAGAGGCATCCCTTTCGTAGACACTGTCTTGGCCAGAGTGGATATAGATATGCTGGACAGCCTTCTTCATTTCCCCCAGAAGGTGTGGGGGGGGTCCTTTATATCTTGTCAGTCAACTACATATTTTTAAAAAACGATTTGCAATGTCTATAGAGTACCAGAAAGAAGGACAAGGACTTAAGTGAACAGTTCTCATTTATGAGCAGCCCTTCCTTGCTTCTCTGCCCTCTCTCTGATCCACAACCATGCTGGTGTCTTCAGACCCCTCTGTCAACCCAAGAATGGCTCCTGAGCTGTGAGAGTTCAGTTTTATGGGGTTCCAATCCTCGCCAAGTAAAGTTTTTCTCTCTCCCTTCCTGAATGGAGACATGTGGTAATTGCTCAGAAATGTTCTCCCTGGTGTGTCTTTACAGCTGACTCTGGTGTCTTATTGCTCACTGATGTTTCTGATTGCTTATTGTTGTGTCTTATTGCTTGCTAATATATCTTCTGGTTGGCTATAAACTGTCTCTAAATTGGGTACCATAGCAATTGAAGAAGGATTCCCTAAATTTATTTTCTTTAGAGGGATAGCTCTGTGTGTGTGTGTGTCTCCTTATTTTCTCTCTCTAGCTGTGTTCTGTGTAGCTTTTATCCAGTATGGCTTATCTTCACAAATTTATCACCGAGGGTTTTTTAATGTGAAAGTAAATTTGCCCCTAGGGAAATTTAGGTGGAAATGAGCTTTATTAAAATCAAGAAATCAGATTGAACTGGATTTTTGAGCTCTGTTTGTCTTGTTGAAGAGAAAGGGACTCAAAGGAATGAAAAAGCAGATTTTTAAAATCCCCACCCTTCCACCAATCACACAGTAAATTAATTTCTCCATATTCACTTTCTGAAAGGGCTTGAAAGGCCTTCGTCAAAATTCTCTCCTTTTAGAATGATGCTTTGAATTTTAGAAAGACCCATTCTGTCTTTCTCTAGTTTTGTGATCTTAAATGAGGAAGTGGAGCGAATAGGATTGGATCTGTGGTTCTTTGTCATGTACCTGAAATGGGGAAAAGGTAAAAAGTATACATATCTGATCATGAAAATGCTTGCCTTCTAAGGATTGAATGTCTGATATGTCTTTGTTCTGCCCATAGTGTCTTGATTGTAGCCTTACCTGTTGAAGATAATTCAGTAAATATTGCTCACATGGATTGGTTTCTATTGGAGGGAACAGCATTTGGTTTCACCACCCGGAGGAGTTTCTTCTTATAGTTCTTCTTCTCCATTTACATTTGTGGTGATTTGCCTAGAAGTCGGACTTGGTATTTCGTTTCCCTAGTTCTCAGACCTTAGCAGACACCACCTAAGAAGTGGGACTGCCTTTTTTGTTAGTCAGGACTGAACTTCCCATCGATGGTTATGGGATGTGGAGGCTTCATAGGATGTGATAGTTACAATCCTAGAGTGTGATACTTTAGAGGACAAGAACATTGTGCAGCTCTCTACGGGGTAGTGTATGTATGTGCATGTGTACACATTTATTTATACTCTCAATAAAGAGTTGTCATTCAAGGTCAGCTGAATAACTGGCCAGTGCTTACTGTTCCTTAAAAGCCAAAACCATAATGATAGCATCCACGTGGTGTTGTGATGACTTAACAATTGCAAGGTCACTTGGGAAGCAGAACCACAAAATCAAAGGTACAGGTATAACTCAAGCGACAGTTTCCTGGTATTTAATCCAAGTTGAACTTCCAGCAACCCTGCATTTTTTCCAAAGTGGGGAGCGATATGCAACACTTTCTAGTATTTGGGGTTGAAGTGCAATGTATTTGAATTTGGAAGCTGTTCTTAAAAACAGCAACCATTATTATTATTCTTACCATTTGAAAGTTGAAAATGAAAAATGTCCCTGCTGAGTTCCAGGGCTTGCATTTGGAAGTGCAATTTCCCCCTCTTTGTGCTGCTAATGGACCTTGAAATTTAGTTGTACCTGTGCTCTTTCCTTGTATGTGTACCCATGTCATCAGTTTGTGTTGAAGTAGCACCTGAAGTGTCCCAGCTCCACCCCTGGGCAGTGGCTCAGGAGATGACTTTCCCAGGGTCAGGTACTGGTATGTCAGTGAGATCCCAGATGCTACTGAGAGACGGGAGAGAGATGAGATTGCAGTGTGGCTTCCTATTAAGTTGAGCAAGAAGCAAATATGTTCTGTCTATCTACCTGTCACTTTCTGTTTTGTTATTTGCAATGGTAACAATAAATATGTGGACCCTTGTCAGAAGCTATTCTTTTGGTATCTTTACAGAAAAATGCTTGTCTTTGTTGGTATGGTTTTCACTTTGTGTGGTCAAGGATATTTTGTTTTTATTTAGAAGAAGAAAGACATAGTTCAGAAGTGATGGTGATCTTTGAGGAAGTGAATTTATAGCAGTGATTAACAGCTGTGGGCGATTTTGCCCCCAGGGGACACATGGCAATGTCAGGACACATTTTGGTTTTCACAAATGAAGAGGTGCTATTTCCTTTTTTTTTTTTTTTTTTTTTTTTTTTTTGAGACAGTCTCGCTCTGTTGCTCAGGCCAGAATGCAGTGGCACTATCACAGCTCTTTGCAGCCTCGACCTTCCATGTCCCCACCCGCTGCCGCCTCAGCCTTCTGAGTAGCTGGGACTACAGGCAATGTGCCATCATGCCCGGCAAATTCTTTTTTCTTATTTTTTGTAGAGAATGGGGTCTTGCTGTGTTGCCCAGGCTGGTTGGGCTCCTAGGCTCAAACGATCCTCCCACCTCAGCCTCCCAAAGTGCTGGGATTACAAGCATGAGCCACTGTGACTGGCCTATTTATTTCTAATAGATGAGGACAAGAGATGCTGCAAAAAGCATCCTACAATATATAAGACACTGCCCACAATAGAAGTATCCAGCCCCAAATGTCAATTGTGGCAGGTTTGTGAAATTCTGATCTATGAGATACTGTTAGAATCTGGTGCCAGCAGATATTTTCACCTATGGTTAGTGCAGAAAGACGCCTGAGACGCTGAAGTTTCCTGATTGGCCAGCTGAGACCTAAAGTTCCTTTCCCTTTTCCTAGCAAGGCTGTTCACAAGCCCCCCCACCCCCGCCACCCCCCAATGTCCACCTCATTTAGCTTTGCCACTGGTCTTGGAGGCCTCCAAGGAAAGAGATTTTAGAAACTCCCAGAAGGCTATTTTAGGATCCTGACCTTAAGGAACTCCTTTCCTGGCCCACAGTGTGCTTTTGGCAATGTACATTTTACTTCCGCTTCTATATAGAAGGTAATTATTTCTTCTCATGAAAGGACCACTAATTCCGGATAACAATGGTACAAAGTAGTCTTAGAGAATGGGTTTAAATTGCAGAATGTTTTAGAAGAAATTCTTTGTTATTTTAAGCAAAGTATATAATTATCAAGATATGAGAGAGTAAATTAAATAAGTTAAAGAAAACAAGACAGGTCCCCAAAGATCTACTTTACATCAGAAAATACCCTTCACAGCATACTTGGAGCAATATTGAAGAAAATGAGACTAGAGAGTTAAATGGGATTTGTGATGCATTTTCAATGTTAAATGAAGGAGTTTCTATTTTGTTCCCTGGGCGGTGGCCGTTGATGAGAGGTTTAAAGTAGGAGGATGAATAGGTGTGAGGTCTGTATTTCCAGAGAATAATTACCGGCCATGTGGAGTGAGATGCATATGAATGGGTGAGAGAGACTGCATTTAATCTTCAGTTAGGAGGAGAATGCCCTGGATTAGAGATGTTCCTATGGCCCAGGGAGAAAGAATTTGAGACCCACGTTAGGGTGAAGCTGGTGTTATGGGGACACGGACAGGCCGTGGGAAAGGGCAAGGGAGAAGTTGTCATAATTTTTTCCAAGGGTGTAGCTTGAAGGATAACTGGGTGACTCATTATTGAGGAAACAACCCAGCAGAGAGACAAGGTTCCATGAGGACTGTAGCCGCAAGCCATTTGTTTCAGAATATCGGTTTAAAGGCAGTTGAAACTTTGATGCTAGTGTTGAGGGGATGAGGGACAATGAAAGGCAGCATCTGTGGAACCAGACTGGCTTGGTTCAAATACTGGCTCCACCACTTCATAGCAGTGTGACTTTGGGTAAGTTTCTTAGCCTTCCTCTGGCTGAGTTTCCCCATTTGTAAAATGGGGGAAATAATAGTAGTGTCCATTTCACAGTATTGTTAGGAGGTATATTAGTCCATTTTTACAGTGCTATAAAGATACTACCTGAGACTGGGTAATTTATAAAGAAAGGAGGTTTAACTGACTCAGAGTTCCACGTGGCTGGGGAGGCATCAGGAAACTTGAATCATAGTGGAAGGGGAAGGAAGGCACGTCTTACATGGCAACAGGAGAGAGCGAGCAAGAGAGCAAGGAAGTGCCACACTTTAAAATCATCTGCTCTCCTGAGAACTCACTACCATGAGAACAGCATGAGGGAAACTGCCCCCATAATCCAATCACCTCCCACCAGCTCCCTCCCCTGACATGGGATTAAAATTTGAGATGAGATTTGGGTAGGGACACAGAGCCAAACCATGTCAGGAGGATTAGGTGAGACCAATAACGTTCTTAGAAACATGCCTGGCATAAAGTTGGTACTGTATGAGCATTTGTTAATTACAGTTTAAAAGTTACATATTTGGAATATTGACATAAAAATGGAACACTGTAGTGACTTCTTATTTGGATATCACCACTAATAGTGAAATTAATATTTGTATAGTGCTTTATAGATTAGAAAATAATTTTGTATATAGTATTTCACTGGAACACTTTAAATTTGAAGTTCCCAAATTGATCTTTTTGTGCCTCTCTTATCAATATTTAGCTCATCACGAAATTCATGTTTTGTCAATAATCTCTTGGTTGCAAGAGGCCAACCACTTAGCTTATATTAACTTAAACTAAAAGGGAACTTGGGGCTCATGTCATTTGAAAGTTTGTGGGATGCTGTTGAGAGGTTCAGACATGGGAGCCATCTTTAAGAACCTCAGCTGTGTCCTCTCAGGTATTGGATACTGTCAGAAGCCATTTCTTTTGGTATGTTTACCGAAAATTCTTCTCATTGTTGGTATAGTTTTCACTTTGTGTTGTCAAGAGGGTTTTGCTTTTTATCATTAAGAAGAAAATACAGTTCAGAAGTGATGCTGTCCTTCAAGGCTATGTTAATATGTTCTGTCTTTTATTTTGCCTTCATTCTTAGGCCATCTTTGCGTGGTGAGGGCAGAGACGGATGGTCCCAAGGAGGCTCTAGGTTTTAGTTTTCAGTCCCAGACGGCTGTGCTGCTTTCCAGGAAGTTTTGGCAACTCTCTAGAGCAGGGTTATGATTGGCTTGGCTTGGCCTCTGTGCCTATTCATGATCCAGTCAGAGTGACCAGTATCATGTTCCATCCTGATTGGCTAGGCCTGGGTCACATGGGTCACCCCTGGGAATTCATGGTATAGGAGAGGGTCCCTGAAGAGATTCCAGATGAGCAGATAAAATGCATATGGCTACTAGAGACCCTGGTCATGTCATGGTTTGGCTTTCTGGAGCTATCCTAAACCTGACTCAAGCTTTTCTCTCGCTGAGTGTTTGGAGGGCAAAGCCTCAGGACTGCTAAATTTCTGCCTCCATTTTAAGCACTACTGTGGCCAAATGTGCCTCAGCCCCACTTGGAACGAGCCCAAACCCCTGCCTGCAGTTTATTCATGCTCTTACACACTTAACATATTTTTGTCCACAGCCTGGCATGCTTCTATTGTTCTGGCTGACTCTTCTTTACCACCTTTTTCAAGTCTCATTTGAAGCTCTGTCTCCCTAAGACTTGCTTGATGCCCCTCACACCCCAGAGGTTTGTGATGTCCTTGCCTTGTGTTCCTACCATGTGTGTCCTTGGACTTTTCCACTCTTTGCTTGTCTTCACAGCCCGTCTGTAAGCTCCTCAAAGGCATGGGTGGGATCTCATATTTTTCTTTTCAGTTCAGTGCTGAGCTTGGAGTCTGGCAAATCACAGGTTTTATCAATAAATGTCCAGCTGGGTACACTCCTCCCTCTCCTAAACACAACTCCTGCTGGTCAGCCACTGTGTCCTAGAACCTTTTCCATGACACTGATGGCCATGCTTTCACTTCTAGATCACCATTTCTGCCACTTATGTGCTTTGACAGGTCCCTGAATCATTTTGGAATTCCCAGAAGCACCTGGAAAGTTTACTGCTAAATTGTTAAGACCGAAAGAGCCTTTGTTTCACTTCACTTTTGAAAACTGAGATTCCATAATAAGAATTTATTTTGTGTTTCTTGGTGGCTAATTATAAACATGTAAGTAGGATTAAAAAAATTCAGGCCACCTCCACTACCTGAGAGGTTGCTTTGAATGAATAGTTCTTGCAGAAAAGAAACAGGGACCCAGAATTTCTAATTCTGTTGGACTAATTACTGACCCTTCAAGGAATACATGGCTTGTTTAATTTCGAAAAGTGAGACTATATATATCCCTGTCGGGAATAATGTTCCTCCCCAGCCACTTGATGGGGGAACTCAGTAACATACACTGCAGGGCTGTCCTGGGGACCTTGAAAGTGCATCTACTCAGGGTTGTTCTTTGTATTGGTGATAGGACATGCTGAAATTAGACTTGTTTGTTTTAATCAGAAGGTGACAGATCCCACTTGTTTAATTTGGCTTAATGAGGTATGTGTATACAGTTGTGATATCAGCTTACATATGGTATTGATTCAATAGACATTGCACAGCTACAGCATAGCATATGCTTCCTCAGATAGTCCCTTGTCTGTGCTGTTTCATCCTTTACCTGTTTTCACTGACAAGTATTTCAACAAACTCACTGTAGAGCCTGAGATTTTAAAATTTAAAAAAATACTTGGAATAAAGCTGATTTGGTGAGACATGGAAGAGAGGTATCTGACTCCATGTTTTTGAAAAGGTTTTGTAGGTTTGAAGATTTCTGGGGTTTTGAGAGATTTTCCTTTAAGCTGTGCTTTTGGCTTTGCATATCCACAGCTTCTAAAATTAGGCAGCCTAAATAAAAATCAGTTGCTAGTTTTTGTTTTTCCTTTCTCGCTTACATCCCAGAAAAAGGAGAGAAAGCAGTGTGGGGTGAAGATGGTTTGAAATTCTTTGGGTTTAGAAATGACAGAAAGAGGGATTCAATTAGGGATGTGACTGAACTGCCCTACAGTTCAGGACAGCAGAAATAATCTTCATCTCACAGCCTCCTTTTTCTGTACTTCTTTTACCCTTGAACATTCAGCAAGTCTCACGTGTGGGATCACGAACCCCAAATCCGCTTATGTCAAGCAGAGGGCCCATGTTGTGGACAGAGCCAGCCGAGGACGACATGTCTGGGATTGACAGAGCATTATAAACTGCATTTTGATTTGCATTGTCAGAGTTGGACAGCTGCACTCTTAGCTGGTTTTAAGCTGTCTTGAAGTTTCATGTTGGAGAGGTTTTCTAGTCAACGTTTACTGTGGAAACTTTCCTTTACCTTGGTGTAGCTAGAGATGGGCTCTTGAACCAGAGAAAAGTGGACACCCAGTGAAGGACTTGTGCTAATGTTTTCCCCCCTCGGGGGACTTGATTAAACAGCAGCCATATGATTATGGGACCCTGGATAAACCCAGTCAGTTTCCTCATTGATAAAATGAGGATAAGAACCTGTACCATGGTATTGTTGCTAGGAGTATGAGTTAACACATGGAACACACTCAAGGTGCTGGGCACAAAATAAGAGCTCCGTAAGTTTTGGCTATTGCCTCATACGCTTCTTAAGTGTCCAACTCAGGTTTTCACTCCTGGGCCAGGCATGTAGCAGATGGTCAGTGCTTGATGGGCATGTAAACTACCCATTCCCAATGTTGCATTTTATACAGAAAACCAGACCTTGTGAAAGGGCTGTCCAGAAGCTACTTGGCAGTCACAGCCTGGACCTGGTCTTTGGCATCAGACATTTTTGAGCAGAACTCTGGGTCCACTTGCATACTTGCTGTTAGCATTTTATTATACTTAACCATTGCTGAGCTTCCGATTCATGCTCTGTGCAATGGTGGTAGTGACACCAACACTGTCCTCATGGTGAGGATGCAATGAGATGATGCATATTGAGATCCTGGTCCAACATCTTCCTGTGACCTACCTACTGACCTTGCCCTCTGTGATTAATACCCTGTTACAAAGCAGTGGGCACAAACATAACGTGGCAAACACTGATGTATCTTTTATCCAACCTACGCGGACAGCGTGATGCCAGGTCTGTGTCAGGCATCGGAAATGCAGGTGGGTAGGAAACTAGGGCTCCTTTTGGGAATGTTGAGTTCACCATCTACCGGAGGAGAATGACTGAAAGTATTGGCTGTGCTCATGTCTTTTTTGACCCTCAACTTGTAGATGCATTCACCCTAGCCCAAGAGAACCTATTGGCTTTGCCTGACCTTTTGGCCTTAGAAATGACCTTCAAACACTATAGCTATCTCAGGATAGGGATAGCAATGATGTACAGGAACTGGCACAGAAGGAATTTTCTCCTGTCACAAGGCAGAAGTTGTATGGCTCCTGTGCTACTTGTCACAGCAAACTTAAGCAGATCCAGAAACTGCCTGACCCTTTACTGTACCTTCCCACTCCAAAATGGGGAGGGGAACTCCTGTGCGGGAGTGCTCAGCTCTCAAGGGAAGACAGTCATTAACCTGTCTAAACTCTATGTTAATAGAACCTTCTCGATAATTGCTTTCATTAAGTGTGGTTAATGTGAACAGTACAAGTTATAGCAAGATTTGCAGAAGAACAAAGTAAATATTTAAGACTTTATTTCGGGATGCAGTTGGGTCGAGGCAAAGAGAAGATTAGTAGAAGCTGTATCTGATGGTATCTGAGGTTGAAACACAGTGAACCTCTTGGCAGAAGTGCCAGTCATTTCTCGTCAGTGGTTCACAGAATCCTAACTCTGGGGAGGCAGGTGGGTGTCTCCTGGAGATGGTTGTGTGTTCAGGTTTTCTCCTTTCGCTTCTGGCCTCTGTCAGACATGAATGACATGGTGATGAAGATAAACTGCCTTCCCTGTACTGCCCAGGAATACAATGAGGATTAAGAAGGTGGCTTTTAGCCTGTGTCTATGCCACATGGGGAGGATGGTTGCTCCCTGAGGGCAGAAGGCCATTATTAGCAACTGAGTTGGCCAGGAGTGTGTGCCATGCCGGGCTGGGTGTACGGAGCTGTCAAGCCAGGCACCTGGGGATTAATTTAGCATGGGTTTTCATGCCCCCAGGCTACCAGTGACCATACAGCCATCATCTCTACCTTTGAGTTGATGTGTATAACTGAATAATAGTGCTGTGTTTTCAAAAGGAAAGGCTTAAAAAACAGTGCTTCTGTAGTATAAGGAGGGATGCTCTGCTGAAAATCTGGAAATTACAGCTAAGCAAAAAGATGAAAATACAAAGTAGCTGTTATTCTACCACCCAGAGATCGATTTGTTTCTTTACTAACAGATACGGCAAGTGCCTGTTCTGTGCCAGGCACTGTCTAGGCACTGGAGATAGTGATGAGCAAAACCATCTCTTCTTTCTGGAGATTACACTCCAGCAGTGAAGGCAGATAGGAAACAAATACATAAACACATCTGGTGAAGAATGCTTGAGGAACAGCAAAGTAGGGTAAGAAATTAGCGAAGGAAGTGGGTGCTGTTTCAGGTTTGTGGCTTGTCAAGAAAGCCTCTCTGAAGAAGAGAGATTGAGCAGAGACCCATATTATTGAGTGAGGGAGGCCTGGGGCTCTCCAGCTAGCTGCCAGAAGGATCAGTCTGTACAACAGGCCAGGGCACATTCTTCCTGGGTGCATTTAAGAACCACTGTTGGGCCCTTTTAATTCTAATACAGAAGGTGGCCTATTAAAACGAAAACCAAAAAAAAAAAAAAAGGACCCTTTACTGTATCATCTGTCATTTATGTTTCTGCTAGGCTCAAACTAGACTTTTGAGAGAGCAGTGTTGGAACCACAGAAAGGTCTGGATGTGTTAACGCATTGGTTCAGCATGTGATGAGACCTGTGTGCGCAGTACAGACTCAGGCTGCTGGGGTTCAAGTCTGAGTTCCACAGTGGTGCAACTGTGGTGAAGTCATTTAGAGAGGTTAAGTCTCAGTTCTCTCATCTGTACAGCAGAAACTAGCTCATGGGGCCACATGAGAAAGTGTCTGTGGAGGGAGGGCTGGCACATGGTAAGTGCTCAGGAAATACTGGCTGTTGCTATAATTAACAAAATGTGGTTTTGGCGAATGGTTTTAAGAGGGTCTGTATGTGCCTTTGTTCCATAAGTTTTTAACCAAAACTAAGGAGCCTCGAAAATTATGTTAGAGGCACCAAATGGGGAGCAGGTTCTAGTCATTCATCAAAGAAGGAGCTAAATAAAATCAAGATTTAACAGAAGGATCACACATTTGAGGTAGGGTTTGGAGTTTCAGTCATGAAGTGGGTGCACAGTTTATATAGGGTTCAACTTCTTGTCTGTAGGTGCCTGTCTCTATTCACATTTAAAGCCATTGTTGAGGAATGTAGTATCTTTTTTTTTTTTTTTTTTTTTTTTTACAGAAACTGTTCTCAGTTTGGAGAATGTGGGTGTGTGGCTTTGAGGCTTCAGAATCCCACCGTGAAGTTGTCATTGGTCTTCATGGTTATTTATGAGGCTTGACTTAAGCTGGGTCCTGTTCTCAACAGGAGAACGATACAGCTTCCCCCAGCCGCTGGGTTCTCTTTCTGTGATGCAAGGATACATCGCTGCACTAGGCTCTCTGAGAAATTTGTGACTGGCTAGCAATTAAAGTTGAGAATGTAAAGTGGTCACAGATTGAGGAATTCCAGGCTAGAGACTGTGAGCCCTAGTGAAGAAATGTAGGGTCAGGGCTCAGGAGGCTGGGATTAAGCCCACTGCTGACAGAATTAATGCTGAGACCTTCAGCAAATCACCTTATCTTTGTTTCCTCTTTCAGATCCAGAGATTCATGAGCTTTTATAAGTGGAAAAGATTTAGATGTTCTAACATTTCCTCCAAATGGGAGATTGCAGCTTTCCAAAATCCTTGGTGGATGGTTCTCCAGATTTATCTCAACAGTTCTAGTGCTGGAACTTTTAGCTGTCATACTGTTGAACTTTAGTGGGCCACATTTACATAGCCTGTGTCAGGGGTCAACAAACTGTGGCCCATGGCCCAAATCTAGTCCACTGCCTAAATTTATAAATAAAGTTTTATTAGAACACAACCTTGCCCATTTGTTTACTTACTGTCTGTGGCTGCATTCATGCTACAGCTGCAGAATTTAGTGGTTGTACAGGAGACCATAAGGCCCACAAAATTGAAAATATTTACTATCTGGCTTTTTACAGAAAAAGTTTGCCAACCCCTGGCCTAAATGAATGGTGCTGTCTGGAATGCAGTACATAGTCTGCATGCAACCCTGTGTGCTAAACATATTAGATTTGTAAAGTGTTCATAAAGTAGAGCAAAAAAAAAAAAGCCACTGTTTATTGAGAGATCGCTGTGTCCCAGACACAAATAATAACTTTAAAATACTTTATTAGTTCTTTCCTCAGAGCAAACCTGCAGAACAGTTATCTCAATTTAAGAGGATCAGGGTAGGAGATGATGTGTAATCTACCCAAAATGGTGGCAGTCTGAGCCAGGGTTCAGATCCTGGCTGGTGCATCTCTAATGTGCCCATTTAATCTGCCACTGCTGGGACAATCGCATTTTATTGTGTATCACACCAGAAGGTCACGTGTGGCATTTTTAAAGATGAACATAGTTTAAGGCTCAAGAATGGAAGATAATCTAAGAGTCCACACCTTTCTGGCTATTTGGATATTGTTGTAAATGTTTCAGGTGTTAAGCATACTTAATTTTGTGAGTTTTGATTTTTTGTTTTGGTCTTCTTTTTGTTATTGTGTATTGATTGCCCTTTGATTTTCTTCTTTACCGTTACATATTTTAAATGAGGTAGTTGTCTCTAGAGAAATATCTAGAATTGTTTTGCAATTCTTTTTCTGATTTAAAAATTAAAAACACTTTTTATAATGCTTGATAAGGCCAAGTTATGTAGGAAATTTGGAAAATACAGAAAAGAATAAGGAAAAAAAAGTCTTGTAATCCTGTTTTCTAGAGCACTTGACAGCTTTTTTTTTCTGTGCGTATATTGCATAAAGATTATAATTGTACTCTTTGTTTTAAAGTCTTGATTTTTAAGGGAGCATTCTCTTTATTCTTCAAAAGCTTTATTTTTAAATAACTACATAATAACTAGGTTCTCAATTTTTGTTTTTCCTTTTTTCTACTACAAAGATCGTTGTGGTGAACATAAATCTTTGCATTATTCTCTTGGGAGAGTTTCTTAGAAACAGAATGGCTAGGTCAAAGAGCATAAGCCCTTTTTAAGTTTAGTATTTATTTCTGTCAAATTAGTACATGTATATAATTTTAAAAGTATAAATGTAAAGGTCAAATAGTATAAGACTGTAACAAGTCTGTCTTCTGCTATATACTTCATTCCTCCTTACCCCTGACTTTTGTTCTGGAAACACAAATACTTCTAACTCTTGTTTCTTCCAGTAATATATTTTAATATTTCTCCATAACATGTTTATGTTGCTTTTTCTTATCTTGCATTTTTTTGAGGTTATCTACTGATTTTCTGTTATGGAAGATGGGAATTTAGCTCTCTGACACTGCCACCATTGCCAGCAACCCCTCCGCTACACGGCTCCTCTCTGTTTTCCAGAATCAGAATGTCCTAAATATTTGCTGGGGTCAAATTTAGTGGTCAGTGCTTACTTTATAAGGACACTGCTTAGCCACTAACTAAAATAAAATAAGGTGATAGTAAATTGCCATTCTGATACATCTTTCTGTTTTTCCCAGCGTTAATAATTTACTTCTTATGTTTGCATTGTTTTGATTAATTAGGACAATATTTACTAATTATCTTCTGTGTGCCAAGCCACCCATCAGTGAACAAAACAAAAACAATTCTTACCCTTACCAAAATTCAGCCCTAAACATTCCATCAGAGAACCCTTCTTACTGCGGCCCACAGATCAAATAGTTTACCATGCTTTTATTCAGTAGTCATCTTCCTGATGCTTTCTGCCCTCCTGTGACAGGGTGGCCTGGCTGCATCCTGGGCCTGCTGTACAGTTGTCGTAGGACTGTTTCCAAAGCCCCTTTCCCCCTTTGGTGCTGGGTCTTTTATTTCTTAGATTCCACATTTTCCCCTTTGTTGGTTTCTTGCCTCATCCTGTAATAGTTTTCTCAGAGAAGAAGGTAAATGGAGGGGAAATAATGAGATTTCTTTTTTTTTTTTTTAAGATGGAGTCTCGCTCTATTGCCTAGGCTGGAGTACAGTGGCGCAGTCTCGGCTCACTGCAACTTCTGCCTCCTGGGTTCAAGCAATTTTCCTGCCTCAGCCTCCCAAGTAGCTGAGATTACAGGCACCCAGCTAATTTTTGTATTTTTAGTAGAGACGGGGTTTTGCCATGTTGGCCAGGCTAGTCTTGAACTCCTGACCTCAGGTGATCTGCCTGCCTCGCCCTCCCAAAGTGCTGAGATTATAGGTGAGCCACCGCGCCCAACTGAGGTTTCTTGAATTTTGGAAAATGTCTTTATTCTGCCTTCCCACTTGAATGATACATTTGTTGCATATAAAATTCTAGGTTTGAACATGTTTTTCCCTAAACAATGTGAAGATCTTGTTCCTTTGACTTCTGCTTTTCAGAGTCATTTTTGCAAAGTCCAGAGGCATTATCACACCTAGATGTGACTTTTGGCCTTCTGGAAGCTGGTGGGATTTGCTTCTACCTTGTGTTCAGATGTTTCCTGTGCCTGGTGTGGACCACATTTCATCCTTGTTCTGACTCTTCTGTGACATCTTTCTTGTCTGGGAAATTTTTGTGAACTGTTTATTCAGTAGTCTCATCTCCCTACAGTCTTTCTTCTAGAACTCACTGGGTGGATTGTGCACATTGGGGCTCTATTCCTACCCCTTCTCTCATATCACTTTTCTCTCATCTTATCCTTCCTGTTCATCTTATGGCTGTATTTTCTGTAAGATTTTCACAACTTTACATCCAGCTCGTCTCCTGAATTTAATTCTTCTATTTTAGTCTTCTTTCCAAGAGTTGTTGTTCTCTCAAGGTCTTTTAAAAAACAAAAATCCTATTCTTGCTCTGATTTCATGAATCAATATTCTTCGCTCATCTGTGAGGTATTATATTTTAAAATATTGTTAAATCATTTTCTGTTGTATGTATCATCTGAGAGTTTTTCTTTTTCAGTTTGAGTTCACTTTTCTTTCTTTGGTGTGAGAATGTTTTCTCACATATTTGGTAATCTGTAGTGCTGGTTTCATATTTGAGAGTGAGTTTGGCTGTGAGTGAGAGCTGGCAGCTGCTGGGCCACCTCCTAGGGAACCATAGATGACGCTGGACCCTAAATGTCTATTTCAGTCTTTTCTCTTCTGCTTAGTTTCCTCATAGATGGATCCTTCAGCCTTCTGCCCAGGGGCTGCCAGAACTTTGCTTCATAGCTAGAGACCAGGACCTTTTAAAATTTGTAGTAGAGACCTCACTTCCTTTTCTCTACCCTATCCACTGTTGTGAATCTAGAGCCTTTTTTGTTCAATCTCTCTAGAGAGTAAGCCTTTGCTATTTATAACTGGAAGGCTCTAGTATAAGCATCTTCAGACTTGATAGACATTACAAGTTATACTCTGATCAATAATGTCTGAATATTCCTGTCTTACATCCTCTGTGTAAATACTTGGTATTTTCCTTTGAAAAATTCACCAGTATAATAAATGGAAAATGATATTTTACATATGTTTCTTTGATTGTTAGAGAGTTTGTTTTCCATATGTTTTATGGGATTTGTGTATTTTGTGAATTTTCTGTCCATGTCTTTCTTTGGTTTTTATTCTCAAGTGCTTACTGAGTTTTGAATTCTCTTGCTGGTGTCTGGCCTCCTTTATTTTTGCTGGTTTGGCATGATTTTGTCTCCTGACATGGCTCTGGTAGTTTCTTGTGAGGGTGGAGGCACCTGAAACACTTTATCGGGCACATGATAGACATTGCCTATCAAATGGCTCAACATCAGTTCCACAAAAAACCTAAATGGCCATTCAAGACCTGTTTCTGCCTGTTTCAAGTTCCATATAGGAATTAGATCAATAGTTGGCAAATGACGGCCTGTGCGCCAAAATCTAGCCCAGTCTGTAAATAAAGTCATGCTGGAACACAGCCATGCTCCTTTGTTGATGTGTTGCCGTGTTGCCTGTGGCTGCTTTCACATCACAATATCAGAAATTGAGTAGTTGATATAGAGACTACGTGGGCAGCAAATCTGGAATATTTACCATCTAGCTGTTTAGAAAAAAAAAAAAATTCAACCCCTGAAGTAGACGTTTGTTTGTTTGGTGCTTGATACCATGTAAGTATTTGCAAAGGCTTATGGAAATTGATGGTTCATTGTTCTTATGAATAAAAACTAATAAGCATGAATGTCATGCCTTCTGCAAAAACCAATAAATGACAGTGGCAGTCATCTTCCTTCAAATGATGTATGTGAGTGTAATACCTCTGTCAGCCTATCTTCCTGTGAATTCCCCCGATAACTGGTTTCCAGAAATATTGCTGTTGTAGCCATGCTCTCCCCTGACAGCCACCCATTCCCCTTCCCACTCTTCTCCCTCTCCCCTACTCCCACACCTTCTGGAAATATCAGATGTACAAAATGGGCTTTACTTGCTCAAACCTCTCATTGTCACTGTTTTCACAGCATTGTAAAACACATTACATTAAAAAACAAACCAGCTGGTGGAAGCCAGTGGTTAGCACCTAGAAGGTGAAAGACTTGGAGCATGTTTAAACTGCCAGTCTTTTTTGGGTGCCCTTCATCTCCCTTGTCTCTAGGGCCCCATTCTTTTTCCTGTGGCTTCTCTACGTCCCCCTGTGTGGCCATCACTTCCATCCTCTTCAAGACCCAGACTTACTCCTCAAGGTCTCTGCTTGCCCTGTGGGTTGGGCACCCCAGTGTGCCAGTCTCTCCTCTTCCCACATGCCCTTTGCTCGGCAGGACTGCTCTTCTACTCCATGGACCTGTCTTGTTCCCTCTGACTTTGAGAAGGCAACCATTGCTGGGCTGCATGCTCTTGGGGAACGCTTTTCTCTTCCAGGGTGCCGATCTCTCTTCTGTGGCCCTTCCTAAGTCCTTGCCAATACTGCCCCTTGGTAGTGGCCCAGGCACAAAGCCATCAGCCACCTGCTTCCTGCCAGTCTCCCATGTGCTACCTGAGTCAGCGGAACACTGTGTGTTGTGTGCATATAGATGTTGAGGGACTTTGGTGTGGTTGTAGGGCTCTGCCGAAAGTTGTCAGCGTAGCAGGCCTGACATTGCTGTCTTTAGAAAGATCTGCTTGCAAGACTAACCATGGACTAGCATCTGAGAATTTGGATCTTGGAAATCCAGTTTCCTACCATATGCTGATAAGAGTGACTGACTATGCTTCAACCATGTGTACAAACAATATGGTTTATGCCGAACACCTGCATTCCTTCTGGGAGTCTGGAATCTTGGCACATGTTAGATACAGTGACCAACACTCAGTAAGACACAGAGTCTCTAAAGACCTTCCTTGGTAGACCACATTTGTCGTCACAGCTCGTTGCTGGAGGAATTAAGCATGCCCTATATGACTCTGCTGCGAGAGGACTCTTGGAAGCTTGTGCCTGGTCTCTGGACATTGCCCCATGCGCCTTTTTCCTTTCCTGATTTTTGCTTAGTATCTTTTTGCTATAATAAATCTGAACTGTTAGTACGTATTCATGAGTGTGTACTGTGAGTATATATGCTGAGTGCTATGAGTCCTCCTAGCAAATCATAGAACTTGGGAGTGGTCCTGGGAACCCACCCCTGACACAAGGACTTCTCAGAGCTGGAGAGCTTTCCAGGTCCTGCAGATTCAAGGCAGACCATGAGGTATTTGATAGTCCTACTCGTGTATTCTCATGTGCATCCCATCTTTCCAAAAGTGCACACTTGAAACAGATGATTTTGAGAAGAGCTGCTTCTACCAGCTTGATCTTGGCCACTTGTTGTATTGTTGTGCGTTCTTAGTTTTTCTACTTTTACCATTTCTGGCCAGAGCTGTCACTTTTAAAAATTACTCCGTTGATGTTGCCTAGCAAGAGCCACTCAGCTCTTTGTGGGGAATTAAAGTAGATGATAGGTTGAGGCCAGTTGCACTTACTGTGCTGCAAATTGGGGACTGATGATCTAGTCATCCTCTTCCTTTCTTACACACTTCCTTCCTGTGTCTTTTCCACATGCAAACTTGAGGTATGTCTTCCTGTCTTTAGTCATTTCATATAGTTTGGTTTGTGCTATCTTTGGTCATAGAAATTGTTCTTCTAAAACCTCTCCGGATCATCCTTCATTTCTGTGTTGGACATGCATCCTCCATGGCTGGTTTTACTTTACAAGGGGTGCTCCCCCTGAAAACAGCACTGGCAGGATGGCCATGCAGAGTTGATTGCTGTGACAGAGGGGCTTGCTGATCCTGTGGCTTTATCTCTATCTGGTGTCTGCTATGAGTAGAGAAACATGGGAGAGATTGAGCTGCAAAGCCAAGCCAGTTTATCCAGTGCTTTACAGTTGTGGTTTAAAAAAAATTTAAAAAGCATGGCGGAATAATTCTCTTAGATGAGCCATGCAGAGGGAATCCACTTGATCAGACTGGCTATATGGAGTTGGAGGATCAATTATGTGACTCAGTAAGTGCTTATTGCGTGTCTTCTAGGTGCCAGAAATGTAATGCAAAACAAAATACACAAAAATACCTCACTTCAGAGAGCTTATATTCTAGCAAAGGAGACTGGCCATAGACAGTTTACATGTAATGTCAAGGAGTGAGAAATCTTATTTAGAAAACACACACACACACACACACACACACACACACACACACACACACCAAAAAAAACAAAAATAAAACATAAAGCAAGGTTAAAAGAGAAAATTGCCTGGGAAAGAGATTGAAGGTGTGTAGTGGACTGAATGTTTGTGTCCTCACCAAATACATATGTTGAGATCCTAACCCCCAAGGCGATGGTGTTAGACGGTCTGGGGCCTTTGGGAGGTGATTAGGTTTTGAGGGGAGAGCCCTCATGAATGAGATTATTGCCCTTAGAAGAAGACACCAGAGCTTGTTTTATCTCTCTGTTCTTGTCTGTGAGGATACAAGGAGAAGATGGCTATTAGCTAACCAGGAAGAGGGTCCTCACCAGACACGGAATCTTCCCACATGTTGATCTTAGAATTTTAGTCTCCAGAATTATGAGAAATAAATTAAAAGTCTGTGGTAATTTGTTATAGCAGCCCAGACTGACTAAGACAAGGTACGTTTAGGATGGGGAAGGCCTCCGAAGGAGTGATGTTTGAACCAATATATAAATGAAGTGAGCCACTACCTGGAAAAGCATTCATGACAAGGAACAGCAGGGAGAGAGTCCAGGACATGAGAAGTTCCTTAGCATGTTCACAGGGCGAAGTAAGGTCAGTGTGGCTGGCGTGCAGTGAATTGAGGGCAAGAGACATATGGACTGAGGTTGAGAGCCCTGTAAGGCAAGTTAGGGTCACTCATTTGATACTGTGAGAATATATTTAAGTGTGATAACAGCTGCTATGACTACTTGCTTAGTCAGATTTCCTTAGAAGCTTTTAAAGTTTGGGCCCTGCTAGAATCTTTTGATGTTTTACATTTGGTGGTCACTCAAGTGGCATTAGGTATAGCGCTTCGTCTCTCCCTTTATATCGGCAGTCATAGAATCTGGTTCATGCTGGAACTTTCCGTGACTGTTTCTCTAGAAGGTGTCCGTCTCAGATTCATTAACTCAGTGGTTCTGTCAGGCCTGGTTGGCATATATGATTATACCATTTTTTTTTTTGTTTAGAGATGGGCATTTCTAATTTTTAAAAGCTTTGGGCCCACTGATAATTTTAAAATAAAAGGAAACATTTCTTTATCTTGCAAGGTAAATGTTGCCTAATTTAGTGAATATCAATTTAGTGAATGTCATAGCAGTAGTGTGTGGTTTTCAGATTGCGTCTGGGTCCTCAGAACTGAGTGTACCTCAGGGAAGGTATTTACTGTTAATAGCAACTGGAATTGCGAGACAGGAAAACACATTCTGAGACCCAATGCCTTTTGCTCAGTGCCGACTCTGCTTCACATATAGCATCTCATTTAATCCTCACAAGTCTCTCCTCTTCTGGAGGAGGTCAGTGAAGGTCAAAGAGGAGTGGTTTGATTCAGGTCCCTCAGTTCACAGGTGGAACAACTCTCTTCAATCCGACAGGGTGCGTTGGGTAAAAGGAGAACTGCTTTCTGTTGCAGGGTCTGCTGCTAACTGAAGGTTTAAACGTGGGGATAAAGCCAGGTTCTAGTTTCTTTCTTTTTGAAATTAGGAGCTTTGGATTTTCCTTAAGGTCTTCAACTTCTGTGATTTTAATACAATTCAGGTTTATTTTCTCCTATCCCTCACCTTTGCTCTGCCAGTCATTACTAGGTGTGGTGGTGGTTTGTTTGTCTTGTTTGTTTTTCCTGTTAGGATCTACCTTCATCTGTGTCCTATGCCATGGGCCACACCTGGTGTTAACACTCCGAGCAAGGGGTAGCTCTTGCAACCAGTGGCTGTGCTGTAGACTCTCAACGACATACAGAGGATCTTTATCAAAGCGTGTTATGTGACTTGCTGCTCTTGCAGCTCTTTGAAACCCCCTGCAGTTGAGCCACATACCTGTGATAAGAATAAGCAGGTACTCAGAAGGCCAGGCTTCAAGGTGGGGTCTCCAAACAGATATCAGATAGAGGTCATGGACCTTCACAGATGTGTGCCTGGCATAGGGCAAATCCATTGTTGTCACTGGGAAAAACAGCTAGCAAGCATGCCTCCAGGCAGTGTGGGTCCTTAACACATGAAAGGCACCTTCACACATGAAAGGTAGCCTATTCTCATTTCATTACAATTCATTTTGGGTATCACTGTGCACCCCTGCTTCTCTTGCATGCTTTTATAACATGTATATGATAATAAGCATTACTACTCAGTGAATAGAAAATATGAAAATTGAAAATGGATGGTAGATTCATTAAATTGGAAATGAATACATTATCAGTGGGTACTTGTTTCCAGGCACTAGGCTGGTTGCTTGTGCTGTGATTTTAGTATACGTATGCGAGGGAAATAACATTTAAGCCCATAGATGTTAAGAGTAAGTGCTTTGCTCCGTTCCTTTTCTTCCCTCTTTTACGTATGTGCCTCTGTATTCTTCCTCCATTCCTTTTCTTATTCCTCCCCCACTTCTTTGCTTTATTTTTTTATTTTTATTTTTTTGAGACAGGGTCAAACTCTGTCACCTAGGCTGGAGTGTAGTGGTGCGATCTGGGTTCACTGCAACCTCTGCCCACCAGGCTCAAGTGATCCTCCCACCTCAGCCTCCTGAGTAGCTGGAGCTATAGGTATACATCACCACGCCTGGCTAATTTTTTGTATTTTTCGTAGAGATGAGATTTCACCACGTTGCCCAGGCTGGTCTCAAACTCCTGAGCTCAAGCGATCTACCCATCTCGGCCTCCGAAAGTGCTTCCTTGCTTTAAATTGAAGAAAAGCCAAGCTGGAAAACTATAGATTTTGATAGCAGCCAAACCCCTTGAGTCTGCAGTTGGCTGACACCATGATGTGTGATGGCTCCCAGGTCTGCGACTATGGCTTTGCTAGCATGAAATGAGACCATCTCCTCTCCTCATACAGAAGTGTGTGGAGGATGTGAAACAGAGTAGGGAGGTAGGAGGCCTGGACCACATCCTAGGCAGGTAACTTGCCCCCTTTGTTCGTTGGCTTCCCAGACTCCTTGTAGTTGTTTTAGGTGGATCTAGAAAAGATTGCTTCACGGAGCACTGCATGTTCAGTATAAAGATGTGTCACTTTTCTTACAGCCTCAAATCTTTTGCCTCCTCACTCAGAGGCAAATGGAGGAGAGAGAAGTTTTATTCTACCTTCCAGGGTGGCTATTCTGCACTGTTTTAGGCATCATCAGGTAAATAAGGCATCCATTGTTCTCTGTGGTTTAGCCCCATAGACCTTTTAAGTCATGGGAAGATCTCTGCACTGGCAGTAAAGTAACTTTTTGTTTTCAGTGTTTTTATTTTTATTTTCATGTTTCCAAGTCTTAATATAAGGTCTTAACGTAGGGGCTTTTTGGAGCTGCTGGATGATTTTGCCTCACAAACCACTAAGACTAAGTATTCGGGGTATGATGTTCATATTTCTGAGACAAATTTAGAAATACATACAGTCTAACCAAGGATTTTTTTGTCCCAGGTATATACCACTGCAGGTCAGGTTCTGTATAAGGGGATTTGTAGTTGTGAATGCCAAGGGCTTGGTTTTATAGAAGGTAGGTGTAAAAAGTAGAGGTTTCTCTTCAAAGACTTTCCTCCCCATCTAATTAAGAATAAATAGTAACTTCTCTTAGAAGCAAAATTTATTCAAAGACCTGTGCTAACATTCTTAAATATCTGCTAGCCGTAATAAAGATATCAATGTACTTTATGTGCTTAGCTCCCACAATTTAGCCTAAATATTTGCTTATAAGTATGTTTATACTGGTCCAAGCAAGCATTAGGTCATAGTCTGTTCCTCTTCCTTATTTAAATGTGTTTTTACCTTTCTCAGCATTTCACAAGTTACTTCCTCTTTCCTTTGTTCTCCTCTGCCTTTGCCTCTTTTAAAATGTTCTAAGTTGCTAGCCAATCAGGACAAATACAGAATGTGAGGTCCTGTTCCAGCCAATGGAAACTGGACACAGCAGTAAGGTGGACGCGTCAAGTTATAAATGACCCTTCCTCCTTTGTTCGGTGTACTCTTGTGGCAAAACTGCTGGCAAGGGTACCCTTTCTGTAGAAAGTAAAAATGGCCTTGCTAAGGAAATTAAATTTATGTTCAAGTGCTATTTCTTTATTGCACCGAGGAACAAGCATTTCTAACAGTAGGTTTGAGTATATAGTTTAGATGTTCCTTATGTTGATTGACATTTGATGGCTCTTCAGTGGTTTGAAGATGCCAGAAAAGAACAATGGGAATGGCCAGAAAAATCTAGAAACTATGGTGAAAGTACTTACAAGTTGAATATAGCCATAATAGAACTGGATTGTGCTAGAAGTGACTAAGGTTGGCAGTGGAATTGGGAGCTTAGTAGGCCCAATCAACTGTGTGGCTTTCTTCACTCAGGCAGGGAAAATGTGGTATCTTAGGATCCTCTTGCAGTAATTTCCAAACATAAGAGCTGCGAAATAAGTTATAATTGGAAAAAAATCTTCATTGGTGTTGAAAATATTTTTCCCTCTGGATTAGCCTTCTCTTTTATTCTCACTTAGTCATAATTTTAGTAGGGAGTTTTGTTGTCACTTTAAGGGTATTCATTCCATTTCGACTTGTCACCCAGATTCTCTTCGAGGATGACAAGAGCAGCCAGTAGTGGCTGGCTTGTGGCTCTTCTGTGCTGTTGCTGGCTGCAGCCAAACAGGAAAGGGCTGTTCGGAGTTTCTGTTGGAACCATCAGGAATACTGTTTGGTCAGCTTTGATACCTGACAGGAATGGTTTTGGGAAGCTTGAATTATACCAAGTTGCAGTCTGTTTCAGTTCAGCCTCTTGCCTTAATATAACAGATACTCCCCTGTCTTAATCTAAACAGTGCTTAAGGGTGGGGAGATGGGTTCGGTGGATTTACAGCATTCCTTCTGAACCCTAAGAATCTGCGGTTTTATTATTTGTAGTGCAACCCAAAAATAACTATAATTTTTATTTGGGAGGTAGAAATTAGAGGTAAAGTTCTTTGGAAGGGAAGAGGATTTCATCTAGGATTGTTTGGCAGCCTCATGCAAACATGTTTGTTCTTATTTGAATTTTGACTCTTGAAATACTGTGATCTTGGCGGTTTAGGCCAAGAGGTGGGGTAGAGAGGAGGATGGGAAACAGACTAAACTCATGGAATTTCATGTAGCTGGGTAGGCCAAGTCGACTCTAGTTTAGTCACCATGTTTTCTTTGTGGCTGTGTCAGGGAATTGGGGATGGGACACATGGAATTTAAAAAATAACACACAATTTTAAGTTATTACCACCATATAAAACTAGCTTGACCTGGGAGTCAGTATCTGGAATTTATGGGCATTAAAGAAATGCCGAATATTAAATTACTTGGTTTGGTATCGAGGGAGTGGCTGCCTGGCTCTTAACACTTTTTGTGAATTTCCTGTTCTTTTTATCCTTGGCTTCAAGTTTTTATTGATGGAAGGTTAAATATTCTTTTTTTTTCCTTTGTAGCATATGACTAAACCTATGGTTCCTTTGCTTCCTCTTTTTTTCCCCTTGCCTTGTTTTTCCCTTTCACCCCAGGAATTAATTATAGTACTTGAAAGAAAACCACTTTCCTTATTCTTATAAAGTACGTAAGAGACAGTAAAAAATAGAAAATCTTTTTATACAACTGACCTTGTTTCTGCAGACATTGTAATCTATTCCACTTAACCTCTCTTTCTTGTGTTATTTTACTTTGTTAAAATAGACTTGACATTTGATTAGGAAAAAAAATGTGCATTCAAATGTTATGAGATGTAGAATCCAAAAAAAGGGAAGATTGCAGAAATTAAAAATAAATGTAAAAGATTACAAGGTAATACAATGAATAAGTTCATACTATGAAATGACACAACTTTGATGACATGGAAAAATTCCTAGACACAATCTGTACTGACTCAAAATCATCTGAAGGTGGGGTGGAGTGGCTCATACCTGTAATTCTAGCACTTCGGGAGGCAGAGGCGGGAGGAGTGCTTGAAACCAAGAGTTTAAGATCAGCCTGGGCAACACAGTGAGACCCCATTATCTACAAAAAATAAAATTAGTTGGGTGTGGTGACACACACTTGTGGTCCTAGCTACTTGGGAGGCTGAGGTGGGAGAATCACTTGAGCCCAGGAGATTAAGATTGTAGTGAGCCTTGATTGTGCCCCTACAGTCCAGCTTGGGCAACAGAGTGAGACCTGGTCTCAAAAACAAAAAAAAAAAAATCATCTGAATAGCTCAATAACAAAGAATTTGAACTAATAATTAGAACTTTTCCCACAAAGAAAAACCCATGCTCAGATGGCTTCACTGGTGAATTCTTTCAGGTATGTTAAGAGGAAATGACACCGATTCTTCACAAATTCTTCCATGAAATATAGAAGGAGGGAATACCTTGCAATTCATTCTGCCAGTAACACCCTGTTACCAAAGCTAGACAAAGACGTCACAAGTGAACAACAGACCATGAACTCCTATAAACACTGACACAAATTCTTAAAATATTAGAACCCCAAATTTGGCAACCTATGAAAAGGGTTATATATAATGAACAATTGGAATTTATTCTAGAAACACAAGGTTGGTTTAACATTCAGAAATCTATTAATATAATACTCCATAATAGAACAAAAGTCAGAAATCATGTTACCTTAATATAAGCAGAAAAGCATTTGAGAAAATCTGATTCATGAAAGCAATTCTCAACAAACTAGGAAAAACGTACAGGTTAACATCATACTTATTAGAAAAGAACTGTTTTATTTTTTTTTTCTCCTAAGATTAGGAAAATGGCAAGGCTGTTCACTCTTGCCACTTCTATTCAGTAATATATTTGTTAATTGTTGAAGTTAAGTGATGGGTAGAAGGGATTTGTTGTATCATTCTCTGTATCCTTGTGTATGTTTCAAATTTGTTTCTGATAAAAATTGAGGAAAACAAATATAGGTTAAAAAAATAAGTCTACTAGGTCCTTAAGTTTTGTTCTGTTTTCTGTTTAGCTAAATTGAGGTTCTAAAACCAGTTATTTTCTTTTAGAGTATGAACGTGTATTTCTTTGGGTTAATGTTGAATTATTTGTATAAATAATAGAGAAAAATATTATCTCTGTATTATTATTTTTGAAACAGGATCTCACTCTGTCTCCCAGGCTGGAGTGCAATAGCGTACTCTTGGCTCACTGCCACCTCCGCCTCCTGGGTTCAAGCAATTCTCCTACCTCAGCCTCCCAAGTAGCTGAGATTACAGGCATATGCTACCATACCTGGCTCATTTTTTTGTATTTTTAGTAGAGACGATGTTTCACCATGTTGGCCAGGCTCGTCTTGAACTCCCGACCTCAAGTGATCTACCTGCCTCGGCCTCCCAAAGTACTGGGATTACAAGCATGAGCCACCATGCCTGGCCTATCTCTGTATTATTTATCACCAAATAAAAATTATGGTGTTTATAAAAAATGTAGAGTTAGACCACTATTTCTTTTCATAGTAAGTTATGTCACTTATATTTTTTCCACTCCTAAGAATGATCAGCGAATCAGAGGAGCTGTTTATAAGGGCAGTTAGACACCATGCGGATTATATTCTGTTGTAACAAATCCTTGTTTATCATAATTTAACATCAACTAAATATAGTTTTGAATTTCCAGATGTTGGAAGGTGTTTTCAATAAATTTGGTACTGCAGATGGTTTGGGTGGTCTCCTGGAGTCTCTTTTGATTAGATGTGATCAGAAGTATACTTGAGAGCTTAGTCTAGGATAGGAATTGGAGAAGAGGTAGTTCATAATGGTGATGGTTGAGTGTGTTTATGTAGGCAGGAACCATGGGTTGGGATTGGGGCTGGTTGAGTGTTCTGTATGAAAGACGATTCCAGGCAGGAAGCATGAAAGCAGTTTAAGACTGTACTTTCCCTCTGAATGAAAAAGGCAAAAGAAGAATGGAAGAAGAAGGAAGTCACATTTAGAAGATAAGAATTCTTCTGCTTTCCTGTGAAAGTTAGTGTCCCATTTGAGAATAATATTCTTACCTAGATCTTCCCAATTGTACTTTTCCTTCTTGCCCAAAAACACTTGCCCATCATTTCTTCTTCTTCCCTAGAATTTATATCTTTCCAAGCGTCAATACCACTATCACCATCTGTAGTCCACAAAATCTCTATCAATTCTGTGAGCCAGTGTTATTCTGGAGCATACAAAAGCAGACTGACACATGGCCGCTGACTTTGTGGAAGTTGGTCTCACTGGCTTTGCAGTCTTTGTAGGTATGTGCATTTCTGCACACAAACAAATTCCAATTAGAAGATGGTCAAAGCAAACACCAGATTTTTAGTTTTAGATTGTTCAGTATAGACTAGAAATTTTATGGGTGTTCACAGGCACCCTGGAAGTACCTGTGGCTGGAGTACTCTTGTGAAGTTTCACAGATAGAGGAGAGCTTGAGCTAGGCCTGCAGGTAAGGTAGGATTTGGAATGCTATTTGCAACCTTCATCAAGTTGAATAAATTGAAGTGAGATTTGTATTTAAGGTTTTGTAGCTTTTTTGTTTTTTAAAATGCAGTGTGTCTGAATCAGGATCTTTTTTATTTCAGCAAGATGAACTACAAGTGTTGGTAAAGGTGGTTATATCCCCTCTTCTGATTTCATAGTGGTAGAGCCCAAACCCAGTATCTAATATTTATCCCCTGTCCCCTCTTTTATTCCTCACGAATTTTTTCAGATTGGATGTGTACAGACTCCATTCAAAAATTTTAAAAAGTTCCCATTTCAAAGCTGGTTTCCTTTAATCCCATAGTCCATGTCCAAAGGCCTCTTGTTGCAGTTCTGTCTTCCTGTAGCAAACACCCACCCTTGGATCTTCCCTGGAACACTCAAACCTTGCTGCTGCTTAAGAAATTCCTTCCTGGCTTTCCAGCTGACTTGCACTCACCTTGAATATAACTCTCTGAATACCTGTAAGCTCATATCATGAAATTTTGTCATATCATTATAGAAAGCTTTAGTGATTACTCTTTGATCTGCAGCCGTGTTGCAGAGGTTGCTGTTATATTCCTTTCTATGTTCTAGTGAGCAGAACAGAAGTAAAGTGAAGATTAATTCCTTACGCTGTTGGTTGTTCAGTATAACTTTTGCAAGAAGCAACCATTCTCTGACCCTTGGGTTTATTAGCACTGCATGATGCTGGAAAATAATAAATTCCTGATTACCTTTCAGATTTCCCTCATTTAGACCATCTTCTCTTTTCAGTACTTACATTGGCACTTACTGTGTAAGACAGAGCCAGGTCCTGCAGATAGGCTGAAAAATCAAGATGGCATGTTGTAAAATTGAAGTCAGGTGATTTCTGTCGAAGCCTACAGACAGGATTAGGAATGAAATCACAGCCTGCCTTCTGTTGAATGTCTTGAGGGTGAATTATTTCCTAGTACTAGTGACTCTTTCTGCACATGTGCGGTTAACCTTAATGGAGTAAAGGCTGTTTTTTAAACCTCTCTTCAGCTTTGGGCCCAACACTGTACACAATTAACTAGTTCACTGCAAATAGGAGACACCTAAATGCACTCAGTGACAGAGAAGAACACTTTACCAACAGTTTGTACTTAAGTCCAAGATTATAATTTCCAAGATGAAGATTAAACTTTAGTTTTATGCACTTTTGTAACCAAACTAAAGAGATGGACCCTTTAGCACTGCCAGCCCACAATGAAATGTAATATTGGAAGTCACTGAAGGTGTTATTTGAGGTGCTTTAGGTTGCATGTGAGCTTGTTGTAGAGTAAGTTCCAGCGAAGGTCGTTGGCAAAGGGTTAGTTGTTAAAGATTAGCAAAGGAAAATTATCCTTCATCTGTGTGCTTAAGTCACAGAGAAAGCACACATTTAAGCAACTTAGCTTAATTTTCATACCCTGCACAGCCCAGTTCTTAAGTGTACAATTTGATGAGTTTTAATAAATGTATATATCTATAAAATCACCACAGGCAAGATAAGGAACATATTCATCACCCCAGAATGTTCCCCCATGCCTCCTTCCATTCAGTCTGCATCCCCCATAGGCAGTCTCTACTCTGATTTCAATCACCATAGGTTAATTTTGCCTGTTCTTGAGCATCATCAAAATGAAATCTTACAGTATGAACATTTTTGCAGAGTCCGGCCTCTTTTTCTCAGCATAGTGTTTTCAAGATTGATCCATGGTGCTGCATATGTCAATAGTTTATTCTTTTTAAAAAATCGCAGAGCAGTACTTTATTGTATGAACATACCATAATCGGTTTATCTGTTTTCCTGATAATGAGCATGTGAGTCATTTCCAGTTGTGAGCTGTTATGAATAATGCTGCTAGAGGCACATGAGCCTGTCTTTTTTTCTGAGTAGTAGATTCTATTGCCATAAAGTTACTCATAACATTCTTTTATTATTCTTTTAACATCTATAGGAATTATAGTGATATCCCTCTTTCATTCTTAATATTACTCATTTATGTTTTCTTTTTCTTGATCCCTCTTGCCAGAGGTTTATAAATCTTATTCATCTTTTTGAAGAACCTACTTTTTTTTGGTTAATTTTTCTCTATTTAGGATTAAATCAGAGAGGCAGAACCGCCAAGAGAGGCGTGTGTCTATTAAGGGATTTGTCAAAGGGGTTTGACCTTACACAGCTGTGGGAGCTGGTTTAACATTTTCTGTAACGCTGTTGCTTTTATGTCTGATGATGGAGTTGGCATCCACAGGGCAGGCAGCTAGGAAGGGAAGATAAACGGTAACTGGAGGAGAATAAGGACGTGCTGGAACACATGAGTATGAGCTGGAGCTCATAATTACAAAGCAACACTCATGTCAGTTCGCTTTTGGTTTTGGCTTGATTTTGCCTCCAGCCTTGGAGTATGGATATTCCTGCACAAGCTGGCACCCTTTGTCTCAAAATGAAAGAGACATGGGGGATGCAAGTCTTCACTATTCCACTTCCTAGATACCAAAAAAATTCTTAAATAGTAAGACCAAAGAACTGTATAGAGTAGGGGTTGACAAACTTCTTATGTAAAGCCAGACTTTTTATGTCAGCCAAATATTAAATATTTTTAGCTTTGCGAACCGTATGGTCTATGATCTGTTGCAGTGATTTAACGCTGTCATTGTACTACAAGAGCAACACTGGACACTATGTAAATGATTGGCTTGGGCATATTCCAATAAGACTTTATTTACAAAAACAGGCAGTGGGCCAGATTTGGCTTAAGGGCTTTAGTTTGCCATCCCTTGTTACAGAGATTGTAATGTATTTTCTTATCACAGTATAGTTAGAGTTAATATTATACATTTCATGTTTAATGCATATTGATTCACCATCCTTTGTACTATTGTTGTTCAATATCTTACGTCTATAAAGGCCTTAAATCTCACTATACCCTAATATGATTTTTATGTTTAGCAGTCAATTGTCTGATAAAGAAATGAAGAGAAGGAAAACACTATAGTGTTTTATATTTAGCCCCACATTAATATTTCTGATTCTCTTAATCCCTTCTGTAGTTCCAAGTTACCATCTAATGTCCTTTCCCTTTCAACCTAGAGCTTCTTTTATTATTTCTTGCCATACAGGTCTGCTGGGGGTGAAATCTTTATTCATTTATCTTAAAAAGGCTTTTTTTGGTAGGGGCTGGCATTTTTCAAAGACATAAATATAGAATTCTGAGCTGACAGTAAGTTTTCTTTCAGCATTTAAGAAATGCTGTGTGTGTGTGTGTGTGTGTGTTTTCCAGCCTCCTTTTTCTGATGAGATGTCAGGTGACATTGCCATCTTTGTTCCCTTTTATGTAATGTGTCTTGTTTTTCTCTGTCTGCTTTCAACATTTTCCGTTTCTCATTTGCTTTTAGCAGTTTGATTATAATAAATGTGATTGTCTTTATCTTGTGGTTCACTGAGTTGCTGGATCTGAAGTTAATGTTCCTCAACATATTTGGGAAGTTGTCAGCCATTATTTCTTCGAATATTTTTTGTCTCTTTTCTCTTTTCTACCTCTGGGCATCCGTTTACACAAAGGTTCGCCTACATGATGTTCTCCACAGGTCATGGAGACTCTGTGTGTTTTATTTGTCTTAATCTTGAATGTCTCTGTTTTTAGGTTAAGTAATTTCCTTTTTTTTTTTTCAAATTTACTGATCTTTTATTCACTGATGACCGTTTTTCCTTTGTCTTTAATCTTATTTATAATAACCGCTTTAAATTCTTTGTTAGTTCTCCAACAGTTGCGTCATCTTGTTTTTGTTGACTGTTTTTCTCGCCTTGTTCACGTTTTCCTGTTTCTCCACATGTTTAATAATTCTTTATTATGTATTGGACATGACAAGGATATGCTATAGAGTGTCTGGGTTCTGTAAACTTCCTCTGAAGAGTACTGATTTTTTTTCTAGTAGGCAGTTAAATTACTGACTTACTGCCTTGAACTTAAGAAGACTTGCTTTTATGATTTGTTAGGGTGTGTCTGTTTCCATTTTTTCCCCTAGTCTTGGACCATCTGAAGTCCTGGGCCTGATGTGAGGCCCTTCTGGGGTTTCACGGGAAAGCCTGAAATGTTGACCCTTTGACTTTTTGGGATTTAAACTGTGGCTGCCCTGCAGTGAGCAGCAGCTGAAGTCTTGTGAATACTTTGAACTTTTATTGGAGCCTCCCTCACAAATGCTTGCTTAGTTTTAGGGTCGCTCAAGAAGTTTAAGGTAGTTTATATACAGACTTTGGGGTTCTCCTCTTTGGGCTCCCTCTTTTTGGGAATATGCTACCTTAATTTTTCACTACTATGCAAAACTTCATTCTATGAAACCTCAAGCCAATGAGACTGTAGCCTTTTGTTTGCTACCTTCCAGACTTGATAGTCCCCTCTGGGGCACAGCCATATAAATGTGAGTCTTATTCAGTGTAGTTTCCAGAAAGAATTTAAGGATCAAATCCCTTCTAGTTTCTGCTCACTTTCCCTCACTCTTCAGTGTCATATTGTAAGTGTTATCTGTGGGAAGATTGTTCCAATACAAGCTTCTCTGCTATTGCCAATGCATAGTTTCTCAGCTTTGTTTTTAAAGAATCCTAGGTCAACTGTTATGTGGTTCTTACACAGGTAGTGTAGTTGAGCAGTGTGCTCTGGGCTGGGAAGCTGTCTGAATTATCTGTTACCACAGTGCTGCCTTCCCCCTGGTTTTGGTATGCATGCTAGCTCTTTTCTGTTAGGTACAATTTACAATAACCACCATTTCTAGGTTGGCAAGGACCGTGTGTATTTAACAGTTGCTCTCCTATCCGGATGCCATGGCTGGAGGGTAAGCAAGGGACTGCACTTTATTCTGGATACTGGGATGGTGAATGGGTTTTCAGGTAGTAATCCCACCACCTGAGGATCAGTGCCTTCTAAGAGCTAACTCGAAAACCAAATATTCATCTGGGAACAGACTACTTGCTGAAACAAACAAATTCCCAGGCAGTTGAAAACCTTTGTGTTTCCTACTAGGAATAACCTGCATTCACAAATTCATTAGCCTTTTATGTGGAGTTGATGAATAGCATTCCAGGATTATAAGAATACTTGTAACATCCCAGAATATGCACATTAGTCTCTTAACTTTACAAGCAGAGTATTGGTATCCAAATTTACATGGTCTTAACACAAAGCATGTTCTTTTCTACATGAAGGAATACCTGCTAAGGGCCAGGAGAAGTTCTAAGGAATTAAGTTGTAAGATAGCCTGATTTTTTGTTTTTTAACATGTCTTGCTATGTTGCCCAGGGTGGTCTCAACCTACTGGGCACAAGCAATCTTCCTGCCTCAGCCTTCTCAGTAGGTGGGACTGTAGGCATGCACTACTGCACCTGGCACAATCTGGTTTTTGAGAGGCATCCTAGCCAAGGACATTACCTAGCAGGCTTGGCATGTATATTTTATGCCAATGGCTTGTAGGTTTCATATCACTCTGGATCAGTCACAGGAGACTTACAATTTAAATAGCTTTTAGCCTTTCTTCAAACCATACCCAAGAATTTGTTGTGCTTGTGGGTGTTTGAAATATTCTGGCTTTCAGCTTCTTTTATACATTCTCTCTGTCCTACTTTCTCTAGGACCAAAACCTTATTATCAAGGTGTCATCTCAATTCTGCATTATCTTGCAATTTATTTTTCTGTTTAAAAAGTAAGGTAAGAGACCACAACCAAGCAACCAAAACAAAATGAAAACCTCAGTTTATGCGAGACGGTGAAAACAAAAATTTTTCTTGATCTCCTGTTAAGAGAATAGTCGAAGCACTTCCGCCTTGCCTCTAGATGTCTGGCTGGCCAGATAGAATCCCTGTTTCTAACCAACAGCTATAAGACGCTTGTGACAAGTGATTCAGAAAGTGGGCATTGTGTGATATGAAGAGCACACACCTATTTTGGGCAATTTATACTATCTTAAAACAGCCCAAGGATATAGCTAGCCTTCTCTCAGTTATTGATTCCATATTTCTTTTCTTCTTCAGTTGCAAAAGGGAAATACCAATATACACACATAAACTACATGTATGGCTTTGCTTTTCATTTTTAACAAAATCCAAACTCAAAACACCTTTGACAGTTTGATAAGAGCAGGCAGAAATCTTTGAACTGTGCTTAACATGGAACCCTGTTTTAGAAGAAAAATCAAACCTCTCTTTGAGAGGTTGAAGTGAGATATGGGTGCTCTGTGTTGCAAGGGCATGTCACTGTTACAGTAAGTTATCTGTGTAACACCCTTTCCTTCTTCTAGTAAACTGCATGTGAGAAGAGGGGACTTGGCAAAAGCTTGGCACTATTTTGTTTATTGGAAAAGGAGAATCGTTATAAATATCACCTTAGGCCCCCAACTCGAGAATATAATACCGTTTTGCAAGTATCTTGAATTTTTAATGTCTCCCACCTATTTCTCAGTATATTTTCTTAAATCAAAATTGACAGCTGAGGTTGTCTCAGTATGTTAGCATTATATCTTATTCTTTTAAATGTATGTATAGAAACATTTTTTTTCTGGGAATATATCTGTATAACTTTTTGTTTGTTTTGATGTATAAAACTAGCATTCTCCTAGTTTATTTCCTGTTAGGCCCATTTGTTGTAACTAAGTACATATATGATACCCATGTGGAATATTTCATATCCTTTACATCATTACTTAAAATACTAAGGAACATTTTGTTGCAGAAGAAATGATAGCAAAAATTAAATATAAACTTACAGAAAATGGCATTTACATAGAAATGAATACATGCAGAGTTTTGCATTAAAAAGCACTCTAATTATCCAAACCATATTACAAACTCAGTTTTGTCTTCCAGTCTCAAAGCTGCTAGAATATATATAGCATACACTGTTTTGCTATTATATTCATTGAAAAAGATCTAAAGCATTTTTGTCATTGACTATACCTCATACCCCACCAAGCATTGTGACAAAATTAATTAGGGACGGACAAGACAGGCACAGAGAATATACAATAGGACGAGTATATTGTACAAATAGAGTAAATGATCTAATGAGAGCTAGTGTGTGATGTTTCAGTGTGGTGCAGGCAATCTCTCCTTCTCATGGCTTTATCTTTTTCAAAATCCCATATTTTACTTCGGAAGTTTGTCCTGAGGGTGAATGAGGCTATAAATGAGTGCCAGGTACAGTACCTGGAGCCAGGGTGACTCAGATGTTAGAAGGCTTTGCTGACTCTGTTTTTTGAGTGAAGAAACTCCTGAAGGTTAAGTAACCTGCTCAGCTTATGTGATTAATAAAAGGCAGAGAGATAATCGCAGCTGAGATCTCTTACAAGACAAAGCCCCTGCCTTTTCCAGGGCATAGTCATGACATTTTCTACCTTTTTCATTGATGAGGTTCAGTGTGGTCAAGGACTTTAAAAGACCGGGACATGCGGGTGCTACTCTCTGCTGACACATTTCAGTGTCAGTTCCAGGAGCAGGCCTCTTCCTAACGAGGAGGCATCTTGCATGGTGGCCAGATAGTATCTTATGAGAGGGTTGATCTACTGTTTGGAGATTTAGAGAACGCAGATTTTTATAGCTTTGTAACTTTAGAGGCCGATGGGATGACGGCATTTTGGAATATGTTTAATTAATTTTCATTAATTTAATGAAAATGGATGTTAAAGAGACTATTTAAGAAAAGCATTAGAAGCTGCTGTTAATCAAAGAAGGGGGGTTGAGCATTCTTAATTTGTTTTGAAGACCTTGTGTCAGAAAAATACCCCTGACTTCCTTACTAATGAAAGACAGTTTTCAACTCCGGGGCCATTTACAATGTTAGATATAAACTCTATTCAACTGTAAAGATTTTATACAGTAATATCTTTTAAATTACACATGGTTACATTTTATCCACAAAATGTGACTTTCATTCCCCTTTTCCTCTGGATGTCACCTTTTTTCAAAATGTTGTTTCTCCACTCAAAAACCATTAGTTACTTCCCCTGGCCATTGTACTGAAACTCCACAAGTGTTTTCAGTGGCCTTCCGGTTTCCTGCTGTGATAACAGTGATAAATTATGTTCTGAGGCTGGAATTCATGATTCTGTGGCAGGCCGTGTCAGCATACCTTTCCAACCGTATTTCTTACTACCCTACCCTGAGTCCCCTGCTTTAACCAAATTGTCCCCCTCTGCTCTCCTGTGCCCTCTCAGACAGAGATGATTGATTGGTTATGCCTACCCACTGTGGGTAGATTTGCTGTCCTGGTAAAACACTCTAATTGTTGAAACATAACATAAAATCCATTTTCCATCTCTGGCCGTTCCTTTTCCTCATTGTTATTTCACCTTTTATTCTATTGATTCCCAGCTGTGGCTGCCTTTTAGAATCACCTGAGGTTGGGAGAGCATTAGAAAAGGGGGTAGCAGAACCACTGCCTGGGGCCACTCAAATAAGAATGCCTGGAGGGTGAGGCACATTCTTAAAAGGTCCCCAAGAAATGTTTAAATGTGCAGATAGGGCTAGGAATGGCTAACTTGTGACCTTGGCCAAGTTACTTAATCTGCCTGGGCCTCAGTGTCTTCTGTAGTAGAATGAAAGATAATAGTACTTATTATTGTGAGGCTCAATCGAGTAATCGGTGTACGTAAGATACAGTGGTGTTACTAGTAGATGCTCAGTCTGTTGGCTACCATCATTATTACTGCTGTTCTTCAGTGCACTCATCTTTCCTTTTCTCTCCTGTCTACTTCTACTTTAGAGCTCAACTCAAATCCCATTTTTCCAGTGGTTACTTAAGGTTTAAACTAAGTTGCTGCAACAAAGAGACCCAAAAATTCATGGTTGAAATGAGACAGAGGATGGTTTCTCTTGTCACACGATAATCCAGTAGTGAGCAGTCCAGACCAATAGAATGGCTCTTCTCTGCACTGACATTCAGGGCTCCACATTCTTCCCATTTTGCTGGCTCATCGCATGTCCCATCTACTAGCCCATGGAAAGTGTATATGGCATTGGGCTGTTAATTGCCTTTTGTGGTGAGCAAGTTTTGGGTTCTAAGCATATTTAAGGCTCCCTCAAGGTGAATAATGTTTTGTGTTTCCCTTTGCTTCCCAGGAAGGTACTGAAATCATGACAAATGCTCTAATTTAGGTGCAGTATTTGTTGAATGAGTCAATGTCAGAACTTTTCTGGTTTTTGTAATGGCTTTATTGAGATAATTTACATACCACACATTTCACATATTTAAAGTGTTTGATTTGAGGCTTTTAGGGCTGAGTGTGGTGGCTCATGCCTGTAATCCCAGCACTTTGGAAGGCTGAGATGGGAGGATGGCTTGAGCTCAAGAGTTTGAGACCAGCCTGGGCAACATAGCAAGACGTCATCTCTACAAAAAATCAAAATAATTAGTTCAGTGTGGCTTTTAGTATATTCAGTTGTGCAGCCACCACAATAGTCAGTGTTAGAATATTTTCATCACCTCAAAAAGAAATACCATATCACCTCTCCTCCCTTTCCTCAACCCTAAACAACCACGAATTCACTCTCTCTCTAGATTTGCCTATAGGTTCTGAACATTTCATGTAAATGGAATCTCATATGTGGCCTGTGTGACTGGTTGCTTTCATCTAGCATAATGTTTTCAAGGTTCATCTGTGAAGCATGGATTAGCACCTCATTCCTTTTAATGGCTGAATAATATTCCATTTTATGGGTATACCATATTTGGTCTGTTAATTGGATGATGGGTGTTTGTATTGTTTCCAAATTTTGGCTGTTATGAATAAGGCTATTATGAATGTTTACATACAAATTTTTGTGTAGTTATGTTTTTATTCTTTCATAGTGTAAACGAAGGAGTAGAATTGTTGACTCAAGTGATAAGTCTGTTTAACTTTTTAAGGACTGCTAGACTGTTTTCCAAAGCAGCTACACTATTCTATATTTTTACTAGTTGAGGGTTCTACTTTCTTTACATCCTTGTCAACACTTGTTATTGTCTGAATTTTTATTATAACTATTTTAGTTGATGTGAAGTCGTACCTCATTGTGCTCTTGATTTCTATTTCCCTGATGACTAATGGTGATAAGCTCTGCCCACTTTTGTCAGTAGCAATTATTTAACCCCAGCTGTGTTCTTCCTGTCATGTGTGTGCTCCTAGGTGTGTGGATAACCTTTTCCCTGGCTGACCATTTCTAGTAGTAACACCAGGGGGCTTATCAGAATGGAGGGTTGGTGTATATATGATGTTGTGGCTGTGTATATGTATAGCATTCTTATATAACTGTTTTTCATACTGAGAATCTCAGTCCTAGGTCCCCTTTTTAATACTAATTTACCAAAAAAAGGAAAAATCTTAATGCTGGCTTAACAGCTTAATTAGACAATCCTGCCATAAAATAGATTAAATAAATGACAGAGGGTATGACAAAAGGAGGTATGAAGAATCTGGAGTTATTTGGCTGAATTGTGATTTGAAATTTTATGACATTATCTTGGCAGTGTGTTTTCATAGTCATCACAACTTTATTCTTTTTATACATTAGTTCTATTCTTGAAAAGCTATACATAGAGAACCCATATATATACACTGAATTTGATTTTCTTGTTGAGTTCCATTATGTCCATAGTATTTGTACACAGGCAGTACTGTAGCTTCTGGTTTTTATACAGCAAGTCCATGAGGCCCTTGGAGGTGCTTCTTCAAGAGGGAATAAGAATTTGTTAATTGTGTTCACTCTTGAAATTTCCCATGCAGAACATGAAGATGATGATGTGCATTTCAACAGTGTTGTGGAAATAATCTTGACTCAGAAGGCAAATGCCTCGTTGAACATGCAGAGTGCGTTGCATATGGAAGGTGCTAGTGGATTTTGTTTAATCCATGAATGAGGAAGGCACTTCATCTCGCTAGGCCTTACTGTTATGAATCAGGAAAAGTAGAGGGTTGAATGGTGTGGTTTCAGAAGTCCCTTGCAGCTCTAAAATTATTTTATGCAATGATGATTCTATTTTCAACTTAGATTAAAAAACAAAACAAAAACGATATACAAACAAGTATTTTCAAAGATCCCAGTATACACCTCTGGGGGTCCATGAGTGAGTCTTGCCTGTTTCCCATGTCTTGACTTCTCAATTGCTTTGTTGAGGAGGAAACTTCCTATTATTATGGGGCCCTGGTTGTGGAATTCATGTACATGACTTAGTTACAGAAATCAAATTACTTTATTTATGGCGCAAAAGTAAAGCATTCCTAAATGAATATTTGCCAAGCTGAGTGACTGGTGAGGTCATTTTCAATGGGAGACTATATTCCATCATGGCTGGCTTCAGTCTGATTTATTGCCATCCACTCCTGAAGCCAAGCCAGCTGATGGAGGTGCTGGCAAGGGCTGTGTCTCCAAGCCCATTGTGGAGATTGAGTCGGTTCCCAGCCATGGCTGAGCAGCCAGGCCAGTGGCACGCTCGTTTGGCTGCACTTTGCAGGGGCCATCTGATAAGCATGGCCACATGTTCATATCAGGTGTGCCAAGAGAAATGCTACCTTGTCTGACACAAAATAGAATTGCTGGAGACCTTTATCTTTTGAGAGAAAATATGTTTAGAGTGTCATTGCACTGAATGGAGCCCTTGCTCGTGAAGTTGATTATCTTAGGGTCGGCAAAACAACTGGGTAAGGAGATTGAATCAGTTTCCTGTAACTTCATGGGGTCAACAGATACTCATGTTCTTTGAGGTTTCTGAGAGTTTTTATAAACCTACTTTTTCTTCTATTTTTTTCTTCCCTTTTTTTAACCTTTAAAATGGCAATGGCGATGGACTTAGATGCCCTTAATCTATCAGATGCCTGTCCAGAACTAGATAAAAAGTTAATGGACCTGTGTTCTACAGGTTGTTAAAAACAGGTGTCATCTCAAACAACACCTGTCGTCTTTGCTATATAGAATTAGTGTATGGAAAAGTGAGCCTTAATAAAGGCTCACTTCCTAATATGGTCAGCCATTGCTCTGAAAGAACTGTGTTCTGTGTGAGCTCGCATGCAAACTCCTGTCTCTCTCTCTCTCTTGCATCCACTCTCCTCCATTCCACTTCCTCACTTTATCATCCTCGCCTAGGAACAGGTAGTTGAGATTCTTACACATGGTACCACCTTTAAGCATTGGCAGAAGTGAGATTAACCCCTGACTTCCAGCCTCTTTGTTTTTAAGATTCTTTTTGTAACCGTATTTCCAGATCTCCTTTGTTCAGCAGTGAGGAGTGGTTATTAAAAACTTTGTTTGTAGTAAGTGAATGTTTTATGATGCCGCTTAGTTGATAGTTGGTGATACTTAAAAAGAAATGGACAATAGCATCTTTATATACGTATGAATATTGATCCTAGGCAATTAGAAGGTGCAAGTAGCCTTGTGTGACACCCAAGGCACCTAGCATCTGATTTATACAAGCAGTGGGACAGTTAACAAATGATTTATTAAGATTTTCTCCAGGCCGGGTGCAGTGGCTTATGCCTGTAATCCCAGCACTTTGGGAGGCTGAGGCGGATGGATCGATTGAGGCCAGGAGTTCGAGACCAGCCTGGCCAACATGGTGAAACCACATTTCTACTAAAAATGCAAAAACTAACCAGTCACAATGGCACACACCTGTAGTTCCAGCTACTTGGGAGGCTGATGCAGGAGAATCGCTTGAACCTGGGAGGCTGAGGTTGTGCCACTGCACTCCAACCTAGGTGACAGAGCCAGACTTTGTCTCAAAACAAAAAACAAAACAAAACAAAAAAATCTCTCATACAACCATAAACCTCTCTTTTTTGAATACCAGTAAGATGCGACTGTCAGTAATTCACATGGGGGCGAGGCCATGTCCCTTCTCCCAGCGTCAGGAATGACTTGTCTCCCACTACTGCAGCTTCCTGCTGTTTTCCTCAGCTGTGTGGCATGTGCAGTCCAGAACTCGGACTTCTTGGGTCAGTGACTCCAAGTAAGGCTCTCCCACTGCTTTTTATCTGTGGCACTTTCTTTCCTCTTCAGTTCTTTGGAACTTGGGCACTCCATTTCTTCATTGCATTTGTTCCTTCCGTTATTAAACAAGATGTGGTCTCCAGTGTGCTGGGCATATGTCCTGGGAGTACCGACGGGTAGAGGAGGCTTCGTTGCCGGGTACCTCATTCACTGTTGTGTGTGGTTTCCCTTCCTCCCACGAGTGCCAGCCCCCAGAAGGCAGGGCTGAGTCTTACAAGGATGCAGTGTTGGCATTTCAGCACGTGGCAGGCAGCAGATGCCCAGTGAAGGTGAGCTAAATTAGGAGGTCAGTGCTGAGGATTTTAAAGGCTTTCCTTTTCAGACTGTCAGATGAGGTAACCATCTTCCTTTTTTCTAAAACGGGATAATGTATGTGATGTATCAAGGCAAGTTATCCCCCATCCATTTCTTTTCCTGTCCTGTATTACGCTATTTCTATTCTCACCGTTCCTTTGAGACCGCCGTACCAACTTCTCCTGCCCTGACTCTCCCCTTTTTCCTTCCTTGCTCTGAGGCCACAGACAGCAAGAAATACACACACACACACACACACACACACACACACACACACACACACACACACACACACACATCTGTCTGGTTTCATATTTCTTTGTCCCTTTCGCTTCTTAATATGTATGTGAAATGCCATTGTTTCCCTCTGCACACGTCTCTCTCGATACGTGTGTGTCTGTTGGGACTGTCAGGGAGAATCTGGATCCATGCCTCACAGGAACGCCCCCGCTGCGTGTATTTGTGACATCTCGTGCTGCTTCTGCTCCTGCAGTGTGTATGTTCCTCCTGAATCTTAAGCATTTTTGATGGCAGGAAAAGTGTTTGTTCACTTAGATTAAACCCATATTCGAACACCCACTACATCGTATGGGCACAAGTGACTGATAAAGCAACAGAATTTTTACACCTGCGTAATCTGCCTTCTGTGTAGATACCTGGTTGCCAATGCCATAGGATCATACAGCGGTGAAGTTTTGGGGGAAAGATGTTGCAACCTGGGCTGGTGTAAGGGTAACGGATTAAACCGAATCCTAAACAGAGCTGAGCTTCATTGCTTACACTTAAAATTTTTATTTTCCCTTGCCCTTTCAACATTTAAAAAAAATGGCATGGGGAAAGCTTGGGATAAACAGCAGGCAGAGCTTTCAAGTTACATATCTTGGCAGGATCTTTCTCCATTTTTCTTTTTATGCCCTCACTTTTTATTTTATTTCAACTTGTATGACGTGGACTCCTTATAATAAAAGTTTGTTACATGAGTAAACTATGTGATGCTGAGGCTTGAGGTCCCGTGGATACCGTCACCCAGGCTATAAGCATAGTACCCACCTCCCTCTTTTGAAGAGAGCTTGTGTATAGTAAGCTCAGTTTCCTCTGGAAAGCAGTTACTTTAACCTTTTTTGGCTCAAAGTTTTGTTTCTTAACCAAACTTAGATGAGAGACATTTCCACAGGTAGGAAGGTCCTCCATGGACACAAACTAATAAAAATGTTTATAGAATTTTGGTCATTTGATAGAAACAAAATGAGGAGCCATCCTCTGAAAAGGAGCTGAAAGTCCTTATGAGCTATGGTGTGATGGAAAGTCTTGGTCAGGTTATTCCCGGTCAGGTTTGGGAGCAGTTCTGCCCCATGCTGGGAAGGCTGGGACTCCCAGTTTCTTGCAGACACAGATTCCCTCTACCTGAGAACCTTGAGCACTCTTAAGCCAATGCCTCTGGAAGCCCCTTATCTATTCAGACCCATCACTGTGTAACTAAATAAAGGAGAGAAAATTCGTGTATAAGAACATGGAGTTGCAGAGGAGACTGTCGAATTAGCTGACAAACCGCCAGTTTGAGGAAGAGGAAAAGCCCTGGCCTGGTGGGAGTCTCTGCTCAGTCTAGTTCTCCCTGAGCCCAGGAGTCAGGCCCGTTGGGCAGAGGGGAACATGCCTGTGTTTATTCAGTCAGATGGCACTTAGTGTCTGGAGATCCAGCAGGAAGACGTAACCTTCCTATAGGTTCCTCATGTGCTAGGAGGGGAGATGGACTGCCATAAAGGAATAACGTGATCACTCTCTGCAGTAGGAGAGACATGAGCAGGAGGCCAGGGAAGCCCAGAGGAGGACAGGATTCCTAACAAAATCCTGACTAGGCTTGGGAAGGAAGAATTAAGGACTGTTGCTTTAGCTGAAGAAAGAGGAAGGGGCTTTAACTGGGCAGAGGAAGAGTGGTGGCCTGGAAGGACTGAGGAGAAGGACATTCCAGGGAGAGGAAGGCCTGCAGGGAGCCTTGAAAGAAGTCAGTCCAGCAGGCTTTGGCAGAAACGAGGGGCGTTGTTTTGGGAATCTCCTAGCATAGCAACAGGGGGGTCTGTGCCTGCTTCTGTAAATAACGTTTTATTGGAACACAGCCCATCCATTTGTTCAGCTGTTATCTGTGGCTGCTTTTTCATGACAACAGCAGAGTTGAGTAGTTGAGAAAGGGACCTTGTGGCTCACAGAGCCTTAAATATTTACTCTCTGTTTCTTTACAAAAAAAGTTTGCTGACCCTTAACTTTATTCTTTGAAATTCTTAATGAATGGACCCACACTGTCAGCACTGGGGCGTTGCTTGCAGGCCTTCAGGGACCTGTTAGTTTATTTTCTCATTGAGTGAGCCTGCTTCACCCCGCCCTACCACACCACCATGTCAGTAGCCTCTAGATGGCAGTGAATATTTCAGGAGTAGAATAGTATCTGTGGTGTAAAGGGGGTGGCATTTCCCCACCAAGTACCCCCTAAAATGTCTGATTACCAACCCCAGGCTCTCATAGACTGTGCCTAATTTTGTGGAACCTCTCTGCTGCTGCTCATTTGCTTGGCCAAAACCCCCCATCATGCCAAGTAAGCATTGACAAGCAAGATCAGAATTAAAAATAGTGATAGGAATAATGGTCATTGCAAAATACTATTCTTTGGTGAGGCATTCCATTTGTTTAGGGCTTCTGGAGCTGGCAGCTAGAAGGAGAGCCCCACCTCAAGTCTGCATCTATTTCAAAAACACAGAATGCTTTTCCAGAAGTGTCTGTGCATTTGAAATGCTGCTTTCCCAGCTATAGCAAGTGAAAGTTGCGTGGAATTATATAGCAAATGCCAACTTTTAAGCACCTGCTGTGGTCCGTGGTATCTGCCATTGGGCGTGCCAGGCCAGCCTCTTGATGGTTAGTAAGAGCTGGATGAAATAGAGGCGGAGTCATTCCCATTTTACAGATCATGCAACAGGGGCTCTGACAAGCCAAGTAACCTCCATTTTAACTACTAAGAGACCCATGAGAAATAGGGTATTTATTTTTATGCTCTAGTTATTCTTAGCAGGTAGAGGGCTTGTTGAAATACTTGAATCAAGAGGTCAAGAATTTTGGTGACAGACTATCAAAATAACTGGTTTTCAAGGGGCAGGTAAAATCCTCCGTAGCACTAACTTCTGTCTCAGTCCCAGCAGCCACTGAGTTATCATTTCAATACCGCTGTGAAATAATACTGCAGTTTGGAACCTAATTTTTGATTAATGCTTTCTTTAGAAAACTATTGGCAGTAGGTAATGATATTTTCGAGACATTTCTGGAAAATATAGTAGGTCTGAAAAGAGAAGCATATAGGTTTAGGGTTGTCTTGTTTTCCGACTAAAATGGTCATTCCTACATAACAGTGTGATCATAATCTTCCCCTCCATAACATTATTCCGCCATGTTCTTAGGGTAAAGATCAGGGTACTTATTGTGGCATTTGAAGCCTTTCCTGTTGCATCTCCTGTCTGACCTGAGTACCTCACACTTCTTTCTGTTTGAGACCACCTCAGTTCCTTGAACGGCATCGTTAGATTGTCCCTTTGGCTGGCTCACTCCTACTTTGTCTTCACATCTCGGCTAAGATGTCACTGGATGCAGGAGGCCTTCTTGGAGCTTTGGAGAGTGGGTTGGGTATCTTGCCTTGCCCAGCCCTGCCATAATGCCTGTTATACTGTTGTTCCATTGTTCATTGTTCATTTATTTGTATGTTCTCCACCATTAGACCGTAAGCTTCATTTAATTTTTTTAAATCGACATAATTACACATATTTATAGGGTACTTAGTGATATGATGTTGTGATACATAAAATGTACAGTGATCAGATTAGGGTAATTAGCATATTCATAATCTCAAACATTTCTCATTTCTTTATAGCTAGACAGGAGGAATAAGCTCTGGTGTTCTATAGCACTGTAGGATGACTCTAGTTCACAATAATACATGGTTTTAAATAGCTAGGAGGAGTATATTGAATGTTTCTATCAGAAAGAAATGACCCTTAGCTTCTCAAAGGCATTTGTTTTCGTTTTGACCCTACAGTTACAAGGAATAGGAACCCATTCAAGCTAGCTAATATAAAAGGAGTTTATTGTGAGGAAGTATTTAAAACAATAAGGAGAACTTCATGGAAATCTAAGGACTGGGTCTGTAAGAAGCTGTATCCCATGGATGCAGGGCAGGAGTTCCTTAGGATGGTGTAGATACGTCTCATGGCTCTCTGTGCACCAGCTCTATTCACACCTCTCTGGCCTGTTGGCTTTCTCAGTTCATGCAGCTGTCTTCACAAGGTCTGTTCATGGCCCCAGCTTGCCCACATAGCCTAGAATGTCCCTACCAGTGCTGGAGAACCCTCCTAATCACATGGCTTTATCTCCTGCTCCCTGCTCGTTTGGTTTCTTAGTTTCCCTATTGCTGATTTCTAAGCAAGCGCTCCGGTTGGCTTGGCTCACTTTTTTAAGCCGGACCACACATGTTGTCATAGGTCTCTGGCCAGCCTGTAGTTGGGCTGTCCTCAGGTCAGTCATCACTCTGGACCAGTTAGATATATTGGAGCTGGAGGGGCTCCATGTATCAGAGCATGGCTGCCAACAGAGACCTTTCTTTTTTGGTTTCTCTCCCTACCTCTTGGCTTACAAGAATGTTAGGCTTGTGTTTTATGATCTCATTGTATCCTTTGTTGTTTTTCATTCTTCACAGATATCATTAACGGAGCTCAAGAAAAATGTGTATTGCCTCCTATGGACGGCTATCCTCACTGTGAGGGAAAGATCAAGGTAAGGCAGAGGCAAGCAGGGTCATTTTCATCATCCCCAATCTGCACAAACACCCCTTCTTTTTCCCTTCTCTTCCTTTTCCTCCTCAGTGACACAAATGGGTGAGTGAGCCCTTGACATGGATCATTTATGGGGTGCCTCCATCCTGCCGGCTTTGTCTGTGGCTATGACAACCCTGCTATGCCTATGTCAGCCACGTGGGGTTGGTCAACAATGGCTCTCACTGGTCAGCATGAGAGAGCCTGGGCCATTTCAGGCACCTGCTGAGTCTTTGAAGCTGACTTCCCCTCTCTGTTTCCCAGCCTCCAGCAAGTGATCCTTGAAGGACCAATGACAAGGAACTGCTGTTATTTAGTGTCCAACTCCCCACCCTCTCCATCCCCAGGCTCCTGCTCTGAAGCCTCCAGATTGTGGTTTAAGTGTCACATTTGTATTTGTGGTTGAGTACCGAGAGACACTTGGCTGCTCTTTTACTTGGCTGCTTTTTTTTCCAGAAATCCTATTTGTATGGCCTGCCCCTGGGGAGACCACTCCCTGCTCAGTAGTTTTCAGAGAACAGTGTCCATTCAGGAATGTAGTTAGGACAGTGGGACCAACCCCAGAAGCATTTGGGTGGTATCCATGTGGGCCGTCCATCAACGCTCGTGCGTGCCCTCCTTCACACACTGTATTTCAGGTACCATGCTGTGGGCTGTTGGAACTGGAGTTCCTGGAGGGGGTGTAGATATCAGAGTCCCATTAGGCACTTGATCTTGATAAAAATCCCTAAGCCACCGCCTCTCCTGGGCTTTATTGCCTGCTGTACCACGACCTTACTCTCCACTCTAAGCGCTTCTGCTGAGGCCTAACGTAAGCCAGTGTCTTCCTGTTAATCGTCCAAGGAGGTGAGCTGCACACCTGGCTATCTTGACCTCGGCTCAGTGACTCTGTCACTCAGTTCTTCAGGCCACAGCTTGAGCCATTCACTCCATCTTCACCATTCTATCCTCGCCTTCCCTGTCAGCAGATGTGGAGGGCCTGTGAATGGGCTGCTCAGAGATGTTCTTCTTGTTTCAGTGGATGAAAGACATGTGGCGTTCAGATCCCTGCTACGCAGACTATGGAGTGGATGGATCCACCTGCTCTTTTTTTATTTACCTCAGTGAGGTGAGTAGCTTTCTTTGGCTCCTGGGGGTAGATGTGACTGGTTGGACTGTTCTGTAGCTGAGTCTGAAATTTGAAAAGCTTGAAAACGTGTGGTATTTTTATGTGGAGGACCTATGGTTCCGTCCTTCATTACTCTCCCTACCTCTCCAGGAATGATGTTTTTCTTTTCTCCTTGAGGGAAAAATAAGCGGAGTTAGTTAGCTATTTCCTTTTTTTCTAGCTTTTCTTTAAATTGTAGTAAAATAGACATGAGATTTGCCATCTTAACCATTTTCAAATGTGTATAGTTCAGTGGCATTAAGTATATTCACATCATTGTGCAACCATCACCACTGTCCCTCTCTAGAATTCCTTTTATCTTGCAAAACTGAACCTCTAGACTCATTAAACACTAACTCCCCCTTAAGACCCTGTTTTCAGTTATTTTGGAAATATACCCAGAAGTGAAATTGATGGATCATATGGTAACTGTATTGTTAATTTTGGGGGGAATTGCCGTACCATTTTGTAAAGCAGCTGCCCCATTTTATACCAACAGTGTGCAAGCATTTTAATATCTTCATATTCTCACCTACACTTGTTATTTTCTGGTTTTGTTTTTTGAATAATACAAATTATTTAGAGAAAGGAGGATCATTCAGCTTGGGTTAGGTATAAAGAGAGTCAATATCAGGAAATCTCTTGGGTTTGTCAAGAAGAGATGCCACATGATCTGAATCTTGAGAAAAAAAAAAAGTTAGAAGTAAGTTAGATAAATGAAAGACAGAAGTGTATTCAAGGCAGAGAAACAACATAGGGAAAGTTATGGTATCAGTTGCACAGTGGGAGTGGTGGGACAATGGACATAAGCAGGGGCTACCACTTGGGAAGTATGGAATACTCTACCAAAACCTGGGAATGTGGGTAGACCGTCTGGTTGCTGATAGGCTTTATCTTCAGGTCCTCTATGCCATCAACATACTCATCCATGCTGTGGTGGAATTCAGTGTAGCTGAAGCTCCTGCTCTCTGTGTAGCTATTTTTGGAATTCTCCCAGTGACACTTGAGTACATTGGGTGCATTCTGGGTCCATACATATGCATGTCTATAGCAGTCATCCCAGTTGTCATTAGCATGTGTATGCTCAATTTGGTAACCTGAGATTTAGATGAACATGTGAGAGCTCTTATCTTTTAGAGCACTTCTTTTTCTCTCATGAGGACATCACATCTGTACTCTTGAACATGGGTAGTGATGTTTTATGAGTTCCCGCCAGTAGCTGTTCTTCCTGTGTACAAGCAGCCTGCATAGGATCAAAGCAGGGCCAAGAGCAGGCTCCAGATCTTTAGAGAGGTTGCCATCTCAGTCACCAGAGCCACCCTATTCAGATTCAGTGTTTGAGTCACTGCTTGTAGTAGGGATCAGTGTGTGGATCTGAATAGCAGAGTCTATGTCCTCCTCCTCCTTTTAAAGACCAGGAAGCATTTACTGGTTTATTATAACAGAAACAACTCAGAAACAGCCAGAGGGAAGAGATGCGTAAGGCTAGGTTTGGGAGGGAAGTAACTAAAAGTTAGTTACATTTACCTTCCTTTTTTCCCTAAATCTGAGCGTCATTTTCATTTGTACCCTTGAATTTAAATAGCAGCTTTTGTATTTTTTTTTTTTAACGGTTGCAGAGAACTTTATGGGCCACTTGAATTTTTTACAGACTTTAAGGATATCCATTTCACCTAGAACCTCTTGGGAATCAAAACCGGCTGGCTTCCCCTTTATGGACTGGGGGAGGAAGGGGTTGGAGCAGGGTAGGCAGCTTTGGGGTCTTGTGAAACAGGTTCTGGCCAATTCCGAGGTCATGCCTCCACAGGCCCTCTGCTGCCCTTTCTTTTTATTCTGTCCCCCGTTTTTGTTTGCTGTTGCTGTTGTTATTTGACCAATAATAACAGCTGGTGACGCCATGCAGGAAGGAGAATACCTTCATTTTTGAGGCTAAATAAAATATTCTTGCCATAGTTTTCCTTTTGTGGGATTCAGATGCCTCTCTTTTCTTTGCCATAGGGTGATGGGGTTAGAGGCCAAACAGTATTGCTAATAGGGCATGTGGCCCTGATTCTGTGGGGTTTGCTCCTCTCTCAGACTATTACTTCTTTTGCTTGGGTACATTCAAGTTACACTTTTTGGGGGGTCCAACCAGGCTCCATGATTTTTTGGGGGAAGGGGGACAAGGTTGTTCCATTGCCATCATGAAAACCCCAGAGCTAACGATAGTTAAAATACCTCTTGGAAATGAACAGCTCTGAGAGTTGGGTGTGTGAGGCTCCTCATTAGCAGGCTGCTGGCAAATTGACTTGGTAGCATTTATTTGAGTTTCTGGCTTCCGGCTTGGGTGGCTTGTGGCCTGCCTTCTCATTTCCTTCTCCAGAGGAGTAAATCCTGGGGCCATGCGTGAACCTTCACTCTAGCTGAAAAGTCAATTAGAGTACCTCTCCTGCCCTGAGGAAAAGGTTCCTGATTTAGTTTAATTTTCAAAAGTTTTATTCCCCTTTCTACTTGAAAGAATTTAGCCAGAGTCTGACCAAGCTCCATGATTGACAAGCTGGGCTAATTTCATGCCTTCCTAAGCCTTTGCATGTTGGGGTATGCTGCTGAGGCAGAGGATTTTACATTCCCATACTTCCATCTCCTTGGAAGGCATGGAGAGTGATCCAAATGGAAGAGACTGCAGTTATTTGTGACTTCTTTCCCTCCCTTTGTCACACCTCACCCCTGCTCCCAGTGAAGTATATGGCTAAGCTGAGAGAAAAGTGAGGTTCTGGGGAAGGGAAGTAGAGAGGAATACGGGATGAAGAGACATGATGGATCACATAACACTTGCTATCTGAGGCTGAGTGTTTAATTTTGGAACCAGCAACTACGTTTTCTCTTCCTGAGGTGTGAAATATGCTTCATTAGCTCATTCCACTCTCTTCTTATGCAGATATCGGGTGGTCTTTTTGTTGCTCGGCTAAATTCTGTTCAGTGAGCAGTTATTGAATTCATTGTCAACAATTAATGAAAACACATTTTCTTGACACCACGTTATGTGTTAATCATTGTGAAAGCAACAGGAAGAAAGGATGCAGGTAACTGAACCAGGAGAATGGGTGGAGATAACTAGGGACCTCTTCTTACAAGTTTTAATCTGAATATAACCCTGAACCTCAGGGCTTTTTCTATGTTATCATAGCATTGTAATAAGTACCCTGTGAGAGTTAAAGGAGAATTTCACCAATATGGTCCCTTCAATAGGAATACTATCTTAGAGTCACACCTGACGTCAGCTTCTGTTTCTGCTGCTTTCTCAGCTCTATGAGGTCACTTAACCTTTCGTGCCTAGGATTCTTCCTTTATGAAATAATAGGAATGTACTTAGAGTACAACCCGGCAGATAAAAAACACTCAATAAGCATAACTGACACTTCCGTGGTTTTAAATGTTGTGATCTTTTTGAATAGTTGTGGGGTGTCACTTAGCCTTGGACATTATATGTGGGAACATTGTTCCATTTTAGAATTAGAATCAATTTCTGGTTCTCATTTACCAGTGTAATGCAATTTTAGATCCTTTGACTTCTGGTAATATAGAAATTCAGCTGTTTCCCTTAATGCCTGTTTTTAAGTTGACAACGTTTGTATGTATTCATGGTATACAACTTGGTGTTTTGATATGGGTCTGCATTGTGGAATGGCTAAATCAAGCTAATTAACATGTGCATTACTTCACATACATATTTATTTGTGGTGAGAGTATTTTCCCTTGATTGGTCATTTCTGGACATGATACTTGGGTTTGCACTGGAATTAGCTGCACGTATGGACCCAGTGCACCCTACCATTGTTAATGTGAGATTAGTAGAGATGTTTTGTAAAACCGATTAATTCCTTTTTAGTATTTTTAAAATCCTGGACAATATCTGTGGCTTTGTAGGAGCTGTTGGTTCACTTGTGTGTTCTTACTCTTTCCTGCTGTCTTGAAACTTTCCTTATTCTGTTATTTAAGTAAACTCTGAAACCTGCGTTTTTATTTCCTGTATCATCTAGGTTTCTCTTGCAACTGGGGAGATGATTGAGAGAGACATCTTCATTTGAGTTGTTAATGTGATCAACACATGCACCAGTGACTTTTATTCTATTCCTAATCCTTATTGAAAGAGCCAATTCTTGTTTTGATCTATGTTTATCAGAGCTTTAACAGATGCCAAAAGGACATGAAGTAAAATGTCTCTTGTATAGTCAGTCACTAGTTGAATTGGAGCATTTAGATTCAGACCCATCTTAAGAGAAGGTACACTTCCTTCATTTTTCTTTCTTAGGGTTGTCTCAGTTCACCAGCTTCCGCTGAGTTATGGAATTAGAAACTTCTGTTAGTACTTTCACCCTCACCACCTTGTAGTCTATGGATCTTTTTTGGTTAAATCCCAGGAAGCAAAGCCATCAATATTTTTCCTTAAAATACCCCCACAGCTGTTTGTTATATGTCTGACGCTGTACTAGAGATGGTAGAGATAAAAGCTGAGTGGTTGCCTTTCTTTAGAGGTGGGACTTTGGGGCAGACAAGAGAAGAATGAAAGACTATTGATGCTCCACTGTACCAGACACCTCAAATACAGAACAACCCCATTTTATTTAAGTGACTTCAGCATCTGAGGATTTTAATATCCACGGGGGTCTTGAAACCAGTCCGCAACAGATACTGTGGGTCTGCTATACACAATCTTATTTAAACCTCTTGCCAACTCTAAAGAATAATGGAGAGCCAAGTCATAGATAGCTCAGAGAGGTCAAGTCGCTTATCCCCAAAGTCCTGCACTTTTCGTTCCTGCTGTCTCCTTTATGATGAAGGAAAACTGATCTTAGGTAGCTGACTTGCAGCCATTGACTTTGCATTCGGTTGTATGGTTAAATCCACTTGTGATGGGAAAATGGCTCTAATTTAGCTAACTTGAATGAATAGATCTTCATTGCTAGTTTTCTAATACTCCATAATTTCGATACCCTACGCCTCCAAAAAAACACAAACTCTCTTGCTGCCATAACTCATGAAAACCAGGTGTCAGCCATTCCAAGTGGTAGGAATGAGCAAATGATTCATTAGGCAGCCTTGTATTTCCAGAACATCAGGCAGTTCATTTTCTGTATCTGTTTTTGTGAGCCATGTAACTACTCCCATTACAGAGACAGGGCCCTATAAAGTAATTACTCTGAATGTCATTGTTTCAGGTATATTAACTTAACCATCTGCAGAGCCTTTTACTGCTATCATCTTTTACAAAATTTAGAATGAATTTCTTCATCTCTGTTGATATTATGTTGATAGATGATACTGATGTATTTGACACTGGCACTTTTTTTTTCTTTTTAAAAAGTTGTTACAGAACCTAGGAAGCATCATACCTTTCCAGAGTTCCTAATTTGTTTGTGCTTTTCTTGTATGCACTTCTGTTGCCATTGCAAGTAGAGTTGCTCTGATATAATCAAATTGCCCAGTGATTGATTGCTAGATCTTAGGATGTGTGCAAGCTATTGCTTCAAATGCCAATTTGGACTAGATGCATGAGAGTGTGTCTATGACTCTTTCACAAAGGAGCAAAAGAGGCAGTTTCATGCCTTACTTGTCAATCTAGTTCTTATATTTCATAAACAACAGACGTAAAGGTCTTTGCTTCTTTCTGTTCTCCCTTGGCAGTATGTAAAACTAATATTGGCTGAGCATGTAATTAACCTTGAGTTTAAATTCAGCGTACTTAATCCCTTGATTAATGCTAAGATTAATGCCCAACAGGAAAGGTTGAAAGCTTAAATGTTTGTGAATGCAAGCATGAAATGAAATCCTAATAACCAGTACAATGATTTGGATTTATGAGCTGGGTTGGCTGCTAAAGATAACTTGGAAATGGTGTTGCACAGACTAATTTGTCAAAGTGGGCAGTGATAAAGAATAGACTGCTTAGGTTACAGGACAAAACCTGAATGTAAAAACAACTAACGTTTTGGGGTGGGTCAGGGAGTACTTTAAAAATATCACCAGATTGTTGCCCGAGAATACCAACACACACCCTTCAAATGTTCAGCCATTTGAAATGGGAAATTCCTTTTCCTCAAGATAATATTCCTGGGCAGTAAAGGAGGTGGCAGAGATTTATGATCATGTTCTTTTCACCTTCTCTGTTCAGCCTTTATTGGTATCTTTTTCATCTATATATATTTGTTGCTCTTACTACCTGAGTTCTAAGACATCCTTAGTAAAAGAATTTAAAAAAAAAATCCTGAGTTTACAGAACAGTATTTGTTAGTCAGCCTAACTGATCTCTTAGTTTCTCCCTTTAGCCCCTCACCCACTAAAGTTCTTAGCAACACTTCCTGTTTATGAATGTTATATACCACAACATTTATATTTAGACTTCTTGTTCTGGCCTCCACTCTACAAAAATCAGAAGGGAAAAGGACAAGACTTGCCAAAACCCAAACCAACACTTCTTTGACTGCTTCTTGGAACACATGTGGCAGGATGGGGCTTCAATGCTGTCATCTCCAATTTGTTTTTTATACACATTTAAATATTGTCTCATGTAATTTCTATTGTATGACCCTAAAAATACTTTTAAAATTATGTTTTAAACTTTTTAATATGCGAAAATTTCCAGCATGTGCTACAAAAGAGTTTAACAAACTCCTGTGTGCCCGTGATCCATATTCAACAATTGTCAATTCATAGCCAGTCTCATTTCATTTATAACCTCCTCTGCTTCATTATTTTAGGACAAATCTGAAGCATCATATCATCTGTTTCAATGTGTATCTCTAAAAGAGACTTTTAAAACATACTGTACAACTATTCTCATTATAACTGCTAATACTATTTCACACCTGAAAATTAACATAATTCCTTCACATCAGATTAGTATTCACATTTTCAGGCCATTGTATAAATTAAAGTTTATTTATTTGAACTGGGTTTCCAGTAAGGACCCTAAATTGCAATTGTTGCCGTCTCCTAAATCTCTCTTCATTTTAGGTTCTCTTCCGTCTCTTATTTTTCCTCCTAATTTTTTGTTAGAGAAACTGCTTCATTGCCTTAGAGTTTGTCTTACTCTGAATTTTGGTTACAGCCCATGTTGTTGCATAACCTGGCTCTTTGCCCCCTTGTATTTCCAGTAAAGTGATAGCTAGCTCTGAGGTTTGATCAGAATAGTGCCTAATATTGTCTGTGCAAGTTATTTCATGGATAATGGTATTATATACTTGAGTTGGGAGGCACATAATGCCTGATTTCTCTTTCTCTCTTTTTTTTTTTTTGATGTTAGCAATCATTGATCAGTGCCCAGGTTCATTAATTCATTAAAGGTACCTTCTTAATATATCAGGAATACTTCTGTGCAGAGATGTGACTCTTCATCAGGTATGTGATCACCCTAAGAGGAAATTCATAGAAGAAACCATTTATTTCCGAGTTCATTTCCTAGAATTTCCAGCTTTTCTTCTTTTTGCTTGCTTGCTTTTTGTTTTTTATTATCATTATGTAATAATGGATTAAAACATTTGAACAATCCATTGCAGTTATTTTCTTAGTGATTGTCAAGTTGCCCCGCTTTGGCCAGTGAGGACCTATTCATACTGCTTTCTCAGACCTTTTGACATGACCATGGTAGTTTGTAATAGTTTTCTTGTTCTGTGGTATGTCAAGATCTTCCAGATTCATCTCATACAGTTCCTGCCCTAGGCCTGGAACCAGCATCTCTAAGAACCATCTTGCTCCCCCGGCCTGCATACCACCCCAGTTTCTCTTAGAAATAATGCTTAGGGGCCACAACCTGAGTGCCAGGAGCATTAATTGCTATTGATTTTTTTCTGGCTGCTGGAGATTTAACAATGAATAAACACTCCTCATTATGGTTGTGTTATGTAAGGAGAGATAGCTAGCAACATCAAAAAAGTAAGATGTATCATCTAGATTGTAGTACATGCCTGGGGAGAAATACTAAAGAGAGGGCAAGAAGTACTTATGAGAAGTGATGGTGTCAGTTTTGGATAGAGTGGTCAGGATAGGCCCTACTGAGAAGGTGAGAAAATGATGTTGGACCATATTTGAAGAAAGTGAGGGAGTAAGAAGTGCAGATATCTGACAGGTGTTTAGCAGGCAGTGGGAAGAGAAGTGCAGTCGCCCTGGAGTGACCATTAACACCTAATGTTAACAACAAGTACAAGGAAAGTCATCTCCACAGAGAGTTTTGTCTGTTTTGTTCTCACATACAATGATGTCTGGCACATGTGTTTATTGAATGAATGATTCTATCTGAAGCATTTTTTAAAATTGGCTATAGTTTTTTGTTTTGAGTGGGTAACTTCTAGCTCTAACCCTTCCAATCTTAAAAAAAAAAATGTCGTAAACTTTGTAACATTAAAATCCGCTAAGACATTTGAGTTGAGACATGAAGCAGGGGCGTTTTGAGCACTGATTTAACACATTTAATATACAGTAGTCCTCTCTTATCCATGAGGGATACATTTTAAGACCCAGTGGTACCTGAAACTGAGGGTGGTACCGAACCCTCTATATACTATACTTTTTCCTTCTTCACAATGTTATGGCTTCTCTTTGGCATATCTGAATTGCCAGCATCATTACTCTTGAGCTTTGGGGCTGCTATTAAGCAAAATAAGGGTTTATTGAACACAGACACTGAGATACTGAGACAGTTGATCTGGTAACATAAAGGCTACTAAGTGACTAATGTGAGTGGGTTGTGTCTATATCATTGATCCCCTGGACAAAGGAGCTGTTCCAGCCCTGGGCATGATGGAGCAGGAATCACAAGGTTTCATCATGCTACTAAGAGCATTGTGCAATTTAAAACTTTTGAATTGTTTATTTCTGGAATTTTTTATTTAATATTTTCAGACTGCAGTTGACTGTGGGTAGCTGAAATATCAGAAAGTGAAACCATGGATAAGAGAGGACTACTGTAATGCTCTGTAATATTATGAGAACATACAAGGGCTCAGATTAGATTGTTAGAATGGAATGAGCCAATTGTATTAGAAGGCACAGCTTTCTTGCCCATTTTTTATTTTCATTGTCACTTAGCATAATTGCACATTAAACACAAAAAAAGAGCTATATCATTGTTGTCTAAAATGTGACTACCTCTTAAAATTGAGTGACTTTAGTTGTCAAAATGTCCTTATGTGGATACAGACCAGTTGGGACCAGTTTTGCCAGCATCCAGTGGGAGCTGTGCCTAGTGAGAGTTGCTATAGAAAGTATCTCTATGCATTATCTCTTTGGTTGGCTACAGAGGAATTTATTTGCTGCTTCTCATGTATAAGGGAAAATTGGCCTTTCTCCTCTTAGAGCAATTTGGGATGGATTATTGAAAGTGTCTTATCCTCTTGTTAGAACCCCACTGGTTTTGTGGCACATTGAACACTTACTACAGCATCCCTTTAAATTCTGCACCCCCCCCTCACCCCTGATATGCTGAGCAGAACTCTCATGGATCCCTCTGGCCCTGTATTCTGTCTCTCGCAGGTAGCCAGTTCTGTACTTTGTGTTAATAATATTCCTCCCTGTCTTGTCAGGGGGCAGCAGTACAGTGTTAGAGGAAACACACAAGACCTGATTCGCTGTCTGGATCCCACCACTTCCCTATGTGGCTTTGAGTTTTCCCTTGAGTTTTCAGTCTGGTTTCTCCTCATTGAGGTCAAGATAAAGCCTGCTTTGCCTCCCTCAGTGTATTGTTGAAAGGTTCCAATAAAATGAGAACAGTAAAGCGCCGCATAAGTGGAAAAGAGTATCATTATCATGAGTCTCTTTAGTGCCCAAGTCATGCTTTTTGATTTATTCATTCACTACTTAACAAATACTAATTGGACATTACCTGTGTGCCAGGTACTGCTTTCAGGACTGGAGATAGAGTGAGAACCAGACAGATGAGGTTTCTGTCCTCAAGGAGCTTACATGCAGATGGGGCAGCAAACAATAAAATCAGTATATAAAAGAATTGCCTCAAGGGATGAATACTCTGAGGAAAAATAAACTAGGGAGGATGCAGAGTGGCCAGGTCAGTGGGTCAGGGAAGGCTTCTGTAAGGAGAAGTTTGAGCATAGTGTGGAAGGAAGTAAGGGAGTGAGGCATGGAACACTCTAGAAGGAAGAGGGTTTCAAGTAGAAGGAAGAGCAAATGCAGATGCCCTGAGCTGTAGGATTACCAGATAAAATACATTACAGCCAATGAAGTTTGCATTTCAGGTAAACAATGAATTTTTTCAAATATAAGTATGTGACAAACGCTGTGTGGGACATACTTACACTAAAACAAAAACTGTTGTTTGTCTACGGTTAAAATGTAATTGAGTGCCCTGTTTCTTTTCCCTAAATCTGGCAACCCCACTGAGGTAGGAATGAACTTGCATGTTCTTGGGACTTGCAAGGAGGTTGGCTTATGTAGGGCAGGGTGAATGAGGCAAACAGTGTAAGAGTTGAAGTCAGATTCTATAAGATCTTGGTATAAATTCTGGGTTTTATTCTGAGAGCAAGGAGAAGCCATTGCAGCATTTGAGTATGTGTAGAATGTGATCCAATTTTGGCATTTCGTTTGCTCTTGCTACATAGAACAAATGGTAGGAACAAGAGTTGGAAGCAGAATTGTTGCTACATTCGTTAACTGTACAGTACTGCCACACAGCGGGAGTATAATCACTTTAAAGGATTTCATACAGAAGACCTAGGCGATGATACTCCAATATTGAAGACTGGACTGTGTTTTTGGGACTGTAGGAACCAAAAGTTTAGCCAATGTGCTTCAAATAGTGATTGAGCATACCAGCTCTGGGGCAAGACAGGTGGCATTTCCATCTTTAGCTGTGTCTAGTCTGTGCTTCAGCATCTTCATCTAGCATGATAATTAGCCTTTTTCAAGAAGTTATTTGAAAAGACCAAATGAGATGACATGTGTAAAGGGCTTATCCTCATGTTTGGCTCCTAGTACATCGCAACTTTTATTCTTTGTCTTTCCCAGCCCACTCCCCCTACACAGCTCTTCAGATAAGGAGTCGGACCAAAATATTAATCAACACAGGTGTTAGTGCAGAGAACTAGTCTAGAAAGCTGAACCACTTACCACTTACATGAGTAGACATCCTTTACCATCTGCATTTTATCATTAAAACTTTAGAAAGTAGAGGAATCGGGAGTTGGCATGTGGTAGAGAGAAGTGCAGGGGGCTTACTTTTTTTTAGTGTATCCCTTAATGAGTAACTTCACTGGATGTCATCAGTACAACAAATGTGTATATGTTTATGTATGCATGTATATATAAGCGTAATCAGTGTGTCAAATGAATATTTAGATAAATAGTCAACTGTATTGATTTGATATATGACCAACTAGCCTAACAGGATGACATAAATTCTATCTTTCAGATCTTATAGGATACTAAAATTAAGAGGGTTACCTGATCCAACTCTAAAGTAGATGAGAAAACTTGAAAGCCAAATGGTTTAAAATTACATGCCTAGTTATTTGCAGAGTTGGGCATAGAGTCCATTTTGACTGATCCCAGATTCAGTTATCTTTCCCCACTGAAATAGGTGTCTTATCCCTCACTAAGCTTGGCCTAAAGGTAACTCAAATGTATCCTGGTCAGAGAGGCAACAAATTTCAGTTGTCACTCAGCCATGCCACTCACTAGAGAAGTTACAGTGGCAAATTCACATTAAGCCTTGACTTCATCCCATGTAACATGTTGATAGTACCCGTGTTATAAGGCCCTATGGGGAATTAAATCGTGTAGTGTGTGTGTGTGTGTGTGTGTGTGTGTGTGTGTGTGTGTGTGTGTTATAAGGCCCTATGGGGAATTAAATCATGTAGAGTGTGTGTGTGTGTGTGTGTGTGTGTGTGTTATGGAGCCCAACATATTCTAAGCCTTCATACATGATGGTATGCTTATATAACTGCTTTAAAAATTATTCTCTTAATGTTCATTGTGAAATGTATAATATGTAGATTAGCAAAAAAAAAAAATGAAAAGCACCCAGAACACCATCATCCAGAGACGATCTCAGACTTCTCGTATGCATTTCTCTCATTTAGTTTTGATTATACTTAAATCTTCTGAAAAATACAGCATGAAATCCTGTGTGTTGGTGACCCATTAGAACAGAATACTTCACATTAATCGTGAAAGAAAAAGCCATAACAAAGACTAATCATTATTCTTTCAAAAGAATAGAGCATTACTACTAAGAGTTTTGCCATATTATATCTAACAACATGCATATATACATTGGATTTATTAGTTTTCACAGTAGCTTTATTTTTCTTTCCATCTTTAAACTCCAACTTGAGCTGTCTTATGTATCTGCCAGCAACTTTTTTCCCCTTAATGTAATGAATTGTCCATCCTACAGACCTTAGAAATAAGTCTGACCAGATTAGACTTCTAGGGACTCAGAGAATGCTTTGATTCACAATGTTCATGTTTAAGCTGAAAAACCCTTTTTGTTCAAAGAAGTTTAAATCACTATGAGGAGGAATGTCAAAAAAACAAATTGTTGTATTTTATATCTCCTTGTTCAAGAAAAGGGATTTTATAGGGTCCTTTCCATGGAATGTGCATTGATGTTCTAAAGTTTTAGCCTGGCTGGTCTTTGTTTGTTTTTGTTGCCTCTTCATTTTGTGGCCTGAGGCTAGTGAGCTAAAAAGATTAGTTCATGTCAGAGTTTGCTTTCCAATTGAAGGTTACTGGAGGAATGCTTCTCCTCAATCGATTGTTGTGTGCGTGTTGCCATGAGCTCAGACAGTTTTAATTTCTTAGACTTATGGTGGTAAATTGTCGGCTACTTTTAAGACTGTCCAGTCCCTTCCCTGGCAGAGGGCTTGAGGGAGATCTTTCCCAGGCCATAAAAGCTGGGTAGAGATGGCGCTGACGGCAGGGGGTGGGTGGGGAGGCAGGGTACCCAGTGTGTCTCCATACTGAGGGGAAATATAAAATCATGTCCCAGGAAGAGAGTACCAGGAGCCACAGTTGAGAAAGTATGAAGGAAGGTGATCATAGACAGCTGTAGGACGCTAGGGCTCTGAGAGCCAAGAGTAGAAGAGCTATTGAGAATGACTTGAAATAGAACCATTTTCAGGTCAAGAAGATGGTGGGTAGGATTCCAACTTACAAGGGACGTGAAGAACCTCTTCAAGGAGAACTACAAACCACTGCTCAATGAAATAAAAGAGGATACAAACAAATGGAAGAACATTCCATGCTCATGGGTAGGAAGAATCAATATCATGAAAATGGCCATACTGCCCAAGGTAATTTATAGATTCAATGCCATCCCCATCAAGCTACCAATGACTTTCTTCACAGAATTGGAAAAAACTAAAGTTCATATGGAACCAAAGAAGAGCTCGCATTGCCAAGTCAATCCTAAGCCAAAAGAACAAAGCTGGAGGCATCACGCTACCTGACTTCAAACTATACTACAAGGCTACAGTAACCAAAACAGCATGGTACTGGTACCAAAACAGAGATATAGATCAATGGAACAGAACAGAGCCCTCAGAAATAACGCCACATATCTACAACTATCTGATCTTTGACAAACCTGAGAAAAACAAGCAATGGGGAAAGGATTCCCTATTTAATAAATGGTGCTGGGAAAACTGGCTAGCCATATGTAGAAAGCTGAAACTGGATCCCTTCCTTAAACCTTATACAAAAATTAATTCAAGATGGATTAAAGACTTAAATGTTAGACCTAAAACCATAAAATCCCTAGAAGAAAACTTAGGCATTACCATTCAAGACATAGGCATGGGCAAGGACTTCATGTCTAAAACACCAAAAGCAATGGCAACAAAAGCCAAAATTGACAAATGGGATCTAATTAAACTAAAGAGCTTCTGCACAGCAAAAGAAACTACCATCAGAGTGAACAGGCAACCTACAAAATGGGAGAAAATTTTCACAACCTACTCATCTGACAAAGGGCTAATATCCAGAATCTACAATGAACTCAAACAAATTTACAAGAAAAAAACAACCCCATCAAAAAGTGGGCAAAGGACATGAACAGACACTTCTCAAAAGAAGACATTTATGCAGCCAAAAAACACATGAAAAAATGCTCATCATCACTGGCCATCAGAGAAATGCAAATCAAAACCACAATGAGATACCATCTCCTACCAGTTAGAATGGCAATCATTAAAAAGTCAGGAAACAACAGGTGCTGTAGAGGATGTGGAGAAATAGGAACACTTTTACAGTGTTGGTGGGAGTGTAAACTAGTTCAACCATTGTGGAAGTCAGTGTGGTGATTCCTCAGGGATCTAGAACTAGAAATACCATTTGACCCAGCCATCCCATTATTGGGTATATACCCAAAGGACTATAAATCTTGCTGCTATAAAGACACATGCACACGTATGTTTATTTCGGCACTATTCACAATAGCAAAGACTTGGAACCAACCCAAATGTCCAACAACGATAGACTGGATTAAGAAAATGTACATATACACCATGGAATACTATGCAGCCATAAAAAATGATGAGTTCATGTCCTTTGTTAGGGACATGGATGAAACTGGAAATCATCATTCTCAGTAAACTATTGCAAGGACACAAAACCAAACACCACATGTTCTCACTCATAGGTGGGAATTGAACAATGAGAACACATGGACACAGGAAGGGGAACATCACACTCTGGGGACTGTTTTGGGGTGGGGGGAGGGGGGAGGGATAGCATTAGGAGATATACCTAATGCTAAATAATGAGTTAATGGGTGCAGCACACCAGCATGGCACATGTATACATATGTAACTAACCTGCACATTGTGCACATGTACCCTAAAACTTAAAGTATAATAATAATAAAAATTAAAAAAATTAAAAAATAAAAAAGAAGGTGGTGGGGCTCACCTTGGGGTCCAGCTTCATTGGTAGCATCCTCTACTGGTGGGTTAAGCTTGTTAAAGGACCCTGGACAGATCAAAAGAAAACAAAGTTAGGGATTAGGAGGTTGTTACTAGCCTTCGGCAAGATTTTCCTTGAATGTTATTAATGGTGTTCTTATTTAGGAAAATGTTGCTCATTTGAGAGCTGTTTGTTTCAGTACTTGGAGTTATTGCCAATGCTGGCTTTCTTCCAATCCTGGTAATCCTCCGAGGTTTCCCAGAGAAAGAAACGCTTTGTTTTGTTTTTCCCTTCTCCCCATGGGATAATTGGTTTATGTATAATTTAATTATTTTGTTAACCAGTTATCCTATCACAGCATACAAAAACAATCTTAAAAACCCACCTTCCCGCTCTGTGCTAAGATGTTCATAATTGATTTTCCCACCATTACGAGTGCATGTATAACAGCGAAATTTCTTGCTAAAAGCTAAATTGGACTGACTCTATATTTTATATTTTCAGGAGTGCCCTTGGAGCCTTAGGAAGTAATACCCAGTGATTTAGAATAAGAAGAACTAAGATAAATGATCAGTTTCAAAGAGGCATTACAGTCTTCAGGCTTCTGTAGGGAAGTCATCTTTTTAAAAATCACCTGGGACTGTATTTTCATCACAGTGAATCTTGAAAGATTCTTCTTGCAGTGGCAGAGTGAGGAGAGAACTTTATGAATATCTGGTCTCGCTCATGTCTCTCCTCATAGTTGATTTTCTTTAGTCTTGTTTCATCTTTCCCCATCATGCTATTCCTGGGAAAACTTCATCCTGGTGGGTGGCTGGTAAATTTGGTTATTTACTTGGTGTGAGGTTTATTTCAAATCTGTACCTTCCTTGCTCATCCTATTTTTTTTTTTTTGCGGGGATGGGGGTGGGATGGGGTGAGGTTAAAGATCTCACAATCAAGTCTACAATCCATTTGAAGCCTTCATGTTATAAATATGCTTTATTGAGTCCATTTGCACAAATCTAATTGGAGCTAAATAATTCAATCTGGCCTAAGAATACAAGGTACAGATGTGCATAATGCTACTGAGACCAGCTTATGCATCATCCACTTGCAGGCTTTTTCTCTGCTGTTTTTCCTCATTTTTCTCATTTGTGGAGCTGCAGATATTGCCTTTCATGGTCATGTTGTTGTCAGATCCCAGTAATTAGACTGTAGGCCTCCAAGGCAAGTTGGTCTTTTCTTGTTTATGAGTAAAAACCATTTTAGCTTTCCTTGTGGGGAATCCTTTTGAGTCTCTGAATCATTCACAAATATGGTAAGGTCTAATTTTATCCCGTAAGAAGATAAGAGAATATTTCACTTTTCCTATTCAGAGATTCCGCCCTCTCCCCAAGCTTTGCTTCTCTCTCTGCTTATTGCTTTGGGATCATCTGCAGTGGCAGATGGCTTTATGCAAATCAGGCCAATTACTTTGGTTATAGTAAAGATCACCTTGTATTATGAGTAACTTCCAGATTAAGTAAAACTGACATGTTTCTTTGAAAACTTACCCAGACTGAGAGGGCACACTGTCTTGTGCTGACCCATGAGGCTATAGTTCCACACATGTCTCTGCCATCTTAGTGACCCCTTTAAGGACATTCCCTCACTCTACTGCTCATTAAATTTTATAGATCTACCTGGCCATAGAAAAATTATTTTCAATGCCTGTTAGCCATATTTCATAATCTCATTATTTATTAGTAAATGGGTGATAATGCTGTCTTCAAATTTTATGGCTAGTTTTGACAGAGAACAGACATCAATATAACTTTAATGCATTTCTCATTTTTTTGCTAGAAATTAAGTTGCCTAATAGTCTTTGATAACCTTTGCTGAAATAATTTCTATAGAATCAAGTTCTTTTTTCCTTTCTCTTTCCTCCTCCCCTCAATTTCTAAACCTTATTCATTGACAGAACAATCCATCTTCCAGAATGGCTCTCACAAGATCATCGAGGTTTTTTTTTTTCTCCTCCTTTCATTTCTTTCTCAGATAGGTTTTACCACCTTATTTCTTGAGATAGTGTGAAGTAAATAGCTAGAAAATGAGGGAAACCTTGACCAATTAGCCCTAAACTATCAGTGGCATTCCTAACTCAGATAAAGGATTGAGTTCTGTGGCTCCAATGCCATTCAATTTCCTTTCCAGATATGCCACAGCAGATAAGGATCTTTCCTGTCCATTTGCTAAAGGGTCGCAGAGACACCTTACATTCTCATTCCCCAGTGGCAATGTTTCAGTCTTTTAACTTTCTGCCATTAGACTCCCTTTCCTTCTGGTACAGAGATGTGAGGCTTAAATGACTAAGGAATTAATTGCTGTAAAGTACTTCGAAGGACAGATGTAAAGTATAATCTCTTCCTTCTGACCTTTGCTGCTGATTGTTTCATCTGAGAGGGCACTTGTATCTGGAATACTAGCTAAAAGCATGGGAATTTGGCTAATAATAAAAATAGCACATATTAATATAGTGCTAGTTGTGTGCCAGGAGCTGTTCTCGGTACTTTGTATGTATATTAATTCATTATAGATGAAGCTGCATATTTAGTGTCACTGATGCTTTTTAGGTTGAAAATTGGTGTCCTCATTTACCTTGGAGAGCAAAAAATCCCTACGAAGAAGCTGATCATAATTCATTGGTAAGTGATTTTGGAAAACTCTTTCTAGACTTGTGCATTTAGGTCAGATGCCAAGTGATACATGTGGAATCTTCTAGAAATGCCAACTATAACCTGAAATAGTATTACACTGAAAAACTTCTGTATTCGTCTCTGTGGAAGTCTAGGTGATCAAATCAGTCAACCATTAGCATAGGTTTGTTTACTGAGCAATTCTCTGAGGGTTCCTGAATGATAGGCTACTGATATGAGTAAGACCTGGTACCAGCTGTGGAGGCCCTTAGTGATCTAATAAGGGTGATGGCAAATAATGACCATCTCTGTCACAAATGCTGTAATATAGGCCTGTGGGAATTAATGAGGAAGAGGTCATTTTAGTCTGCAAGGTTCAGGGTAGATTGAATAGTGAAGATAACATTGGGGCCGAATATAAATGATGAGTGAGTTTATATAAGGTCAAGGAGAAAAGGGTATCTCTGGTATGGGAAAATGAGAGCTTGGCAGTTTCAGGGAGGAGAGCATGCATGCATGGTTCAGTTGGCCAAGGCCATAGGTGATTGGATGAGCTAGGCTGAAGATGAAATTGGGAAGGTAGGAAGGGGACTGTGAAAGTACTTGTTGCCACATTAAAAGCTTAAGTCTTTACTCTTTAGACCATAGATCAGCAAACTTCTACAAAATACCCAGATAGTAAATAGTTTCATCTTTGCAGGCCATATTGGTCTCATTGCAGCTCCGCAGTTCTGCCATTGTAGCACAGAGAGCAGCTGTATATGATATGTAAATGAAGGGGCATGGCTGAGTTCCAGTAAAATTTTATGCACAAAAACAAGCTGTGAGGATTTAGCCCAAGGGCTGTAGTTTGCTGTTCCATGCTGTAAACCACAGGAGTCGTAGGATATTGTTTAGTCAAGAAGGGAAATGAAACTGGATGTGGTGGCTCATGCCTGTAATTTCAGCACTTTAGGAGGCTGAGGCAGGAGGATTGCTTGAGGCCAGCCATTTGAGACCAGCCTGGGCAATACAGCAAGACCCCATCACTACAAAAAATTTAAAAACTAGCTGAGCATGGTGGCGTGTGCCTATAGTTTCAGCTACTTGGAAGGCTGAGGTGACAAGAGGATCGCTTGAGCCCAAGTTCAAGGCTCCAGTGAGCTGTAATTATGCCACTGCATTCCAGTCTGGGTGGGAGTGTGAGACCCTATCTCAAAGGGGGATAAAGAAAGAAAAGAGATGAGTGTTCAGAATGAGCTATGGTGATTACTGAAAAGGTGGATTCAGCATGTTTGAGATGTTCTATGAAATAAATACTAGTTATTATGTTTCTCTATTATTCCAATCACTGTTTGTATCCAGCTATATTATCCAGAGCATTAGGAAAAATATTCTTCCTGGCTTTTAAGTTATCCTGTTTGGAATTTTAAATTGTTCTCACTCATGGCAGAAAAGTAGTATTCTTGGCTCTTTAACTTCCTTAGAAAACAATGAATTTTTGTTTGGACTGGGACAAAACCAGAAGATGAGCATTTATTTCCCTATTTAACTCTGTGGACAGAAAGAGGCTTTCTGGCAACTTCCACGTTGTCAAACAGCCTGCTAAGAATTGACTTCAGTTTTCTTAGAAGTCTGCTGTCCTGTGGTAGATCCAAGTGGAACAGTAAATTTGAGTGCTGAGAATTTCAAGGTACATCAACCATACTCATTATAAAAACTGCATTTTAACATAGCTCAGGGCTTTGTAATGCCTGTGCTGCTTTTCTCAATTTCTAATTTTTTAATGATGTCCCTTCGGGCAGATCAGCAGTCAGCAGCCTTTGCTTCAGTTTGCAATCCTGGGACCTTAAAGTCAAAGCTGCAGCAGACAAGACTTACTTTTGAAGCTCTCAATTTAATTGACTAACCCTTTTAACTTTTCAAATGTCACATCATGAAAACTATTATGCTTTCTGACTTTTTATCTTCTATTCATTTTATTAAATTTCTGTTGCTAGGCGGAAATTCGTACAGATTTTAATATTCTCTACAGTATGATGAAAAAGCATGAAGAATTCCGGTGGATGAGACTACGGATCCGGCGAATGGCTGACGCATGGATCCAAGCAATCAAGTCCCTGGCAGAAAAGCAGAACCTTGAAAAGAGAAAGCGGAAGAAAGTGAGTTTCTTATTAATTCAGTGCAGTTAGATGCCAGTTTTCTTTTAAAATTTGATTTTGCTTGGAAACAAGACTAAGAGAAATGTCATATCTCAAATGATATTCCCTCAGGGTGAATCTGCTCAGTCTCTTGTACAGCTGTTTTTGGGTTGTCCTTTCCCCACTTACAATGCTCCCACTTAGCAGGGTCTGGCACAAGTTTCTTGGGTGAAGCCAAGCAGAATATCTGCCTGTAAGACTTTTCCTTTGAACCTGTCTTTGTCAGGGTATCAGGAAACTTTCCCCCATTTCCTTACCTGAATCCAACCTTCGAGAGCTTCCTATTATATCATCATGAAAATTTTGTATTTTTGTTGTTTTTCATCCCTGGCTTTTGGATAGCCAGTGAGTTTCATTGTTACTCTGTCTGGTTGGTGCTTCTGCTTATGCCCCTAGGAGAGAGAGAGAGAGAAATTTGATTAAATTTGAGCCAGTTTCTTTCTAGTTTATGAGGAGAGGCTTGGAAAACCTCTCGAATACCCCTGGGCTTAGAAGACTTTATGCCCTGTTAGCTATAGATGTGGTGGTCTGGCTTTAGATTAACTGTTCTGATTTCAGAACTGAGCAAAGTGAGTAATTTGCTCCCACATCTAAAAAACTTAAAAATGAGTTTGGTATTCCTAATCCAACTAATTTGATATGTTTGAAAAAGAAAATAAAGATACATTTTCAGGATCCCAAGTCACAGTTTGATAGGTCAGTTTTGCCTAGATCTCTTGAATTTGTGAGACAACAGGACCACACATTCTGTCACCAAATTGTTGTGTATGGAAGAGCATGTATTCAGATGTGCAGGTGGGCTGTAAAAAGAAATAAAGAATTTTTCTGTATATTCCTGTGGAGTAACCTCAAGGATATATTGTTAGGTGAAGAAAAGTAGAGAATAGTTTACATTATTTTTAAGAGAGAGAGGGAATTTATATCTATGTATACATAAAGATATATACAGATACATATATTTGCATCTTGCTCTTAGTTTGAAAACGTATTTTTCTTATTTTGATAAACTAAAATTAAAGGAGATGGTGATGATGGTTGCACAGTAATGTAAATGTGCTTCATGCTACTAAACCATATATATTAAAATGGTAAATTTTATGTTAGGTGAATTTTACTACAATAAGGAAAAAAATGGTCCAGTTATTAAGAGGAGTTGGGATTAGCATGGAGGCAACAGAAACTACCATAGAAACTAGACTTCTGAATATATCTGACTTTGTAGATTTGACGCTGGAATCATTTTATGTAAGTGTTAAAACAAAATGTTATTACCAAAAACTAAAAATTAGAAGGAATATGAAACAAATGAACTGACTATATATCCATCCGGTTTTGATGGAAGCGCACAGAAAAAGACTGTTCTTAGTGACTTCAGAACACAGTAAACTGTACACTTCTGATGGGATATCACAAAGGATAAAAAACTGTAAAAACATCTTAAAACCATTTTTATTAATCATGTAATATGTGGTAGTATTGATATTCTGAATCCATTGTGAACATTGGAGTAAAGCAGATGAGTAATTATGTTAGTGTCTTTGAGAAGTGGGATTTGCAGTGTGGAAGAGAAGAATTAATGGATGGTAGGATTGGCGATGTTATGTAAAAACACTATAACCCTGAGTTTGAATTGGAAGCACCAGTCTAAACTCACGATTTGTTTTATCTTTGAGGAAGAACAAATTTCCTAGCTAGGGGCACTATCAGGCCTATAAATAGTAATAAAATTGAGTCCCTTAAGCCCCACACTTTAGTCTCTAAATGCTGTTTCTACTAAGTGATATAAGAGGTTCTTGGAAAAATGGCTTATTAAGGTCCAAGACAGAAGTTGTACCTTTTGAGCCTAGAGTCTTGTCAGGCACATCTGTCTACCCATGTGCAGAGAAGCTGTCAAAGAAGACTAGGATCGTGTCAAAAGAACTTAGGAGCCAGCTTGGATAGCCTACCACAGGCCTAGATGGGACAATTGGATAGTCAGTGACAGGAATATCCACAATATTTTGAAGCATATCAAATATGCTTTGATGTCATAATTATTTTTTTAATTAAAAATCCTCATAGATCATCATTAGAGTAGGCTAAAGAACAAGTTTATTATTCTGAAAAACTGGCAAATGAAGAGAAAGAATCAAGTATTTACCAGGCTCCTTCTTTACAAACCTTAGAGTTACCTCAGGGTGACCAAATGGTTGATGAGGGGTAGTTTCTCTTTATAGAGAGGTATTATTTCAGCTAATAAACAAAGAAGGAATGGTAAAATATCATCATTTTGCAGTCCGTAATGGATTAATGGATCTAGCTAGTGACCATCCAGGACTGCTAACATCCCAAGACAGAGACACCTGTACATTGTTTCCTATGAGGCTAAGAGACATATGAGGCAATTATTACGTATGTTCTCTGACTCTTGAATCACACAGGTGCACTTAGAAAAAATAAAGGGCAGTTGAAGAAGTATGAATATTAACTGGATATCAGATGATGTTAAGGAATTACTAGGTTTTTTAGGGATAATAGTGATGTTCAAGTTATATTTTTCAAGTGAAGGTTTGTTCCTTTTAGGGATACATACCGAAATATTTACAGATGAAAGGATATGTCTAGAATTTGCTTTGAGATAATCTAGAGGGGTTGGGAGAGAATGGGGGTATAGATTAAATATGCATTAATAATTGTTGAAGCTACACAGTAATTGCTTTGGCATTGACTATATTGTCGTGTTTGCCTTTCTATGTGTTTGAAATTTTCCATGGTAAGAGGTTAGAAGTATTTTAGCTGTAGATAAAAGACCAATAGTGTTAGAAAATACTGTCCTGTCTTACCTCCCTTTAATCCCGATTTTACAAATACACTGTGCTTTTAAAAGGTGGGATTATCTGTCCATACCTTGTACTCATAGCCATACCAAGGGCTGCAGTGATTTTGTTTCTCTAAAACCACAATGAAAAATGATTTCCTTCCTTTGTACCTTCTAGAAAAACAGCATTCCCCACCCTTTGATTTTGTTAGGATGTAAACATGACTTTGGGATTGGTCAATCATTTCTTGGCGCGTTACTGTGCATTTTGTATGTGGTTCAGTGTGAATCAGTATATGCCTCTTTGTTTTCCAGGTCCTCGTTCACCTGGGACTCCTGACCAAGGAATCTGGATTTAAGATTGCAGAGACAGCTTTCAGTGGTGGCCCTCTTGGTGAATTAGTTCAGTGGAGTGATTTAATTACATCTCTGTACTTACTGGGCCATGACATTAGGATTTCAGCTTCACTGGCTGAGCTCAAGGAGTAAGGAGATTACTTTTCAATTTTAAAATCAGAATACAAAAAAGAAATTGTAAACTCTTAAAGTATTACCTCTATTAGTGTATAATTTTTTGTCGAGGAAAATGAAAGTGATAATTCACTAAACAGGAGATGAGAAGATTATTTTCAGGAGCTAAATACATACACTGTGAAAAGGATAATATGTTTTCATTGTCGCTGAAGGCTCCAGAGGCTTCATAAATGAATGCCAGAAAATTCAAACTAAGGAGCTTATTCTTTGCTATTACAGGTGCTTCCAACATCTGTAGCACAAAACATTATTGACTTTCCTAATTCCCTGTCTCTTGCTGAAATTCATACCACTGCCTACTCAACATCAATCTTGCTAAATCTTGAAACAGGGCAGGTTCCTGTTTGTAATTCAATTTGGATAGAATAAATTTCCTGAAAGCCCTGAGCTGATCCTTTTTCAATTAGCCAACTTTCAGCTGAGTCTGTTAACTCTACTTGGGTTTTTCATTTCACTGAAATTTGCTTCTAGCTCCAGCCCTCCTGTAATCCCTTCTATATTGGCATAGCTGGCTGAGCGGGGACGCTTCCATCCCCTGCAGTCACTTAGGATTACTGCCCATGGAGACTTCCCACCCAACAGTCAAGTTGCTATGTTGCTATATGTCATATATTTCCAGAAGGAATACCTTGAATGAACATTCTAGAGCTCATTGAGATGCGAGACATGTTAAAACAATATATGGTGGCTCCCAGCACTTTGGGAGGCCAAGGTAGGTAGATCACTTGAGGCCAGGGGTTCAAGAACAACCTGGCCAACGTGGTGAGACCCTGTCTCTACTAAAAATACAAGAATAAACCGGGTGTGGTGGCCCATGCCTGTAGTCTCATCTACTCGAGAGGCAGAGGCTGCAGTGAGCTGAGATCATGCCACTGCACTCCAGCCTGGGTGACAGAGCAAGTCTCTGTCTTAAAAAAAAAAAAAAAAAAAAAATTGGATACACAACCTACAAAGTGGCTGCATTTATACAGTTAGCAGTCACTCATCTGGTGTCTTCTGTAGGCTAGTTTTGGTGTCGGACATACAGAGATGGCCAACTTGTGGTCAAGGATCTTGCTGCCAATCTTTTGATAATTACAACTAATATATTAAAAATAATTACACAAATTCCAGTTCTATTGGTGCTAATTGAGGTGTACGTGGATGCTAGAATGTAAGCACTGGGATTGCAGAAAACTGAGTATCGTTTGTCACTGTGTAGTGGGCACCTAGATAGTGCCTAGCAAGTAATGAGTACTCACATAACTATTTATAGAATGAATGAGTGAAGGAATAAATAGGTGAATGAATGAGTGGGTAGGTAAATAAATGGAATGTCGTGGTAGTACCAGGGACAAGTACTGCCTGGGGAGGTCAGGAAAGGCATGTCAGGGATTTATCAGTCAGAGACTGAATTTGATGGTCAAGGGAAAATTTGTTCAGTATGTCCTCACTTAACATCGTTGATAGGTTCTTAGAAACTAGGACTATAAATGAAATTATGTAAAATGAAACCAATTTTTTTCATCAACGTTATAACCAGTGATTTGAAGGAAATGACTTTATTGGAGGGCCTGCTATCTGTTGTTTTGTTTAAAGTCCCAGTTTTCAGGAACCTATTGATGATGTTAAGTGAGGACTTAACTCTAGTAGTCTTTATGCACACTGGGGTCAGGGCTAGATGTGTTTTATTTAAGAAGATAATTGTGGAAGCAGTATAGAGCAGTGGTCTTTAAATATATCTGTACGTTAGAACCACCTGGAGATCTTTGTATTTATTTTTTAACTTTGGGGGATCTTTTAAAAATCCCACAGACCATGCCATAGGCTAATTAGATCACAACCCTTGGGGGTAGGTCACAGCCATAAGTATTTTGTGACGCCTCCAGGTAATTTCATTCTACAGACAAGTTTGGGAAACACTGAACATGGGGTGGACCAGAGATCAGCAAACTATGGCTCAGCAGGCCAAATCAGCCCTCTGTCTTTTTTTGTAAATACAGTTTCATGGGAACACAGCCATGCCTATTGTTTACATATCATATATAGCTGTCTTCATTCCACAACGGGAGAATGGGCCAGTTGTGACTGAAAATGTATGGCCTGCAAAGATGAAGATAATCACTGTCTGGCCCTTAACAGAAAGGGTTTTCTGACTCTTGGGAGGAAACTGGTTCTGCAGAACCTAGTTCTTTCATAAACAGGGGAGAGGAAGAAGGGTGGCTGATGTGGTGGTAGTACAGAGCTGTCAAGCAGAGTCCTGTCTGTGACTCTTGTCCATAATTTGGTGAAGGATTATCATGGGGTGTGTGCAGGGATAAGCAACAGTGGTGACTGATTAGTGAGTGGATGGCAGTAGGGTTAGCACTGTGTCGTTCCTACACATGAAGTTGGCCTACCAATCAAGTACATCGTCACGCTCTGAGCGCAAGTATGGTTTTGTGTGGATGGATGCGTGGGTGGGGGAAAGGGTGATTAAAAAAAAAACTGTAAACGATAGTGCCAGTTCTGTAATATGGTCAAGCGAGGAGGAAAAATTTGACATAAGAGAAAAAGTTAAGGAACAGTATGAGGCAGGTAGAAAGAAGTTAATACTATAGAGGCTAGAAATTGAAGACATTTAGAAAAAGGGGAGGGGAAGGTTAGGGTGCTAAGCGGTAAGAACAGGCTCTGGGGGAGAAAAGTAAGTTATTGAGTATCTGGTATTCATTAGGCACTTTCTTTTCAATATCTCATTGTGAAGAACCCCTGAGAGATTGGTACCCAATGCTCTTTGTATCCAGTCCTTGTTTTCTGGAAGATGAGCAAAGAGATTGAGAGAGGTTAGGTAACTTGTTTAAGGTCTCACAGCTGCTACATAGTGGTGATGGAGTCAGACCCATACCTTCCTTGATTTCAAAGACTTTGTTTATATGCCACCATTTGCTTTTGCAAGAGTCAGAATCAGGGTACTGGGTTGGCCTTAATGGATGGAAATAATTTATATAGGTAGCAGATTTGAAAGGGCCATGCTGTCATCTCTAAAAAGGATTTTTGGGGTGGCATTTGCCCATTAAAGTTGCCAAGTTTATTACCTTTTAAGTAAATGATTTTTCTCTTTTTTCTCCCCTCTCTTTTGCCGTTTCTCTAGAATCATGAAGAAGGTTGTAGGAAACCGATCTGGCTGCCCAACTGTAGGAGACAGAATTGTTGAGCTCATTTACATTGATATTGTAGGACTTGCTCAATTCAAGAAAACTCTTGGACCATCCTGGGTTCATTACCAGTAAGTGCTACATGGTGTTCTGACTTAAGGTTTTTTTCCCCCCTCCTTAACAAAGGTTGCATGATTGTGGGTAGAAAAAGCTTATCAAATAGTATCTTTTCAGCTGTATGGAGCTTTGCTCATTTGTAATTGAAATTCAGATTCTCAGTGACTTTGTACTTTCTATGGCTATTCGTTATTTTCATTGGTTTCTTAGAAAACAAGTGTCAGCCTCCTTTCTACCTTGACTAATATTAATACTTAGCCTTCCTCTCAGTATGCGTATGCCAGTGTCATCTATTTAATCACATAACAATTTTGATAAAATATGTACAGTGTCGTTTCTTGTGTTCCATCGGTTTTAGATCATGATTCTCTTTTCTTACCCTTTACCTCATCAGTATTCTTGTCATTCCTGGAAGGGAAATCTGGGAATACGTTATCTGAATGCTGGGGTCTTGCACTTTTTAAGATAAGCCCATTAAGATTAGTATGTCTGTGGTACATGTGTACTCTGTCCAGTCTTTATTATTTAGTAGAGTAGCTCAGTGTTTGCCTGAGTGTGGGTTTGGGACCACGATTTAGTATTTGAAATGCTTTTACCTGGTATACAAACATGGCACTAAATCACAATGAATTATATAACGAAATTTATTAATTTTTCAATTTTCTTTCAGTCTTTTTGAGAAAAGGTGTAGTTTGATGCTACTCTGTCTCCAACACTACATTTAACACATGCATTTTTAACAATGTGAGAGTAGCTGTGAGTCTCAGCATTCAGCAGGCAAAAGTATCTATTCTGAATTGTAAAATACTTCCTAAAGGTTATATGCTTTTTTTTGTTGTTATCTTGCATTTATGGCAGTCAATACTGGGTTTTATTTATGGTCTTTAAAAGTTTCCTTTAAAAAAATCAATTTTAAAAGATGAATAAACTTAAATATATTTAACAATGTAAATGGCACATAAATATAAAAAAAGCAAAACTAAAAACTTGCTGCGGGCCAAGATAGTGCTCTACCTTTTGCATGAGGTGTTTTTCTGGTTTTTGGCTTGTTTCTTGAAATCTTGACCCAAGTAGAGCTGTTGTTTTCTACCATTTTGTAAACGGCAGACATCTGATAAATGTGCAAAGGAATCTACACGGTACAGGCTTCCCTTGACTCACATATCCTTGCTGTTAAGAAGAGTTCTTTGGATGGAAAAATATTCTCAGTGGTACTGTTTAGGTGAATTAAAAAAGGATAATTTTGTTATTAAAATGGTCACCGTTGATTGGTATTTGATTTCTTGTTGGATGAAAAGGCACCATCTCAGAGGGGGTTTTATGGATGAGTGTAATGTTTATCTGCCTTTCTTTAATAAATCATCTATGTTAGTGATATTACCTGGCAGGCGGTCTGTTAGTGCTTTAGCTCTGCAGTCTTTGTGGTATGATGAAGCAAAGATTCCATTAAAAGCCTACTCAGATCCTCTTGGAAGTTTCTAGCTGATTTCTTTCCCTTTTAAAAATTAGAAATTGTCAGGGAAAATTTAAAATTTTCCCTTTTAAAAATCAGAAATTTAATGGAATGTATTCCATTAGATGTATTGCTGTTATCTGATCTTTCAATTAGGAACAAACCCTTGAGGCCAGTTGGTCTTGGAAAAATAATTGTAAATTTTGTCCAATTTACGTAGGGACCTAGGAAATTCAATTAAACATATATTAAATGCCTACACACAACTAGTATTCTGCTAGGTACTGCAAAACTCATACGCATTTTACTTCCTACAAGGCCTTTGTTGAAGGACATACAAGAAAGTAAACTGCAAGTGGTCCAAGATATGCCATGTTTTATGTCAAACACCAGATTAGAAATTAGGGCATGGCAAGGAGCTCCTGAACATCCATTTCATAGTAGTGTGGCTGAGAACAAAGAGAAGTTTCCAGGAGTTATTTGGCATGGCTGCTGCGATCCCTGTTACAGGAAGGTGAGCTGCCTTGGGCATCAAAACAAATATCTTTATAAGTCATTAGTCTGCGTATGATGCTCCAGACACAGAGACATTAGAGGGAAGACATAAGTATTAGCAACACATTATAAAAATAGTTGCAAAACACACAGATGCAGGATGTGATTGAAGAAGGAAAACTATAATGTCAAACCTTCCATGTCATAGACCAAGTCCAGTGTCCTGTCTGTGCTTTATAAATTAAACCTAGATAAGCTAGAAAAGCAATTCCCAAGCCAAAGCCTCAAGTAAAAGGATGTCGAATTATAAATTTCTGAGAGACATCCGATCATTCCATTCCCCTTTCAGGAAGAGCCCAGTGCCACATAGCTTACATCTAGGCGCTGTGCAAAGTCCGGGCTTTCAGGAGTTAGGCCCTTAGCAGACAACTTTACTCATCAGGATTTGTTTTAATTGCCCAAATCAAAAATAACAATAATAAAACTTCAAAGTTAAAAATATGGTCACCAGCCAAAGCTAGAGAAGAGTATATCGTTAGCATTTTATATCCATGAGTTCCACATCAACGGGTCAACCGCAGACCAAAAATATCTGAAGGAAAAAGATAATAATACAATAATAAAAATACAAATATGATATTAGGCATTATAAGTAATCTAGAGATGATTTAAATATGAGAGGATGTGCATAGGTTATGTGAAAGTACTATACCACTTTATATAAGGGACTTGAGTATCCTTGGATTTTGGTGTCCACAGGGGTCCTGGAACAAATCCACCAGATACCAAAGACGGCTGTAGGCTGTTGGAGTCAATTGCCAATAAATGGAAGAAGCTGAGCCTTCAAGCCAAGGTTCCACATGACCACAGTGGCCCATTTCTCCCTGCTTTGCCTGCACAGAGTGCTGTAATCTTTGACTCACAAAGTAGTGCTGGCGAATCCCAGCTCTGGTTCTCTGGTAGGAGTGGAGCATTCCCCAGCCCCACAAATCAGCGTGGGTCCTGTCCTCTCCTCCCCCTTTTTGCAGTGACCTGCAGAGCTGCCACCATTAACACTGCCAGCTTTTGCAGAAGAATATATACTGGCTCAAACCAGTTCCTTGTATATCTTTTTTTAAACGGAAAAATATAAGTTAAGAAATGGGTATGTTTTATTAACAAGTGGAAAGGGATGCTCTGAGCTATTCAAAGAGCAACGAAAACAAACACTGATCATTTCCTTGGGTCCCTAGCTTTCTTTTTTCGGGACTGTGGGCTTTATTTCTGCCCACCTATCGGCCACGAGGCCAATGACATATCTTTGATGATACCGTGAAAACTGCCGCTGTGATGAGAGCATATTCCGTGAGAGCCACACAAGAATCTAAGACAGGGAAATTCCTCCTGTGGTTAGCTTGTATTTCACTTGTGGTGGTGGCCTGCCTGCCTTTCTTTTCTTCACTTCCTGGCCTTGACAAATGGTAGCAATCTCTAATGAGAAAACTAGCACACAGAAATGAAAATGTATGAGTATACTTCCTAAAAAGTCCATTCTCATGTTTGGATTTTTTTCCCCTGAATCATACATTGAAGTGAAAATAAAAGTTGAAAGAATGCTTTTCTGATAGTAGGAAAAAACTGAGCCAGATTTTTAAAAGTCATTGCCATCATCTGATTCTAAAATGTGGGTTTCAATCTTTACTTTTATGCTTCTTAGTCTTCTAAAAGTTATTCAGAAGTTATTATTGATACATAATAGAAAATAGAGCTGCTTTTATTGGCCATCCTCAAGTTTAATTTACATCAAATATTTTGAAAGTCAGTGATGAAATATTACCAAAATCAATAAATTTTGTTTTGGGATTGATTCCTTTCTTCCAATTGGTTGTTCTTCGTGCACTGTAGAGCAGTGGTCAGAAAACTTTCTGAAAAGAGCCAGCCAGTAAACATTGTAAGCTTTTTGAGCCATATATGTGTTGCTGCAGCTACTTAGCTGTGCTGTTACAGGATGAAAGCAGCCATAGAGAATAGGTCAACAACAGGGTGTGGCCGCGTTCAAGTATAATTTTTATTTTCGAACATGGAAATTGGAATTTTATATAATTTGTACGTGTCACAAAATATTTTTTAAAAACCATTTAAGAATGTAAAGATTATTCTAAGCTCACAGACCATACAAAAATAGGCGGTAGACCAGATCTGGCCCTGTTTTATGGCTTTGGTGGAATAGTAAACAAAACATTTTCACTTGTATTTCTTCAGGTTCTAGGAGAAAGCAAATAAAGTTCTATTACTATCAGATATATAAAAAAAAACCGTTGCCTACTGAATGAGATTCTAAGCTTAATGTAAAGTCAAATACTCCAATTGATGAAAATGTTGAATGATTGCTCCTAGAGATAACACGTGTCATATGCTTTAAGCAGAATAAGACCTCTATAGATGGTAGCTCTGTTTCTTTGGCATCAGTTGATTAGACACCTACTGTGTGCTCAGCTCTGGCTAGGTGCTGGGGTTATAGCATTGAACATGGCAGTCCCCAGTTCAAGCTTTCATAGAACTTTTTATTTTGCTGGTAGTTGAATGATCCTCTGTAATTAGTTACCCGATCTGAAGCAAATCATATCTGCTGTGTGATGTCTCAGACTCTAAAGTGACACAAGTAGATGTTTGGTACACAAGCTATTCTAAAACATCACAATTCTTGTCTGGTCCTGCTTCTATTTAAAAGGATTTACCTATTTTTAGTAGTCTTGAAGGAAGGGTTAGAGCTTTTACCTTTTCAACTTTGGGGGCAAGTATGTGGTGTTCAACACATTGCTTTTTTCTTTCAGGTGCATGCTCCGAGTCCTTGATTCATTTGGTACTGAACCCGAATTTAATCATGCAAATTATGCCCAATCGAAAGGCCACAAGACCCCTTGGGGAAAATGGAATCTGAACCCTCAGCAGTTTTATACCATGTTCCGTGAGTATTCCTGTTTCATGTATACTTTCCAGAATGCCACCAAAGATAGATGGGAAAATTAGCCGCCATCTATTTTGGGTTATGATTCTCAGGACCATTAGCTGTAGAAGTGTGTGCTGTTGAACCTTTTCCTTGGGAATTACTGAATTTGTTTTTTTGTTTTTGTTTTTGTTTTTGTTTTTTAGTTGAAATCGAAAGGCCACATGAATATTTTTTGAAAAGCCTTGAAAATGTTCTGGAGAAAAAATGTTCAATACAAAGTACCTTTAGAAACTATTTGGGAAAGGACTTTGCAGTTACTTTAGATTGGCAGGCACTAAACACATTTTATGCCACATGGATGCTATTTAGGGTACACTTTGTCACTAATGAGAGGTGAAGTCTTTCATGCAGATCTGTTTTCCACATAATTAAACCTTAATTATTTAAGCATCAAACTTTTTAAAGAAAAAAATAGATTTTTAAAAATGGAGCTGTTTTAAACTCAGTTTTGTATTTTACTGATATTTTTCAATCCTATGCCCAGAATGAAATTTTACCTTCTCTTGCTGACTTGGTGTCATTGTTTTCAGCAGCAGTGATTATTTCATGAGCCGATATAGTAAGAACAGCACACCAAATGATGATGAATTAACTGACCACAGATGCTGGGCTCTTAGACATTTTCTGTTTCTATAGGGTTATTTTCCCACTTTTACCATTTCTTCCTGCTGCTTTCTGTTTACTTGGCACTGGCCTCATTTCTAATTAGCTGAGGACTGTGAACTCAAAAAACCACATTTGATAGTGTTTGTACCAAAAATGAATTTATTTTATAAGTCAGTAGTCCTTAGTAATGAGATGAAGTCTTATTCCAGAAGTGAAAGGCCACATGAGATAATTTAGTTGATGAGAGAATTCCTATTTTCTAAAATTATCAGGATAATTTTAATCCAGAGGTTTCCACTTTATAACTTCTGAGATGAATCTGTTTGCTTTGTGGAACCAAGACCCAAAAGACCCCTTCCTGATCTTCTTCCCATGTGGTTGCCCCTCCCCCTTGTACACAGCTACCTGAAGGTGACCCCTGTCTCACACTCACTAAATGTAACAGGCCATGCATTGGACTAATCTTTGGGTGTTAGGCATGAAAAGGGAGAATTAAGAATGGAGAGTAATTTTAAAAATCAACTCATCCTTGAGCTCAGATTTGTGAAAGTGTGTTGTATGCTTCATAAACATTATTGTTCATGGAGCTGTATCATCCTGCTATTACACACCGTCCCTGGGGCACAGTTCATGGGGCAAATTGATTTTTGGCACATTAGATAACAGATGGCTTTCAGTATGGTGAGGATGCTCAGAGTTTGCTGCCTCTGGTTTGACTTTGCTGTGTAACTTTGAGGGATGGGATGAGGTGGCACAGAATAGCCTAAGAAGTGACCTATGTGTTAAACCAAGTGAAATATAACATTAACTGTGTTCAAAGTGACTAAAACCGCTGGATGATATGGCAGGAGTGTGCCCTAGAAGAGATGGAGTTTCCAGGGAGTAGAGAAGAGAGGTTTCTTTTTTCCTAGAAAACATAAAGTTCTATTTTAGAATATTGGAATTCAGAGTCCTGCAAACCTATTTTGTTCTCCATGGATGGAGAATTTCAGCAGTATTGGTTGATTAAATTGAAAGAAATTCACTGCTTAAAATGTAACTGAGGACAAAAACATGGATTAATTTCTATTAACCTGGGAAGGGAATAAGTTTCCTAACCATGACTCAGAATTCAGCAGAAATCAGGGAAAGTTGATATGCTTGACTATATTTTAAAAAAAGAAGAACCTGTATGGCAAAACAACAACCAGTAACATCATAAGCAAATCATATCACAGAGGGCTAAATTACTAACATAGACCCTTATATATACATACATACATATAAAAATTGAGAAGAAAAAGTTCCATGTTCCAACAGAAAAATGGGAAAAGGCTATTAACAGTTTAGAGGAAAGAGAAATTTACTGCTCTGAACATATGGAAAGATGTTAACCTCACTCACAGTAAGAGAAATGCATTTTTAAACTGCACCAAGATACCATGTCCCACGTACAGATTGGCAGAAATGCAAAAGTTAAACAGCATAGCTATTCTGATGGTGCAGTGAGCAAAACCAGCCCTCTTCAATCCTAGTGGTTAGAATGCAGCATGGTACTACCCCAGTGGGGATGGTGTTTGTCAGGATCTAGCAAAACCGCCTCTGCATTTTCTTTCTTCAACTAAGCACCTCGTATATATGAATCTATCCCAAAGATAATGAGCAAAATCAAGATGTGGCATGTGCTCAAGGGCATTTAGTGCAGCACTAGTTGTAATAGGAAGCAACAAGAAACAACCCAAGTAATCATCATAGGGGACTGAGTGAATAATATGGTCCATTAATAGAGTGAAGTACTACATAGCTGTAAAAAGAAATGAGGAAGGCTTTCATTCTAGGAGGGGCATGTCTAGGATATTTTAAGTGATAAGAGCCAACATGCTGGACAATGTAGAGCTACTCCCTTTTATATATGTCAGATACAAAGGAAGAGTGTGTGTGGTCATGTTAGTATATATGAATGAACTTATGTTTCCAAAAGAAACAATGAAAGGATACATAAACTAATAAAAGTGATTGCCATTGGATAAAGTGATTCCCATTGGATAAAGGTATCCAGGGATGGGGCTAGAAGGGTGATGTCTCTTAATGTTCCTTATTTTGACTTTAGGACCATGTAAATGTTTTACCTAATTTAAAAAGAGAAATACTCCAAGGAATTCAAAGTAGGATCTCGAAAAAGTGTTTGCACATTCATGTTCACTGCAGTAGTATTCCTAATAGCCATGAGATAGAAGCAACCCAAATGTCCATCCACACAAGTGGATAAAGAAAATGTAGTATACATATATATAGAATATTATTTAGCCTTAAAAAGGAAGGAAATCCTGTCATATGCTACAACATGGATGAACCTCAAAGATATTATGCTAAGTGAAATAAGCTAGTCACAAAAGGATGAATACCATATGATTCCACTCGTAAAGTATCTAAGGTAGTCAAAATCATAGAAGCAGAAAGCGGAAAGGTGGTTACCAAGTTGGGAGGAGGAATTAGTGTTTAATGGCTATGGGGTTTCAGTATTACAAGATGAAAAAGTTCTGAAGATCTCTTGCATACCAGTGTGAATATACTTAACACTACTGAACACTTAAAAAAGGTTAAGATGGTAAATTTAGTGTTACTTGTTTTTTACCACAATAAAAATACAAATAAAAAAGAAAATCATTCACTAAAAATTGAAAACAGATAGAGACAAACCTAGCTGTACGCGTGAGGTTGGTGTTAACCTCTCATACAGAGAAGATTATTACTTAAGTGGCTTTAAAAGACAATCTTTTGACTATACAGTTGTAGTGGGAAATATTTATATTGTTACTTGAAACTGTTATGGGTATGTTGTAGGAACCACGATGTTTAGTATACAAAAAGAGGAGAGGACCTAAAGATTCTAGATTCCAGAATGATACACCAACCAAGAAAACTCCACAAAGTGTAGTGGGTCACCTTCGCAAATTGCTAGGATACTACCTCATTACTGTAAAAAGTAAAGTGAAAGAATTCAGCTTTGATTATGCCTTTCTAGCACAAATTGTATTTGAAGATAATCAAATAGTTGATGAGAGAAAGTCATTAATTATGGAGAAATCACAACTAATAAATGCAAAAGGAATGAATTAGAAAATGAGCGTTATAAAACTGATGAGACATTAGAGCAAAACAGTCATCATCAGTGGTCGCTAAATCCATCAAGTAACAGGTTGATGGAAAACTTTCTCATGGACGAGGCTGACTTGAATGGAGGAAATATGGAAATGAATAGAGAAATAAAGCAGTTTGAGACCTTTATCCTATTGAGGTGTGTCTGAGCTGGAAAATTTGCAACAACAACAAAAAAATGGCTCCTACACTCTGTTTTCTAGCGCCTGCCCACAGTGAACTTGGATGCATGCTTGCAAGAGGGTCCCTTTCTTCCCATGTGACAAAGGCCTGGAGTCCAGTCCAGCTAGGTCCTTCCCATAGAGCCCTCCATTCCTTTACCTTTTGGGTCAATGTGGCTATTTTAGTGGTCTGAAGAGAAATACCATTCCTTTGAATATCAAAAGTTATATTTATTTCTTGTTAATTTTTCAAAAGTGAAACAAATACTAGTGCTTAATATATGAGCTGGATAGTAATCATTATATAATTTCTGTATAAATATGCACATATACTGAGGATGTACTCAGGTTCTTGTGTGCTTAGATTGTGTTCTACTGATGGAATACACAATGAAAAGTTTGGAGACTGCAGAAATAGAGTGCTATACTTGAGGAACCAAGTCTTCAGGACTAGCTGCCTTATAGTAAGATGTAGCAGTGTTGTGGTTCACGTGCAGACAGAGAGTGTGGGGAAGGCCAGTCCAAACGAACCCAATGGGAAGATAAAGAAAAATACACCATTGGGATGCATCTTGAGGAGCAGTGAAATGAAATACGCTGGACCGGAATGTGTTTGCGTTCTTAAATATTCATGGTACACGTCTCACTTTAAGGCTCCTTCTGTTTCTCCTCTAACTCGTTTCCTAAGTTGGTGGGGTTTCTACAAGTTGAAAAATATTGCATTTCTGTATTATTTTGCCCCCAGTCTCAGAAGTTCACTGGCGCCATCGTCGTCATGTGTTCTCTTTGCAGTTAGGCATTTTAGGTGGTGTCCACATAAACTATTCCTGACACCTTCCTAAGCAGCTTCTGGAGGGACTGGTGGCCAGACAATACTAAGGCCATTTGATTAGATCTATTAAGTGTTGGGTTTTCCCCAGGAATCTGGTAAGTCTGGTTGTTCCTCCTTCTAGGCCCCCATTCCTGCTTGCTCCTCCTGTCCGCATGCTAACATGACCTCTGAACTAGGCACTAAGGCTTTCCAGCCACAAAAACCAGCTCTTCAAAGCTCAGCTTGGATCAGGCTATTTCTCCTCAGAGACTGCAGTGCCTTCTTTTTGTCCATGGGATCATTTTCAAACTCCACAGCAAAGTATTCAAGACTTTAGGCTCTCTGGCCTCAACTCCCAACCATATTCCTCCCCAGGTCCTGGCCCCAGTCTCACCCAACAGCCTGCTGGTCCCTGAGAAGCAAAATTTAATTTTTTCTTTAAAACTCTATGTAAGTGACTTCCTCCAATTTTCCAATCAAATTTATAAAGAAATGTAACCCAATTACAAAAACAGGGAAAGACTTCCTCCCACTGAAAAAGGCTCCCCTAACCCTGGTGTAACTTTTATCTTTTTCACAAGTGTAGTTTTACATACTTGTCACATACGTACTAAAATTTTGTGTTTCCTTTTTTCCACTTAATATGTCATCTTTTTTTTTCCTTCAAGACTCTACTCAGATTTGAAAACCATTGTGTCCAAGACTCTTCTACACTCAAGTGGCTAGTTCCTAAGTCATAGTTATTTGGGGATCCTTTTGTTATTTCTTGTTGAGACTTAACTGATGCTTTTTTTATGGTTGCCAGGTACCTGGCTTGGCTTATATTTACATATTATTTAACTATGCATACGGCTTGTTTTAAATTTCTGAAGGCAATCTTTTATTTTTGACAGTCTCAAACAAGGTGCATTATATATCAGTAAATAAATGCAAGAAATCTGCCCGCACAGAAAAATAAGAGCGAAGGCATTTGCCTTTACCATTTAGAAGAGAAAGCTCTAAAATTGATGACTTGCACTGTAAATTTTCCAGTATTTGGATAGCTCTAATTATCTGCACCACACCCACATTTACAACTTCGTCTGGCTTGTATAAAAACATTGGCAGTGGTAAATCATCTTTATCTAATTGAGTTTTTTCCTCTCTTTCCCTAGAGTTGATGGCTGAAAGTAGCAATAGCAGGCATTACAAGATACCCCATCCCTGGTTTCAGATCTCAGACCTTATTTTTATATCCTACAAAAATTTCAATAACCTTTGAAATCAGTTCTGCTTAACAGCCTCACTTTTCATATCATTACCATAGAGCATTTACTACATTGCCTGAGCAAACTATGTTCGTATAGTTTTATTTGTTTTATTTTATTTTATTTATGCGTGTATGTGTTAAGTACCTGCAACATTTTGGCTATCATTCACAATGTGAAGACACAGAAGAATTTGCCTTCTGGGTGCTCACATTCTGTATAGTCAAGACTGGAGAATATTCAGCATTTCTTGGTACTTGTGGAAATTTGGAGCAGAAAAGACAGGGAGCTATAACAAAGTGGAGAGAAGAGCAGATGGGGGATTCTGGAGGTGTTTAGAACTTTCCCATTTCACCTTCCACTTCTTTGATTTTTTTTTTCTTTTTACCCCCTCCTCCTCTTTCCCAAATCCTTGTAAGGTGCTCCTTAGTAAAGACTGCAGAGCTGACTAAGCCTAAGTATTTTCTTGTTCCTTATGAGCGTCAGTTTAGGAGTTAGATTGGAATCTTTATTTGGTTGTCGATTTTATCCACTGAACAGTGTGTGTTTCCTGACCATCTGTGGGATGTCTAAGTCTCTGTTCTCCAGAAGCTTACTTTCGGTGGAGTCAGGAGGTACGCAAAAATAAGACTTTCTCATACTTCCACTTTAGAAATTACAGACCCAGGTGAATGGAGTAGGGAAAATTTGAATGCAGAGGTGGGGAACATCCTAGTTGTGGCAACTAGAGGCAAGTTTTCCCAGGGTCCTCAAGACCCTGTCGCTTACTAAGTGGCTTTTTGCTCATTTCTCTCTACTTCCTTGCTGTTTCTTGAGTAGAATAGGCACACTCCCCCTCAGGACCTTTGCATTGGTTGTCCCATCTCCTGGAACATTCTTCTTTTAGACTTCCCCATCTCCTCCTTCAGGTTTTTAATTGAAATATCATTTCAGTGAGACTGACTGTGACCTCTTTTTTAAAATGCAACTCCTTCCTTCCCCAACTTTCTACTCCCCTTCCCTGCTTTATTTTCCTCCATGACTTTATTGCTACCCAGTATTTATGTTTCACTTATTTTTATTTTCTTTTTCCTTCCCTGGAATCTGAGACATACAATGGCAGGAATTTTAGCTGCTTTGTTTATTGCTGGAACTCTAACATCCTGAAGAGTGGCTGGCACATAGTAGGCATTCGGAAAGTCTTTTATTGATAGAATTAAACTAGAATGAACAATATTGCCTATTATGTTTTTAATCCATGCAACAATGTAGGGAAGGAGACTGTTGTACAAATTTAAGATTATAGAAACTTCTTTAGGCCAGTGGCCTCATCTTACTTTCTTGTGTCTTCCCAGGGAACTTACTCACATTTTTGGGCTTTCAAGTAGCATTCAGACCATAATGATTGTCAGTATCATTGATATTCCAACCCTGAATTTCTCCCAGGATTTGGGGCTCACAGCCATTTTTATTTGCATGATCAAATTGAATGATGGCTTGCAGATCAAAAATTTTGCCTGGCAAAACAGGAATTTTAGAACCAAGTCAATTCCCATTCATGCAGATAATAAGCCTGTTGGCTGTAGCAAAGGATCAGTTAACTTCCATGTAAAATTTTATTTTTAGGACATGATAACCAAAGGAGTTATTTGTGATTGAAACTGCCATTTTGGCCTTTAACTTGAATCAGGAGGGCTCTTGCCTTTAAGTTCTGTGCAGACCACTGAGGATTAGGATCAGCCTCGTGGTTCCTTCAGTCTGAGTCTCAGCTTTCAGGAGTGTTATTCTTCTAAGGAGTCCATTCCCTCTTAAATTGCTTTTTGACACTTGAAAATTTTACCCTGAAGTGCCTTTTGTCAACAATTTAGGCGCTCATCTTCTCAGCTCAACTTATATTACAGTTTCCCTAGCCTGCATCCCAGCCTTCTCTCTTGAAGAAACTAGTATCACCACCATTTGGAAAAAAAAAAAAAAAAAATCAGTTTTTGTAAAATTTGAAGCATAACATTACTATGTATAGTTTTTTAATCCAGATTTCTTGTGTGACATAACTATTTTTCAATGAATTTTTTTCTTTTCTTTTCTTTTCTTTTTTTGAGACGGAGTCTCGCTCTGTCGCCCAGGCTGGAGTGCAGTGGCGCGATCTCGGCTCACTGCAAGCTCCGCCTCCTGGGTTCACGCCATTCTCCTGCCTCAGCCTCCCGAGTAGCTGGGACTACAGGCGCCCGCCACCACGCCCGGCTAATTTTTAGTATTTTTAGTAGAGACGGGGTTTCACCGTGTTAGCCAGGATGGTCTCGATCTCCTGACCTCGTGATCCACCCGCCTCGGCCTCCCAAAGTGCTGGGATTACAGGCGTGAGCCACCGCGCCCGGCCCAATGAATTTTTTTCTACCGTCGGTTTTATCAGGATCAGCAAAAACGGCATGAATGTGATGACAATCAGTATTCTTCAGTATTTTAAATGATGTTTTCAGCCATACAAAAAAATAGAAGAAATGTTACTAGAAACCCACAAATCTAGATTCTACAATTAACCATTTACTGTATCAATCTGTATGCCCCAGTCCTCTCTCTATCCATCACTCCACCTTTTTTTTTTTTGGATGCATAAAAGAACTCTCTGATGCTTCAGCTTCACATCATTAACTATAATTCAATATTTTGAGGGGAAAAATTATCCACAAACTTAGAAAAAAACTCCAGTAATAGTGGTTATTTCTAGGTGATGAATATGTAACTAATTTTTTCTCATATCTTTATTATCTGAAAAAAGTTTTAATCTGAGGATATATTTCTGTTATAATGAGGAAAACCAATAAATCCATTTGTATTTAGGAAAAGGAAAAGCGTGTTTATTGCAGAAGTCTTAGCAAAAAGTGAGAAGGCCTGGACTAACAAATACGAAAAGGAAAGGATGAGTTGATGGATTTTTGAGAAGCTAATATCCCTGGGACTAGACCGACTATGAGGGCTAAGGAATGGGCCCAGGCTGGTGCTGGGGTTTCTTCTCTTGGTGACCAGGAGATGTGAAGATACATTGCATTCTTAGAGATGTTTGGGACTTACTGGTAGAAAAAACAGACCTCAGAGATCTATGCAGTTGAAAGAAAGGTCAACTCGACTTAGTATGCATTTTGAATTATAGTTTAAAAGATGATATTATGACTGCTTGGTAGATATAGTGTATGCTTCATTTAGTAAGTAGTTGCTAAGCTCCTTGAGGGCAGAAACTCATCTTTATATTGTAGTTTGTCAATACTTATCATATAAGCTGGTTTGTAGAAATGCTCCAAAACATTTGTCATTGAATGAATTATTCAAGCTAAGCTAATAGTATTTCTTAGAAGTAGTTATCATCATACTCTGCTCAGGGAACACATCAAGCTGATTTGTAATCATTTGTAAATAGGTGCTTCCAAAGTGCTTAAAATAGTGTTTCTCTTAATAAGAGATATTTTGTTCTAAATTGTCTTAAAATCATTGCTAATGTTTGGCAAATCTCCTGCAGTTTTGTAGCATGTAAAAAAATCTGTGTGGTCCCACATACATATGGCACAAGATACTCAAGAAACTGAGGTGACATTGCATATGTATTCTAGATCACTCTTGTGTATTTTGCTCTACCTTACAACATTATTTTCCTCTGAAGCATGGTTTACCACTGCTGTTCACAGGGTCCAGAAAATTATTTGGACTATGAGGCTGTATATTAGAGTGACTTAAGGAGCTGATGCCCTGAAAGCAGCCAATCTGGCTCTGAATCCCAGTGTTGCCATTTCCTAGCATGTAGACTTGGGTAGTTAAACCAAATCTCTGTTTTCTCATCTGTACAAACATGTTACATGGTTATGAGGTTAAAATGGAAGAGTCACTATAATGCGCTTAGCACAGAACTTGGCATGTAGTCAGAACTCAAAATATCAGCCATCCTTTTTAAAAATCACATTTGTTTATCCTCTGGGATGGAGGGATTACTAAAAGTACAGGATTTCCTGCATCCCGTTTATGATGAGATTTGTTTGATTTACCTTAAAATGTAAATACCTTCTCTTTGAAACCCTCCCAACACAATGAAAGTCTCTGTTCCCTTCCTAAGGCAGAGCAAAAAAGAAAGGTTGGCCTGAAATTTGAACTCAATGAAATGAACATTTCAGATAACATCCTCCTGGACTTGTGGCTTTTGATTTATTATAAGCACCATTAAGAACACTTGTGATAAGACCAGGGCGCTCTCCGCAGATGTTACCGGGCGGGCTCCAGCTGGTGTTCAGATCCTTGGAAGCAAGCCACACTGGGCCGGTAGTTACTTCAGAATCACCTGCTGGGGCGAGTCACGGCTGAGCAAACCCTTATGTGGTCAAGGTTTAGTGTCCTGTGGCAAGTTTAGAGTCACCTGGGAGGCGAAGGCGTGTAGAGGTCAGACCAGTGCTCAGGCCTTGGCTCATTAAATGTGGTGATACTGTTTGTAAATCTTAAGTCTCACCTGAGGTCCTTGAAACCACACTTGCAGGTTGTTGATCCCTAAGTTAACATTTCACAAGGTGAGACAGGAGTTAAAGTATTTGGATGAAAACGTAGAAGAGAGCTTAGATGTGAAATTCATAGTGTCAGAGTTAATTGAGTACCAAATTATAGTCATAGCAGCAAAAGCCCACCATTCCTCACAAGTTTTTCTGGTATTTGCTTCTCCCTCTCACCAGTCAAGCTAGAAGCTAGGAGAATCTTTCACATATGTTACATATATGTATTTTTTCATTTGGGGGGCTTAATCATTTTATTTTTTACTATACATTAGTATATTATAACATGAAATAAAACCCATTGTTTCACTTGCTGGATTATTTTTTAAGTGCCTACCTAGGGACTAAATAACTACATTTCAGAAGCAAGTATTTCAAAGCATCGTGCTTTAATCACCATGTAAATTTTCTGAAAATAAAAAAAATTTAAAAACACCTGATCCTGAAGTATAGTGTCAGGTTTGAGTTCAAAACTTTTAGAATTAACAAAAAATTTTAGAAATATTTTAAGCTGCATAATAACACTGAGAATGCACACAGGTTTTGTTCCTCTCCCCGCTAATCCTTGAAAATTCCCTATGCCCTCAGCTCCTCAAAAGGGGGGAGAAAAGCAACCATCGCCTCTTGTTGGCAGTAGAATTTATTCAGTAATTTACTTTCCAGCCAACTGCAGCCATTGCCATTGCCTCTGGGCACTTGTTCAAAAACGCAGAAATGAAATAACAGATTGGCCAGACTGAACACAACTCCCCAGTCACAACCCTATTATCTCCTCATTCTGTCACCCCCATTAGGCAAAAGCCTGGGAAACGGAGGGTGACAACACAGTTTTTACATGGCTCGTGCATTTCCACAGCTCAGGGCTTCCTGCCACTGTCCCTTCTTCATTGTGTTCCCCTGCATGCATGGCGGGTGACATTGGAGGCTGGGCATCGGAGTCCTAGGCCTGTGCTGCAGGCTGGCCTTTGCCCATCTGTCTGTCTGAAAGGATTTCTATGCTGCTACAAGCATGGGAAACGGCTCCTCAGTCCTAGCACAACCAGAACAAGATGAAGGGACCAGCTTCCTCTGTTTGTTGACCACCTATCTGTGAATGGATGTGGTGGACTTTTCAGAATCTTGTGTATATCTCAATCACCAGGAGGAATTTGGTTTCATGTTATTTATAGCTGTTCTATTCAGGTCAGAGCCAAGCAGAGCAGTTGCTTCATTTAATATCAGCCACACATGGGCTCTGCAGGCTCATCTCCTGAAAAACGGAGATTTCTCTTGACAGAATGAAGGTAGAGGAGAGGAGCATCTCTGTTTAATCTAGAGAGAATTATTTTCTGATTGTCACTTTCTGGTGAAATGCCTTTTAAAATTATAGGCACAAGATGTGGATGTTTGAAGAGGGTGTGGGGTTGCTGTCCCCCTTGGTCAAGCGTTAGAGAAGTTACAGAACCCAAATGAGAGAAATCCAAAATTTTCTCTTCCAGAATAGCCTACTCTGTAGACAGTATTCCTTTGCAGTGGTTGGTTTTTTTGGAGTGGTTTGTGCCCCAGCAGGCTTTACCTTTTATTCTGTCTTCATTCCATGCACCTGTTCAATATAGACCCATAATTACATCTTTTATGAGTGAGTAATTCTTAGAGGAGATGAAAGGTTCTGAGAATTATTCATCACTTTGTCCCTCAACCTCCTGTTATGTAGCTGGGTGAAAAACACAGCTGGAGTCACATTCAGTTACGTGGGGACTCTGTGCCTATTCAGAACTCCCAATCAGTCCTGCCCCCTACAGATTTCTGGCCAGTAGGTGGTGAAACCTGGGTGAAAGCATTTCTGCTGGGAAATGGACAGTAGCCTTACTCTGAGGCAACAAGGAAGAGAGTACACAGCTTAATGATTTTCAGACAGATGTATTTTCCCCTAAAAAGAGCAGGTTTTGGTTCAGGTTAATCCATCCTAGAGAGAAGTATTCTTATGACGGTTTTACTGGGAATGTGTGGGAGAAATAACAATCCCTCACCTCCCTCAGGTAAGAAAGAACAGGGTAAGATGAAAACAAACATTTTGTTATGGGTAAGATGGCCTGTGTTAAATATGTGATTGTTATTTCTTCTTGCTGATTGGACACTAACTGTCCTCTCCATTTCTTTGCACACCAGCTCATACCCCAGACAACAGCTTTCTGGGGTTTGTGGTTGAGCAGCACCTGAACTCCAGTGATATCCACCACATTAATGAAATCAAAAGGCAGAACCAGTCCCTTGTGTATGGCAAAGTGGATAGCTTCTGGAAGGTGAGTCAGTCTGTGCATGTCTCTCTCTCTGAAAAGAAGCTTGTTGGGTAATTTAATTTAACTTTGATCCAGGGAATAATCAAGCCAAGTGCCCAGGGCTTAATGGGATCTACTTAGACATAAACAAGAATGTGCAAAGATTCAGTTGCTCAGCATTTGGGTTTCTAACCAAGGCTGTATGTACCTGCTCTTCTGGTAGTGGCTGTACAACAGCCACCTTCACTCTCTGCATGTCAGAAGGGACACATTCTAGCTGCTTTTTCACACCTTGTACTTGCTTCTGAGAGCCAGGGCCCTCCAGGGGTTGAATATCTTTCTGGAGCAAGATACTGCACAGGGAGAAACTTTACCAAGGGAGTCTTTCCCTCTGCTTCTGGGAGGTAGTCTGTGGAGGTAGACAGTTCCCTTTCCTGGGAAATGCAGTGGCCTTCACATCCTCTTGGCTATAGTCACTACTCACCTGACGTAGAAAGTAAATTCTTGCTGGGGCTGACTGTAGGCACTTTGTTCAGGGAGGTCTTGGCTGAAACAGCACTCTTGGCCACAGACCAAACCAAGTTCTCCAAAAGCATTGGGCTCCTTGGCCCTCCTGAGTTGATTTCCTGAGTACATCTGGGGAAAATATAACAGGAGAGGAACCAGATTGGATGTGACCTGTTGACAGGTAATGCAGATCTTTTTATGTGGGAAGTCTGCCTCAATGGCCAAATGTCATAATTTTTTTTGAGGAAATGTTTTTAGAAGATAGAAGTCTTCAGGAGCTCACAACATGCCTCTTCCTAAATGTAAGAATTCATTGCTTTCTTGAATGATCACAGACTGTGGTCTCATGTTTCTTGCTAGCCAAGGAAGTTAGGAATCCTACAGCTGAGGGAGTACAGGTGATGTACAGGATAAAGAATTCCTTGGTACTGCTTTTCTGACCCTGTGTTCAGAAAAGGAAAAGCAGTGCCCTACCCCTCAGCTCTAAGGTACTAACTACACCAAAGGGATGATGAGATCAGCCCATCTCCAGGGAGGCAGATTTAATTCCAGACAACTCTTTGTCTTAAACAGCTAGACCTTTGTCTTTGTTTAGTACAGTAGTTCTCAACTGCAGACGATTTTATTTACCGGTTCCCCTATGCCCAGGGAACATCCAACAGTGTCTGGAGACAATTTTGGTTGTGATGTCTGGTCAGTGGTGCTACAAGCATATAGTGGGTAGAGGCCAGGGATGCTGTACATGTCCTACAATGAATGGGATGGCCCCTGGCACAAAACACCAGTAATTCCAAAGGTGGAAAACCCTCGGCTGGTAAGAATGTTTCCTATGTATGTTATGCCATACTTTGTTGCCTCAAGTAAAATGAAAGTCAGTCTAGATTGTAAATGGTTATCGAAGATGGTCCCATAAATTTGTGTTGCTTTCCTTGTATAAAAATGTGTCCTGTGTTGATAGTGCATTTTCCAGCTGACTTTCAGCCAAAGTTAGGTTAAAACAGGCATATTGGGTGTTCTCATGCTCAGCTTGTTTGTGAAATTAATGGTTTACGGCATTGGTTTTAGGAGGACTGTGGCTTTTGAAGAAAAGCCTCTGCATCTGCTTGAAGAAGATAGCTTGTATGTCCGTGTGGGCTTAATATTGAAATTATATCACTTTGTTTTGGGGCCAAGTACAACCACCTCCTAGCACTCTCTGGCAACTTTTTCCCTTTCCCTAGAAAAACAAAACAATAAATTGGTTCTGAAAGATTTTGGTCACCTGTTTTGGATAAATTAATATTGCCACTAAAAGGGTGACTTTTCCATGCCAGTAAGAATCCCGAGGCCAGGCGCAGTGGTGCACGCCTGTAATCCCAGCCCTTTGGGAGGCTGAGGCGGGTGGATCACCTGAGGTCAGGAGTTTGCGACCAGCCTGACTAACATGGTGAAACCCTGTCTGTACTAAATACAAAACAATTAGCTAGGCGTGGTGGCGGGTGCCTGTAATCCAAGCTACTTGGGAGGCTGAGACAGGAGAACTGCTTGTACCTGGGAGGCGGATGTTGCAGTGAGCTGAGATCATGCCATTGCACTCCAGCCTGGGCAACAAGAGCGAAACTCTGTCTCAAAAAAAGAAAAAAAAAAAAAAGGAATCCCAAAACCATTAACCATGTTGCTCAAGTGATCTGGAGTGAGATTTAGAAATCCTTCCATGTTTTGAGGTGTGAAAACATGGGTGCCCAAGCTTCTGTGTACCTGTGCTGTGCGTCACCTAAAGATTATAAAAGGTTGGGTTGCAGTGTGTCCACATTCATCTTTGCCTGAGTAATAACACCCAAAAATCCTGGGTGTTATTTCAATTTTATTACATCCAGCATTCTGTGCTGGAAAAAGCCCAAGAAGATGAAAAATCCTATAAAGTTTTCACATGAATTCAGGACATCTTCTCCAACTCTAGAACACGGCACAGTATGTGAGAATTTAGTTTCTTTTTCCAAAGCGTGTGTGTCCCAGAGTATTTAGTGAATGCACACAGAAAACCAATGTGCCTTTTAAGTGAGATGTTATTCCAACCACATTTCTAAAGTTACATTCAACATAGGCTTTAGCTAGCAGGATGTTTTATCAGTCGTCTTCCCTATCTTGTGTCCCATTCCCCTCTCCCCTACCCAATCCCGATTCACCTCAGAGAGCTTCAGGAAGGGAAGTGGCACCTTTGTGTCCTGGGAGGTTTAGGATTGCAACTGGAGGATGTGGGAGGGCACAATTTGGACCAGATGACTTTGGAAGGTCTTCCTTCACCTCAGATTCTAGGACTTTAAATTCTGAAGATTCCTGCTGTGCCATAAATCCTGCTTCACTCTTCCCACCACCCTCCTTCTTGAGGGAATCTCCCTACTCACCTCGGCACTTAAGTGGGAAATGCAACCATGTAACTCCCTCCAATGTTGGCTGATTGGACCCTGGAGTTGTCCTCTGACCCAATGCAGTCCAGCTTTTTGGTGGCTGGAACTGTAATTCTGGCTCAGAAAGCTGAGCTGCATCAATGAGATTCTTCAGTTCATGTTGGAAAACAGAGTCACTGAGAGTGAGCCATGTTAACAGAAATCAAAAAAATGCGTCTGTGGCAGGAGGGCTAGGCGGAAGCCTTCCAGGAGTCCACATGATGAAGCAGGACCAATGTTGACAGGGAGAGGGCGCTGTTGAGAGAATAATGCATTCCTCCACAAGGAGAGGCACCACCCTGACAGAATTAGGGTGCAGTGGAGGGCCTGATAGAGTGGAAGACACAGATAGAACTCCTGCAGCCTGGAGAGAAAGAGAAAGTAGCTGCTGGAGTTTCTGGCAGCTTTCTTTTCCCAGATCATATATCCTTTCTCACACTCTGGTCTTGCAGTATCTAAGTGCTCTGTTCCTATAGTCATATCAATATACTTACTAAAATACTAGATACTAAATGCCTATCAAGAAAAACAAGTGTATTAAATATACAGGCTAAGGAGGAGCGAGCTTATCCTTTAATATCCTGTCCCCAGATTCATGACCAAGGTACTCAATGGTCTTGTCGTGATGTTATAGTACATGGTGGGGAGGTTGAGGTGGGGAGGGAAATCTTGCCGTCAGACTCCAGAATCCCAAGGGCATCAACTTAGGAACCACCTCTGCCCAAGCCCCTTAATATCAAATGAGACTACTAACAGCCTAATCCCAAATAGAAGTCTCTCTTCTTAACTCAGGAACCTGCAGTTCTGGGTCCCTGGCCTCTACCTCTGAGGCCATCTAATCATTTGCTCCTGCTAACACTGGAGACGTACCCAGAAGAACAGCAATCTGTCCAGTATGGTCAATTTCAAAATCCTTCTACATTCTTTTAAATAAAGTCATCAGAGAATGGAAAATTGGTCAACTTTGTAAAAGAGATTTCTGAAATATGGGAATTGAAGTGTTAACTATATTACTTTAATTTCTGTGTTTCTTTAAAAATAGTATACTGAGCATAACTGAATCTTCAAGTGATGGTGCAGGGTTAGTATCTTATGTATTCATGATCCTACTATGATCTTATTACAAGTTAATACATGATCGCCGCTAAGGTAAATGTCCTGGAGGCCTTTCTTTGACCATGTCAGGAGAACAAGAGTTGCCTCTGAATCACACATTGGGGTTCAGACTTGCAACTTAACCACATGTAAGGTGGTTGACTGTCCTGAGCCTCAGGTTCCTAGCCTGTAAAGTTGCGGCAGTAATAGCTGATGGCTTTTCAGCCTTACTAATGCACACATCACCTGAGGATCTTGTTAAAATGCAGATTCTGGTTCAGACCTGGGATGAGACCGAGACTCTTTCTCACAAGCATCCAGGTGATACTGATGGGCTGTTGGAAGAGCATGCTTTGAGCAGCAAGGTCTTAGGATAGGTGGGATTTGTGCAATGTGTGGTACAAAGTAGCTGACCAATTCACAAATAAATAACTCCTCTTTTCTATTTATCTTTGTCTTCCTGCTGCTTTTGTCAGACTGCTGCCTGTCACTTTTTGCTACTGTAGGTGCCTAGTTCAGTCACCCTAATTCCTACTTTGGTATTTGCAGACCTTGCTACTTCTAATCTCTGCCACTTAGCCCCAAGAGCCAGGTAAAGCTGTGGTGAGCAGTGGGCTCTGAGAGGAGGTGAGAGGCACAGTGTCTTCCTCATGTCCTGCTGTCCTGGTTTGTACATTCAGGTGCCCCTGGGCAGTGTGATCAGGAGCATAGACTTGGAGATAGATGGCTGGGTTCAAATCCTGACTGGGCCACCAGCTGCCTAAGGTTGGGTACATTACTTAGCTGGTGCAGAGTAAGTCTAAATACATGTTTTCTGCTCTTACTAATATCATTATTGGGGCCAGATAGGAAATGCTGCAGTGGGAATTGGTGGGGATGTGAGCCAGGGAGTTCTATCCTATGAGGAAATGGAAAATATAAGCCTGCCCAAAGATACTCAAATTCTAATTCTTAATCTATGTAAGTGGTTGGCGAACTCTAGACTGTGGACCAAATCTAGCCCAACATCTGTTTTTGTCAATTACATTTTACTGGAACATGGCCATGGCCATTCCTTGTCCATGGCTGCTTTTGCACTAAAATTGTAGAGTTAGATAATTGTGGCAGACTGTGTGACCCACAAAGCCTTAAAATACTTATTCTCTGGCCTTTTCTGGGAATAGTTTTCTGACCCCTGAATTATGCCACGTCCCAAGTAAACCAGCTCTCTCTCAGAACACATTGGCCAACAATCCCTGGCATTGATCTCATTAGAGGTCTTTTTCAGGGTTCTTGATTGTATTCTTCTGTATGATTGAGGCTGTGGATGGCCAATATGTGGAAAAGTGAAGTGTAACTTAACTGAAATCCTGATCACTCTAGAGATGGAGCTCCAGGCATTGAGCCTGGTACCTCTTTGTAGGCATTCAGCAAAAGCTAGTGCTTATTTAGTAACTAATGCATTGATAATAAAGGAGTCGTGAATCTGCATGGTGTTTCTGCTTCTTGGAGCCCTTCACAGCCATCATTTAAGGTGGTACAGGCTGATGCCTTTTAAGGAAGCAAGGGCAGCTATTATCTTCCTTAACCGTCCTGGTGTGTAGATGAGGAGCTGGCTCAAGGAGGGGGAGTGACATGGCCAAGTCCTACAGTACATGGCTGGCAAAGCCAGAACCAGGGTCAGGCTCTGACCTCTCCTCTTGGAAACTTGCCTCCCTGCTGCCAGTTGTTCCATGGAGCTGCTCCACTGCCACTACCCTGGAGGGAGTGAGTCTGTGGTTACAGCAGGATTCTAAAGCTAGGAAGGAAGGTCTCTCTGGGTGAGCTAAGTGTACAGCAAAAGCCCTGAGCAAATACTGGCATCACAGGTAAAATGTTGCTCCTGGCTGCCCACCGCAGGATCACCAAGTCAGCGACAGCCTTGCAGCCAGTTCTGTAGAGTGAGTAAATAAGCCTGATATGAGCATTTCAAATAGTTTCCAGCTCCAGACCCTAGGGCCTGGTGTGGTCCAGCCCTTGCCTGCCTTGGCAACAACCAAAGTCAACCAGTCTTAACTGAATTTGAAAAGTTCCTTTTTATCTAAGACTTCAAAGACTTTGTGGTTTTAAAGCACCCCCTGAAATGACACATGATCCCTTTCCTATATGCCTGAGAAATCAGGCAGCAAACTTTCAGAAATGTGATCCCACTTCCCCTGCTCCTGCCCTTTTCTACTTCATTCTCCATACAGCAGCAGCCAGAGTGATCTTTTCTAAAACGCAAACTGAATCGTGCTACTCCTTTGCTCAGACTCTCCAATGACTTCATTTCACACCTAGAACACCTTACATTTACAGTGAAATCCAGCCTGGGTAGTGTGTTTTAGCGAGGCTCTCTGCAAGCCAGCCACTCCTGCTCTGTACCTACTCCTCTGTGGCTCCTGGACTGTAGCCACAAGGGTCCTGTGTGTCACCCATTCCACCAGGGGCCACCACCCTCCTTAATGGCTGCTGCCTGTCCTGCTCACCCCAACTGGAGCCGCCAAGACCACCCTGTTCCACACTTGTGCCCTCAGCCAGATGTCACCCCTCCCCCTCCCTAGCACAGCACCCTGTTTATTCCCTTTATATCATTTGATTCATCTTGTAATCATATACTTATCTTTTTTTGTCAATCTCTCTTCCTTACTAGACTATATGCTCTGTGAGAGTAGGAATTGCACCTGCTTTGCTTACCCAGCTGCCTGGCACATGGTAGGCACTCGGAAACTACTTGATGACTGAATGAATCTCCCCTAAGTTTAGCTTAAATTACTGATTTATCTGTGGAACTTGGGATACAACTTGGAATGCCTTCTGCCTAGAACATTTCCCTGTGTTCTTTGCTGACCCCAGGGAGACCAGGAAGAGGGAGTCTGGTAGAAAAGGAACAGAGCTACACATGCAAATTCTACAGACCCCATAGAGGCTTCAAGAGTTTTTCTAAACCTCTTGTGAGATTAGCAGGGAGATGGATGGGAACAGGATGCTGCACAGGGAAATGGGAACCTGGCTCTGGGCCAGCTCTGCTGTCATATGATTGGGACAGGCCACTCCAGCCTCACTTTCCTCACTTGCATAAATGAAGGTATTGGTTTAAAAAAAGAATTAATTATTATACACAGCAACATAGATGACTTCAAAATAAGAAGAGCATTTATTCTGTTTGATTCTGTATATATTATACATATAAAACTCTAGAAAATGCAAACCAATCCATAGTGACCAAAAAGAGGTCATTGGTTGCTTAGGGAGGGGAGAGGAGGAGAGATGGATATGTTTGCTGTCTTGGGTGTGGTGATAGCTTTATGGTTTTTACATTGTGTGTGTGTGTGTGTGTGTGTGTGTGTGTGTGTGTGTGTGTATGACAGACTTTTATGTGTTCCCATAAAGTCTAGAAATTTGCTATCTTATCCTTTACAGAAAAAATTTGATGACAACTGGATGAGATCAATCATTATTCACCTGTGTGTTTTTGGAGCCCTAGGGTCTGCTATTATAGGAGGTCAAGGAGCAGCCACACAGGATGGGCCCTGCCTCAACAGAGCAGTTCTAATATATCTGTGGCATAGATTTGGCTTTTGGCTTTCCAGTAAGATTTAACTGGGGAAAAGGGTGGTTAAAGTCTCAGACTAGGTGACTGCTGCATCTGAGATAGAATCCCATTCTGAAAACTATGTAATTATCTAGCTTGCTAATTTGGTTGACTTGGGCTTAGTTTAAATTAATGCAAAATTGGGAATGGGAGTCATTTGGAGAAATGCCATTTTATTTCGTAGTAGGAATTAACTGCTCTTAGCTCATTGTTTTAATGAACCACCGAAGACCTTTGTAATTAAAGAATGTACTGAAACCCTTGAAAAGAACACATTTTTGTAAGTAGATTAAACCTTGTCATTCTGTTTTGTTCTTCAGGCTACTTAGCCAAGCTTCTCTGCCCAGATAATGTAGAGATAAATAAACCAGATAAATTTAAACCCACCCTAACTCAAATTGGCATATATTTTGAAATAACAAAGTTAGAATCAGTTTTGTTGGATTTACTGGAAAGTCTGATGTGATCATAGCCATTTGTTCTGGTTCCAACCAGAAGAACATTAAAAATTAGAAAATAATGTGTCTCCTGCTTATTTCCCCTGGGGTAAAAGTCAGATAAGATCTTTTCATGATCCCTTGGAGATGGCGCTTGCCAGAGGCAGGGAGGAGTGTAGGCATCAGTGGAGATGGTGAGCCCCCAGGGGCAGCCACTCACCAAGCCATGGTTACCTGTGCCTGTTTTGTGCCTAGCACATGATAAAGGGCACTCACATCACAGAGCCTGTTCTCTAAATTCAAGGATAACATTGGAATAGGCAAGGGAGGAACAGAGGAGAAATAAAATGCAAAGGGAAACATCAGAAATGAATCATTAGCTTTTAAGATTCCAAGAGCCATGATCCAGGAGCCTTAAGGATTTATTTTAATGGGTGTTGGCTGCATGCTGACTATAACATAACCCCATGTGGCATCCCCTGTGTAAGCGTGTCAGTGTTTGATAAGTGTATGTGAGTAGGAATAAGTGTGGAACTAGGAGCCCATGGGACCCGGGGGTAGCCTTACCCGATGTCATCACCCTACTGGTCCATTCCCTGTTTCAGCAAGCTTTATGCAATCGTCTTAGATCCATGAGGTTTCCTTGTCACACATTCTTCTTCTTGTACCCATTTCAGCCCGGAGACACTGATTGGACATGGTGTAGAGGAGTTGGAGGAGGCTTGGGTGGCAAAGGAGATGCCCGGATTCTCATTTCCGTTGAGCCATTTATTGGCTACGTGTCCTCTGAAGTCATTTGCCCTCTGGGTCTCACTTTCCTTATCTGGCAGCCCTCCCAGCAGCTTTCTGAAATCTGTGAGGTTTCAGAAGAAACTTTTGAGTTGAATAACGAGTTCCACGTTCCAGGCTAAGTCATGCTTTCAGTCTCCTGTTTAAAAGTCTATCAAGTTTTGGGGCATAAGGGTGGGAGGAAAATAAAACCAAGGCCCCTTTGTCAGCATACAGCTTTAGTAGATACCCCAAATTCTTGAAATCTGTATAGTAGACTGCTGGTTTTTTCTCCTTGTCAGAGCCCAGCCCACTGACACTTTACAGTTGACAGCACAGCCCAGATATGGGCCGCTGTGGCTTCTACCGAATCATGCTTGGGATTGCCACAGTTTTCTTCTTTGGGTTGGGGCTTGAGGTGGTTGGGAAGAATGCATGCCAACCAGCCCTGCATCTGGGACTTGGAGCCTATCAGCTCCCTGCTCTTTGATAATGGAATAGTCTGTGGACTTCTTCCCATTTGTGAGAGAAAACTCCCCCTTAGAACTCAACTGGTAGAGCTTCTCATAGCTTACAGTTCCAAGCAATAGCTTGGTTGTAGGTCCAGGCAGGACTCTGACATGGCCCTCTGGAATAGCATTGATGTGTTGGGTTCTTTGCTAAGATGATTTCCAGTCTGTGTTCCAGGGAGATTCAGGAAAGCTGAAGTTCATTCTTAGAACCTAGGTCTGTGTTTGTTGTTTTGTTTTGTTTAAAAAAAAAAAACCTTGCCTGATCATAAGTGCCAGCTGGGAACTTGTTCAGCATCCACATGCCAGGGCCCCTTGTCACCCTCATTTAGTTAGAATTTCCAGGGGAGGGACCAGGAAATCTGTGTGCTCCAACAGGTGCTCCAAACAGGCAGGCTTGGGAAATGCTACACTAGGTAGCCGCCCATTTTCCTTGTTCAGAAAAACCTTAATGTCTTCCTGTCCATGTGTGGTATATGGCTGCCATGTAGCCAGCAACCACATCAGGCTGTAGAAGACACTTGCTATTCCTTTGTTTTACCTCGGTTGCATCCAGTGCTCCGGGCCTTTGTTTCCCAGTACAGCTGACCAACCGCACGGCTTCCAAGGACTTGCCCCCTTGTTTCCATGATAACAGCCAATCGCATAAATCCATGTGGGGTGCAAAACATGGATATGGGTTTCAGTGATATATCTCTCAAGAATGCTTATCTTTTAACCCAGGAATGCAAATAAAAATTTGTATGAATTTTAGATCTCTTAAAGCACTATCTCGTAGCCTCTTGAAGCATGTGTCTATTTTACAGGTGATAAAGCCTCAGAGACATTTAGAAGAAACAGTCCACCTTTAGGATAAGTCATACTCTTCTCAGTGTCCCTCCTTTCCTGTGACCTTTACACTGTAGAGCTAGAGCAGGCCACTCATGGTACAAATGTTTGAATGATGGATGATAGAATCTTAGGCCTTTGTCACAGGTGGTTAGGGAGGTGTTCCAGAAGCCTGGGAATGGAGAGTAGTTTTCTTGGTGCCCCCGCATGAAAACCACTAGCCAGTTGCTTATTGTGTGGGTGGCTGGCAGCCCTCCCAGCAGCATAAACAGCTAAGTGCAAATCACTGCAGCTGTGAGAAGAAAACATACAAGACTGCTGTCCATGAAAAGAGGCCCTTGGTGCTCAGCAGAGGGTCTCCTGCGAACGCCAGGGCTGGCTTGGGAAGCTGGAGGCTCAGGCAGCCAGTGAACATCCTGAGGGTGGGGCACTTCTGGAAGGTTCCGAATCACTGCCTTCCTGCTCCAATAGTGCTGGGATGAGTTCGTTTGTAGCTCTTAGTAAACACAGCTGTTGTGGTTGTAATTTGCCTGGAGGCTTTTTACTATTACTCCAACCCTAACAGTTTGGCAGCCGATATGGGAGCTGTGGTGTTGAGGGATGGGAAAAGAAGTTGCTGTCTGAGAGCAAAGAGAGATGGGTGGCAGCTGCCCATGGACAGACGCCACCAAGCAAGTGCAAGTGTGTGGAAGCTGTTCTCCATGGACAAGGAGGAGGCAGCGTCTCACATAGTGACCCAGGGGCCTTTGGTGCCCAGAAGATGAGCAGTACAGGGAGAGAAGCCAGAGGACCTGTGTGGAAGGCTGTTAGAAAAGCATTGCAAGATTGTTTCCCTCAAGTGAGGAAAGGGTTGACAGCACGTTCTTGAAGGGAGACAGAACTGTAATGCCTCTGAATTTAAAACAGTCTGAAAGGCATGGTCTTCTGAATGTGATTGGGCACAGATTTATAAGAATGAGGTAATTGTGTTGATTATGTGATTTTCCACCTAAATAGAACCTTATTAAAATATAGCTTGTAGGAAAACAGAGTTTGGATTAGATTTCTAGGCATAGTCCATATTCTAAGAGCATGGTGACAAATTGAGGAGATAGACCTATACTGGTCCATCCCAGACAGCAGGTTGCTGGGCTGGCAGGAGATCGCCTCACTGTTCAATACTGAGATACCGGGGTGCTCCTTCCAGTGTTCCCACAGAGCTCCTCATGGCATCTCAGCCCTCCTGAGGCGGTGCAGTCCAGGCATGGAGAGACAGTCAAGGGCACTGCCACCCTCCCAACTCGATGAAGGCTTCTCAGCTGGGGAAGGAGAACTGGGGGCTTCATTTGGTTCAAGGGTGAAAATCCCTGAGGTTGCTCCAGCTTCATCTTGGGAGAATAATGTTCATTCCTCGTCAACACTGCTAGAGGTTCAGACACACCAAAAATAGGATGCCTTGGAATGAGTTCTCTATGGTCCTTATCAACTATTGTTTAAAACATCAGCCAATGGAGCAAAATCACAGCAGTAGAAGGAAACAGAAGTGTGTGTAGATTTCTGCCTTTTACTTGGAGAGAAAAGCAAAGTTAGTTGTATGATTTTAAAATGGAGGTGGAGAAGCAAATCTTAAATCTGGGAAGGGTGGGGGATTCATATAAGCCAGTGGAATGCGTTGGGCCAGTTGAAGGAAGTCTGACCTCTTTCCGGTGGCTGTTTACACATACACAAGTATATGAAGTGTTAGTATGGATTTGCACCGGGGGGCTTACCATGCCAGTTGGAATACTTAAATTTTTGATAGACGTGAAAATCATGAGATTTACCCTGTGGAACCTTCTACATCAGTGCAGATCCATGTCATAAACACCTTGAAACATAGGCCCTGCAAGAACAGAGCTTGTTGATGGAGTTTTATATAAAAAATACAGATTGAGAGCAAACTTTACAATGTGGAATATTTGTTGGAAGCAGATTTCAACCTTCAATTGCAAGAAAGGGTATTATGGCATTGAGAATCAGTGATAAACCAACTTAGAAAATATTTTTAATATATTTGCTTCTAAAGTCATATTTAGCATCTATACACAATTCTTTACTTAAATAAAAATCATATAGGCAGCATATGCTCAAAATCCGGCAGTGGCTGTGCAGCCCTCAGTACTGAACGAGTCCATCTGCAGTCAACATAATCAGGACTAGCCCGGGCACAGTGGCTCATGCCTATAATCCCAGTACTTTGGAAGGCCGAGGTGGGCAGATCACTTGAGCCTAGGAGTCTCAGACCAGCCTGGGCAACCTGGCGAAACCCTATCTCTTCTAAAAATACGTAAATTAACTGGGTGTAGTGATATGCTCCTGTGGTCCCAGCTACTCGGGAAGCTGAGGTGGGAGGATCGCTTCAGTCTGGGAGGTCAAGGCTGCAGTGAGCTGAGATAGTGCCACTGCACTGGATAAATCGAGACTCTTGCTCTAGTCTCGAGGGACAGCAGAGCTCCAGGGAACGCTGGAGTTACCCCTGCTCAGTTGTAATTTGTACTGCTGGCCAGCCTTTGATTCTCTCCCTCTTGATTCTGTTTTTGATAGATTGAGCTCCTTGAGGAGATGATAATGGCTGACATTTTAGTGCTTCCTGTGTCCCAGGCATGGCCTTCACAATGACTATGAAGTAAATACTATTATTAACCCCACTTTTGAGTGAAAGAACTGAGGCAGATAGAGGTAAAGATTCCTCAGGTGGTCAGGATTTGAATTACATCATGTATTGTAGCCAACACACTGGACTACAAGGAATGGATTCTCTCTTGGTAATTTCCTCCTCTGTCTCCAACCCATCCTCTCAAATCCCAAAAGCCTAAATAAATACATTTATGTTGGCATGGTACTGATTTCAAGGAAAGGTTCTGTACGGTTCTGTGTGGAAACCTGAAATCCACTATGCAGAGTAGTGAAACCGAAATGGGCTACAACTGTTTGCCTTTGTTCCAAAACAAGTGAAACAAAGCTTTATTCTAAAGATGAAATGTGTTGGTTTTCAGTTTTCACTGCATGTGATTCTTGTCATCCAGAACCAATTATTAGGAACTTACTTGCGTATCAGGACTTCAAAAGATATGTCTGCCTTTAGAGAGCTTGGAGAGCAGAAATACTGACTTGGTCAAGGGAAAAATGAGGGAAATTTTTAAATGAAGTTAAAAATTGGGTGGTAGAGCATATCTCTTGAGCCCAAATGGGCTTTAAGGGAAAAGGCAGGCGTGATTGTCCACATGTGGGTTGGGGGGATTTCATCTCACTTCCCTAATTATGTCAGAGCACATCTCGTCAACTGGAGAGGGCCCAGAAAGTCAGTAGTGCTGGCTTTCACCAAGTATTTTCATCTTCTTCCAGGCTGCTGGGGGTGTTTCATGACCACAGAGGTGAGAGTCAGTGCAGGGCTGCCCCAGAGGGTCCCGCAGGTTGTCCCCAGGCACTCCATAGAGTAACATTGCCACCATAAGGAATTAGTAGAGCAATGTACAGCCCTGTTGATCCAGACCAGTTAGTGATCTTCCCGGTTCTCAAGGCGTGCTAAGGTTTGGCCAGGCCTCCAGATGGTGCCAGCACACCGACAATGAATAATGAGGAGCTTCCCAACAACCCTATAAGGCAGCAGCACTGTCTGTGTTTTTCCAGGAGGAAATCAGGCTCTGGGAGATGTGGAATTTTAACCTATTGCCTAAGAGAGTCTTCACTGAAATACTCAATTCAAACGCTCCCTTTTCATTCTTTCTCTTTCTTTCCCTTTCTCCTTTTCCCCTTCTTCCCCTTCCCTCACTTCTCCTCCTTCCTCTTCCCTCCTTTTCTTTACCGTTTTTAAAATGGATATCATTTACTGGAGATACACACAATTTGTCCTAAATTGTCCTAAAGACAGTGTCTTTTTATTTTCTTAATGATAATGTTTACTTCGAAGGAGTTGGCAAATGAATCATTTAAACCAGTGACAATGTAAGTAACAACTTGAAGGAGAAGCAGAAGTTTAACCACTTTCATGGACCGATCCCTCACTATTTGGACCAGATACTCATTCCTCCTCTGTGACCTCTAACCCCAGCATGCCTCCTGCCTGGAAGAGCCTTCCTTGCTGTTGGGCCTAGGGGAGGAAAGAAATTATCCCTCATCCTCATGCAGTGGCTCAGTGGAAGCAGCTGAAAACTAGCAGGCCAATCTTTATTTCTCAGCTGAGGCCAGAGACCAAAATATTGAATTAGCCTTGTTTATATTTTGTGACAGTGTGCTGGCTTCTGTAGGACCGTGATCCAAGGATAGGCCCCCTGAAAATGGTACTCATTTAGCAGCCAGGGTAGGTCTTCCTACCAGCACCATCCAAGATGGTAACTCAGTAGGCCCAGACAAATCCTACTCTGCCACTAACCATCTCCATGCTCTGCCCAGATCCTTTCACCTACCTAAACCATGTTTTTATCCTTAAAACAGGCTCACAGCACTTGTTCTTCCTAGGTCACATTGTTGACACAGGGATCAGATAAGAGACAGGTTTGAAAATTCTTTGCAAACTGTCACAAGCTAGTCAGCTATGTCTGGGAACCTGTTTGGATAAATTAAAAGTGTGCCCAGCTATAATTAGCAAAATACCTCACAACCATGAAGCAAGAGTTAACTTTTCTCATATAACACAGTGTGGGGTACGGGGCTGGTTTCTTCACTGGATGTCTGCAAAGACCCAGGCCACTTTGGTCTCTCCTTTGGCATCCCTCATGCATTGGCTTGCCACCATCGCGTCACAAGGCCTGCAGGCCTCATAGCTGTGGTCTAAGCAGAAAGAAAGGTGAAGGGGCTGGAGCCTTTTCTCAAGAAACAGAAGCTTCTCCTAAAGCTTCCCTTCCTCTGATTCTTTCCCCTCATTATTTGACCTAGGTCACATGACCATTCTTGGCTGCAGGGGAGGCCAGGAAAGTTGGGATGGGCCAATTGAGATTGGCTTATCAATCAGGATTCAATAGCTGTGTCCTCAAGAGTACATGATTCTAGTAACAAGGTAGAAAGGAAGAAAAATAAGTTTTATGACCACGGCTCCTTTACCTTCCGGTTTCTTTCTGTCAAAGTCACACAACACTTACATGGACAAAGGCAATGTAGGCAGTGGTCATAGAGATACAGGAGATAGTTTATGTCTTCCCAGGGCCCTGCCTTCCCCAGATGATGTAACTTGGTCTTTCAAAGGACTCCCACCATCAAAACTATTAACTCTTTTCATGTTGAGTACTTTTTCCTCACCTGTTTTTCCATTCCTGTTAGCCGGAGCAAAAGGGCCTCCAACTCCTCTTTTAGAGAGAAATGACTAATGCTCATACTAGCAGATACCAGACGTGTCCAAGGAGGTACCTTGGGCTTAATTCCAGCAGTTCTCAACAGAGTCCACGTGGCATATGCTATACCCAGCATACCTAGCCTCTTCTGCCAGCCCTGCTTAGAAGGCCTTCAAACACATTGTTTCCTGGCCTTGGCATGGAGGGTCAGCCAGTGTACCAGTTTTCAGTGGATTGATATTCAGCTCCAAATTCATCGTTTCTAATTGCTCAGTGAAAATGGATCTGGCCCCTGGAAGTATGTTTTCTTTGGAGCTGGCACTAAAGTGTTGTCAGTAGAAGGTGTGGAAAGATGCTACAGGAGGAAAAGTGTTTTATATCTGGTTCCCGGGAAACTTCTACAGCATCAGGATCCTGCCGCCCCAGCACTAGAAGTGGGGAGGTGGAGACCGTATTGGGGAGCAGAATGTGTGAGCTCAGGACTTTGTTACTGGGAGGCAGAGCCCATAGCAGGGTTCTCATCTTTTATAATTCTTCTCTGTCTGTGCTTTACCTTCCCCAGGGTCAGATCTACTTGACAAGGCACTCAGGTGTAGAAGTGTCTATCAAACCCGAGAGGCAGAATACAGTTAAGAGCATGGGCTTTAGAGACAGACCGTAATTTATTTCCAAGCGGTGCCATTTACTCTCTCTGTGCTCTTTTACTGGACATTTAACTAATCTAACTCTCAGTGTTCTCGACCGTTAAATCAGAACACTAATCATATACAACTCACAGGGTTATCTGGATTACTTTTTTTTTTTTTTTTTTGTGGGATAGAATCTCACTCTGTCGCCCAGGCTTGTGTACAGTGGCATGATCTCGGCTCACTGCCACCTGTGACTCTCGGGTTCAAGTGATTCTCCTGCCTCAGCCTCCCTAGTAGCTGGGATAACAGGCGTGCACCACCATACCCAGCTAATTTTTGTATTTTTAATAGAGATGGGGTTTTGCCATGTTGGCCAGGCTGGTCTCAAACTCCTGACCTCAGGTGATCCACCTGCCTCAGTTTCCCAAAGTGCTGGGATCATAGGCATGAGCCATCGCGCCTGGCCTGGATTACCTGAAATGATGATATGTGAGAGCATTCAGTGCAGTTCCTGGCACATAGTAATGATTATGTTGTGGCTGTGGTTGAGGCCCCCGGCTTTCAGTGGGTGATGGGACTGGATAATTTGAGTCCTTTCTACTCTAAATCCTCATGATAACATGGATGCCTCAGGCCTTCTGGCTTTTTCTCCCACTTTGTCTTCTCCCCTGTTCTTCCCTACCTTTTGCTTATATCAGTTATTTCTCCCTGTGTCTACACTTTTGCTGTAATGAATTAACAGTTGTCTGATGAAACAGTTTCTAAATATTTTCTTAGTCCCTTGCAGAAACGTGTGTACTTTTGTTCTGCATATTTTATCATCTTGTGATGACTTGCTAGTATTCCCGTCTCCAAGATCAAGTATTCCTTTCCAGCTTTGTTCTTTTAGGAATAAAATAAAGAAGTGTTATTGTGGCCAGTACCCAAAAGATAGGTGAGTCAGAGCTCAGGAATAGACACAGAGGTCTTAGTGTAAGCGATTTCTTGTCCTTGCTGGGAAACATCTGTAACTTCCAATGGCTTCCCTTTGCCAGCTGGATAAGGAGTTCAAAGAATTAAGTTTTAGGCAGGCACACCAGCAGATGGAGGCAGCCCGCCAGCACCTGCAAGCCCAGAGAAAGTGGTTCTGTGGGCGAGTGCTGCCTCTGATGGGACAGAGGTTTTTACTAGCGAGCGATCATGGCTGGACTGCAGGCATTATGAGGGCAGGCACCCAGTGGTCTTACATTTGTATCCCTGGTGACTAGCTAGGCCTAGCCTCAGGAGGTACAAAATACATATTTCAAGAGAATAAAATGTGAACGTTTGGATGGAAGTCAGCCAGCCCTAGGAGCATGAAGTCTGTTTCATCCCCTCTTGATAAGAACTCTGGCATTTCTCATGGACAGGGACAAATCAAGTGGTTTGCATCTGAGAGCTGTGTTCTTGTGGCGAAAGGATTAGGCCATGGCTCTGCACTTGTTCTTATTCCGTCACTTGACCTGTGGCCTTGGGCATATTTTAACTTCTGTCAACCCAGTTTTCTCACCTGTAAAACAAGAATGACATGAACAGTGCTTGGGTCATAGGGCTGTAGAGGTGAGACGACGCATGTCAAAAAGTGCATAGTATAGTGTCTGGCATGTAGTAAGTTCCCAAGAAAGGTTGGCTTGGAGATTCCTTTCCCTAAGACAAGGAGCGTGTCGTTCAGACTTAGAGATTTTTAGCACTAAGGGTTTAAGAGGTCATTTTCTGGTCCAGACTCTCCCCATCCTGAATTTCATCTGTTAAACAGGCATAATACTTACCTCATGGGATTGTGGAAAGAAATAAGCTAGAAATATGCATGTGGCATAGTTTCTTCTGGAGCATAGTAAATATTCAAATGGTAGTTACTATCTTTTATTTGTACCACATACTTATTGCACTGAAGTTAGCCTTTTAACAGAAAACAGTGGTGTCAGTCTGGCCCGGCTTTATGCTGTTGTTAGAATGCAAGTGCACCCTTTCTGGCCTTGTTGTGGTGCAAGTGGAGTGGTTAAGAAAAAGGGACTTGGATTATAGGCAGACCCTCTCCCTCTCCCCTTGCCACCCAGCCTTGCAGTCTTGGGCAAGCCACTTGTCTCTGTGAGCTTCCATTTCTTCATCTGTTACCCGGCAGGTTCACTGTGAAGCTCTCATGAGAGAAGAGTATAAATACTGATACCATGTTGGAATGGTAGCCCTCATTTTTCTGATTATATCTTAATTTAGTATTACTTTCACTGTCCTGCTTATGGTCGTATATTGTCCTGTTTAGCTCTCTTATTTCTGCCCACCCAAGCCAAGTTGGTTATATTCAATTTGTAACTTAACAGAGCGCAAGAACCTGGTTTCATTCATTGACAGTACATACAACTGTAGAGCAGACACTGTTGTAAGGTTTGGTAATGAAAGAGTAAACACATTGTATGCTTGCCTTTATGGATCTGATACTCTAAAGAGGAAAAAGAAGGTAATACACCATTAAATTCATACATAGTGCAGTGATATGTTCTATGAAAAATATACGTAGAGAAACAGAATGACAGAAGTTGCCCCCCTTTCATGCTCTTTTTAAAATCCACCTACCTCCCCCCATCCCAAATTCCGATGAAGTCCTTGCATATAGAAGAGCCCATGCAATCATTTGTGGAAATGAATTCTGAACTCTTTGAATCATGGGAAGATTGAATTTTGCCTGATTATAATGACTATTATAGCTGGGTATGGTGGTGTGTTCCTTCAGTCACAGCTACTTCAGAAGATGTGGTAAGAGGATTGCTTGAAGCCAGGACGATTGCTTGTATTGTAGTTAGCCATCATCATGTTTGTGAATGCACTCCACTGCACTCCAGCCTGGGCAGCATAGCAAGACCTGTCTCTTAGATAGATAGATAGATAGATAGATAGATAGATAGATAGATAGATAGATAGATAGATAGACAGACAGATAGCAAGACCTGTCTCGTAGATAGATAGATAGATAGATAGATAGATAGATAGATAGATAGATAGATAGATAGATAGATAGATAGGATAGATAGATAGATAGCCTGAGCAACATAGCAAGACCTGTCTCTAAGATAGATAGGTAGGTAGGTAGGTAGGTAGGTAGGTAGGTAGAGAGATAGACCAGACAGACAGACAGACCAGACCAGACAGACAGACAGACAGATAGATAGATAGCACTCCAGCCTGGGCAACATAGCAAGACCTGTCTCTAAAATAGATAGACAGACAGACAGACAAACAGGAGAGATTAGCCAGAGAGAGATTAGATAGAATCATTATAGTTCCAGGAAAGGGTGGTTGGCTTCCTACTTTCCATGGAAATGCAAACAGTTTTCCAAAATCCTGCCCAGGCTCTTAAATGCAAGTCTTAGTCTTAGCTTCTTCAAATTTTGAAATTGGCTTTTGTGGACTTGGTCTTTAGGTTTGTTCTCTAAATCATTTCAATTTGTAATTCTTTAGAAGTTGATTTTTAGCTGCTTCCTGGACCCTGCTTAAGCATGAACATAGGTTTTTTATGGTAAAAATACATTTGAAATGTATATTCTTAATAAAAACAAAAATTATTTTTCTAATAGAGCCTGGTTATATGAAACAAGTTTGGGTTTTCAGGAATTGAGAAGTGTCTGACCCCATTCTTAATGCTACCCCTGGAGTTTTGCTATGGTTCTCAGCCAAGCTGTTGCTCTTTGGAATCACCCAGAGAGCCATTAAAACCCCAGTGATGGCCAGGTACAGTGGCTCACATCTGTAATCCCAGCACGTTGGGAGGCCAAAGCAGGAGGGTCACTTGAAGCCAGGAGTTTGAGGCTGTAGTGAGCTATGATCATGCCACTATACTCCAGCCTGGGCAACAGCAATACCCTGTCTAAAAAAAAAAAATAAAGTCCCAGTGCCCAGGCCCAGCCCCAGATCAGTAGATCAGATCTCTGACATTGTGATAGAAGCTCCCCAGGTGATTATAGTATGCAACAAAGGTTGAAAACTGCTGTTCTGGAGACTTTTCTATTGTGTCTAGATAGGAAGACTGAGGCTGCCCGGAATGCTTCTTTAAAGAGTGTTTTTCAAATATCGTGTGCCTGAAAATCATGGGTGGAACTCGTCTCAAAAGCAGTACCACCCTTAGGGATTTGGCTACAGTAAAGCTAAATATAGGGCCTTAGGAACACGAGTATTCTAGGTGATTTGATACAGGTAGTGGGGGAACCAAACTTAGGTAGAGCTTTTAAGCCTGTACCTCCCCAGCTAATTCTTGGGCATTCCAGGATTGAACACTACTGTGAAGGTTTGGGAGTAGACCAGAAGATCTCTTGGTGGACTTCTACTTCTCAAAGTCCTGGTTGCCTACTTCTACCATTTCCTTTGTCAGACCTGCTGAGGCCAACAGCCCACTGAACACTGGGGCGGCCAGACTACTCCCAACAGATAACATGAATTTCTGCACCCACAGCTTGAGCTGTGTGCACATCAAATGTTGAGAGAGTTTACTACCAAACCTGTTTATGCCACATATTTGTGTTGTAATTATGTAGTATCATTAACACATAAACTGATGAAATATAAATGTGAAAAGTAAGAGCACGCACTTCTATATAAACTTAGTTGGTAGCTTTGGAAAGATTTGATAGAGGCGAGTCCTTTTAAAATATTGCTGTTAAATTTGGGGTAGTCAAGGTACCAGTAAAATAATGGGGAAGTTCACAAAAATGTGGAGCCTGCATTTAACTTGCTCTGCAAGTATTTTTACACTTACCTGACATTTTAAAGAGATTTCAGAGACAGCGTTATAGTTTTATGGTAAAATGTTCGTGATATATGGGTATCACTTTTTACTTTGCCTGTATCAGAGGATTTTTTCTATTAGTTCATCACCTATTTCTCCCTCTTCTGAATAAAAAACAATGAGCAATGATATCTGCTGTGGTTAGGTCAGACTGCTGTGATTAGCCATTAACATACTCACCTGAGCATTTAATTTTCTGCTTATTATTTAAACAATACACAATTTAATGAACTTTGTATTTTTCTTATAAAATGCCAAATGCCTCCAATTTAAATCAAGCACTGAAAGGAGAGTATTAGTCAAGTACTTTATTACTAATCTAGCTATTGAACTGTACTTCATTAAAAGATTTGCTTTTGAAATTGTTTTGTTCCTGCTGGCTGCCCCAGGCTGTTTTAAATACTGCTGTTGTCCACTTCTGCAGCTGGTATCCACTTGTTTTTATATTAATAATACAGGGATTAATCTCAAAGCTCTAAATCAGTAGTTCACAAACTCCAGCCCACATACCTGTCACCTGTTTTTGTATAGCCAATGAGCTAAGCATTTTTTTTTTTTTTTTTGAGACAGTCTCACTGTGTCGCCCAGGCTGGAGTGCAGTGGCGCGATCTTGGCTCACTGCAAGCTCCGCCTCCTGGGTTCACACCATTCTCCTGCTTCAGGCGCCCACGACCACGCCCGGCTAATTTTTTGTATTTTTTAGTAGAGACAGGGTTTTACCGTGTTAGCCAGGATGGTCTTTATATCCTGACCTGGTCACCGCCTGCCTCGGCCTCCCAAAGTGCTGGGATTACAGGTGTCAGCCATCGTGCCTGGCCGCTAAGTGTGGTTTTTATGTTTTTAAACTATTGAGAAAGAATCAAAAGAAGGGTATATTGGACATAAAAATTTTATGTAATTCACATTTCAATGTCCCATAAAGTTTCAGTGGGACACATCTAAGGTCATTTGTTTACTACTGTCTGTGGCTGCTTTTGAGCCTCAGTGGTAGAGTTGAGTACTATAGGGACCTCATGGTACACAAAGACTAAAATATTTATTATCCGGCCCTTGAAAAAAAAAAAAAGAGTCATCATCCACTCATCCAGATGTATGCTGTGCCCAAGTCCTAGGCCTTTTCTCTCTCTCTCTCCGGGCATACAGTGCTCTTGCCCCTACAAGTTCCTTCCTGTCCGCTATCCTTTTTGATTGAGGGTTTGTTTGGAACCTGCCTTTGAAAGTAAATGTGTTGAATGTAACTGGTTCAGTTTTTCAGGGTGCTTTCTTCACCGGCTTCATTGGAGCCAATCCCCTGTGTACATAAGAACCAAACTCCTAGTTCTTACTAGAACTGTGAACCACAAAATATTAGTAAAACAAAGTCTCAGTTAAAAAAAATATGGATTCTTTATAACTGTTTGATTTTTACAATTACACATTTAACTTAAATTTCTCAAGTTCACATTTGATGGCACCAGAAGTACACTTACCTTTCGGAAGTTTGGTGTACAAGCATTTATGCTATATCATGATATCTGCATTTCTGAAAAATCTTGAAAACTACAGATTCAGAGTGATAGAATTTATGATAAAAGTAAGGGCCAAACCACTGCAAATCAAATCTACACATTTTTGAACAACAGCAGTTATAAAAATAACAATCCAAATAAAAATGGTAGAGTGAAAACATTTAAAAGCTAAAAAGCAAATACTATAGTAAATATACAACTTTACCTTTAAAAAGGTCAAATTAGCATGCTGGGGGTGGGAATGGTTTGAGGCTACTTTTAGTTTAGAGAAAGAAGGGTAAGATGCACCTGACCTTTCCTAATGGAAGAGAACTCCACAGAAGCATGTCCATGGAAGAGCCATGGCTACACATACTGGGCTGGAAACTAGTCATGGTATACAGTACTATACCCTCTGCAGATTACTACCTGTAGCTGAGTAAATGTATCTTATATTAAGCTGCTGTTATTGATTCTACAAAATAATAATGTGCTGGAGGAAAATGGTTATGAACCAAAGTGACTTACATGCTCTGTTTACATCATTTCCTACTTATCCTTCGTCTATGAGATAATTGACATTAGAGAAACACACATTTTAGCAGAACCCACTGTACTTCTTTCTTCATTCTCTGAGTCTATCTCTCCAAGTACTGCTATGCATTAAACAGCAATAGCAGCAAAACCTGCCTCATAATAACCAGCAAAAAATCAAGCAGATATCAAATAAGCATTAAAAATTTCAGGTCAGCATTTATGTCAAGACAGCAGCATGTATATACCACAATATATATTAAATCCAAAGAGAAGGAAGAATAAAAGTGTGACTAGAATGTCCTTAGTCACTTAATCCTTCTTGTGCCATCAAAAGCCCCTCACTCCCTCGCTATTGGCTCCTGACTTGAGAAGCCCTCAGCTGCTGATTGAGTAGACCTGGGGTGTTCAATCACAAATGGAGGGCAGAGGACAACATAGTTTTTAATGCCACCAAAATTCGAGGTAGTAGGGTAAGTATGGTTTTTAAAAGGTACACACGTAAGGTTGGATATTTATAAATACATATGAAACATATATAGGGCATGACAATTAAAAAATGAAAAGTTTTGACAGTATGACACTAGGGAAACATAAAGCCACTGAAGATAATATTGAGTATTTTTGGGAGGAGGAAGAAATGCAGATGATTAGGCTTGATAAATGCTTATTGAAAGGAAGATCGATTTAGCAGGGTTTTTTTGTTTGTTTTTACTTAGGACATATAAAATAAGGTCATATTGGTTCTAATAGAGTGGGGAAATATGGAACAACTAAAAAGCTGTGCTAATCGACAGCAAAATCTCAGATGGTGAGATAAGATGTAAGAAGCACCTTGTTATCAGGCGGAATCACAGCACAGTAAGCACTGGGGACATTTTGATCCGGTGACAAATTCTCAAAAAGGTGTCAGAGTAAAAATTTTGATGCAGAGTAAAATACTGTGTTATTTTAAGGTGTGCGAAATTAGCTTGCAGTTGGACCATGGAAAAATCACTTAAGCATCAGGATGAGAAGCTGTCAGAGGCAAAATACGAAATATTTGAACCAACCATTGATATGAAAAGCAAAAAACAGGAATGATGTCAGAGAAGTTAGAAGAAATGTCATTTAAACAAGGGACTACATAGAAAAAAATCAAATGTTGGCATTAAAATTTCCTGTAGTCAGAACATGCAAATGGGTTGGTGTATCAAATTAAGAATTGCATTCAAATGTGAATATTAGATTAAACCATAAAAAAACTCTTAAAGAATTTCCTTTTTCTCTTAAAATAGATAAGTAAATCGCACTGCTTTAGTGGTCTGTTATTAGGGACTCCAGCTGTTTCTGTCTTTCAACTGTCATCTTAGTAATTGCATCTGCCCTCAGAGGCACTCTTGGTCCAAGATGGCTGCTGAAGCTCTAGCCATTAGGGCCTCAATTCACTTAGGAGGCAAAAGCAAGAAGTGAAGGATAAAAGAGTGTGTGTTTCTCTGCTGAGGCAGCCCCCTCTAAAGAGCTTTCTCTGAAGCTGTGTCTAGTCTTTACCTACTCCTAGTTACTAGGGAGATTAGGAAATTTCAACTACTATTGCTGCCCCAAGAAAAAGTGAGATTCTGTTCATAAGGAAAAGGGGATATCTTTGCATTAGATAAAGGGGTAGAGAAGTAGTTCTATATGCTTAGGAAATATGTATATATGGGATATCTCAAAATAAGGAAAAGTTGGAGTGAAGATTAAAATAGAAAATAACAAAATGTTAACACACTAAGAATACATAAGAGACCATTTGGCCAGATAAAAGATATGTATGAGCCGGGCACGGTGGCTCACACATGTAATCCCAGCACTTTGGGAGTCCAAGGCGGGCAGATCACCTGAGGTCAGGAGTTTGAGACCAGCCTGACCAACATGGAGAAACCCCATCTCTACTAAAAATACAAAATTAGCTGGGCATGGTGGCACATGCCTGTAATCCCAGCTACTCGGGAGGCTGAGGCAGGAGAATTGCTTGAACCCGGGAGGTGGAGGTTGCAGTGAGCCGTGATTGCTCCATTGCACTCCAGCCTGGGCACCAAGAGTGAGCTCCATCTCAAAAATAAAAAATAAAAATAAAAAGATAGGTATGATACATTTTTTTTTTTACCAAACCAGCACAGAAACTAGATTTCATAGAGTATTGGTTAAGAACTGTGTTCCAATCCTGGTTCTATCGGCTAACTTATTAGAGGACTAGAGGACCTTAAGCAAGTTTCTGGGCCTGAGTTTGTCTATCTGTAAAGCAGAAACAGGAGTCTATTCTACCTAAGATCGTTGTAAGGATTAGCTGGAATGAGGCAAGTAAAGTCTTCCTACAGAGCTGAGCACACAGGAGGCAACATGCCCACTAACATGGCTGAGCCATTTCCCGCTAGAAGTTCCTGCAGCTGGTAACAAAACACCTAGCAAGCTCTTGCTGCATGCTACCTCATGTTGGAGGGAAGGAGAAGAATCATCATCCTAATGACTTGGTTCTGAACAGCACAAAAGAGTTTGGTGAAGGGGAACAAAAAAAGACACAAATATTGGGAGAAAGCTGCCCATTTATAGCCACAGATGGTTGAGTATTCAAATGTGTACCCAAGAGCTCCAAAGTCCAGTGATGGGAATTTGCCTCTGACCAGAAGACTAAGAATGGAGACCTCCAATGGAAGGTGACTTATAAGGTGATTGTTAAAGAATCAGGGTACTTTCCACATGTAATTCTTTGATGACAGCTCTTCCAATAATGAGAAGTCAGGAGACTCCAAAATCTCCAGCTAAAATTCATGGGGATCAGAGCCTTGGATTTTAGAAGGATGCACAAAAGATGAGTAGAAGGGAGGCACAGAACTAACATGGAAGGTCCCTAAAGCTCAAAATTGCCACCTCTTCCCAAAAAGTCAAGGACAATGAAAAAGAAAGTGTTCCTTCTCTCCACTTTGAGTATTTGAAAGCTTTTCTCAGAATAAACTGGGATGACTCTTTTTCTTTAAATTTTGCCACGAAACATTTCTAATAAAAGAATTGTATAATGAGCCCCCATGTACCTCTCACCCAGCTTCACCAATGATCCACTCACAGCCAGTCATGTTTCCTCTTTACCTGCCCTCCGCCCCCAGAATATTGTGAAGCAAATTCAAGACATCTTATTCTTTCATTATTAAAGTATTTCAGTATAGTATGTATCTCTAAGATATGAAGATCTTTAAAAAAAAAAACCCACTGCTATTACACCTGAAAATAATTAACAGTAAATTTTTTAATATTGAAATATACAGGGTTCAGATTTCTTAGATTGTCTCGATTTTTTCATTTTATTTAAATAAAGATGCAAATAAGATCCATACATTGTGATTGGGTAGATTCTTTAAGTCTCCTTTAACGGGAGCTTATTTGTTAAACCAGGTTATTTATCCTTGTAGAGTTGCCCACCGTCTAAATTTTACTAATTGCATACCTGTGGTCTTCCTCCAGTATATTTTCTGAAGTTGGTAGATGAGATACAGCAGCCTGATCAAATTCAGGTTTGATTTTTTTTGGGGGGTGGGGGGATGGTCGGAGTCTCGCTCTGTTGCCCAAACTGGAGTGCAGTGGTGCAATCTCGGCTCACTGCAACCTCCACCTCCCGGTTCAAGCAATTCTCCTGCCTCAGCCTCCCGGGTAGCTGTTATTACAGGTGCACACCACCACATCTGGCCAATTTTTGTATTTTTAGTAGAGATGGGGTTTCACCATGTTGGCCAGGCTGGTCTCAAACTCCTGATCTCCAGTGATTGGCCTCCCCAAGTGCGTGAGCCACTGCCCCCAGCCCAGGTTTGATTTTTGCAGGGCTACTTTATAAGGGGTTTTGAGATATTGGCATCAGGAGGCACATAATGTCCGGTTATCTTGCTTTTTTCTTCATGTTAGCAGCCATTAAGAATAACTGCCTAGACCCATTAGTTCATTAGTACTTGCTAGTGATAGTCTAATTAAGTGTCTTTATGAACTCACTTAATTTAAATATATTTGTTTTCCAGTCCATTGCATTCTATGCTGACGAGTAATGCTATATTGACTAGTAAATATAGCTTGTAAAGACTAAGCTTGGGAATCTCTGAAAAGTCATCTCAGGAAACAGACCTAGACAACATCTGCACTAAGCTAGCACCCTCTGTCTTTTCCAGATTTGCTCCTTTTTTAAAGGAAGGCTGTTTCTCACTTTAATTTTTCTAAGTGGCGTTTAGCCTCAGCCTCTGTGCTACTCCATATGCTTTCCCAGCTGAACTATCAGACCAACCAGCTAGGTAGGTTCCCTGGTGATTAATTTTTTCTTGGAGCCCCTGAGGCCTGTAGTCATGCACATATGGTGTCTAATGGCTTGGTGGATAACTGAGTTAATGGTGTGTGAAGGTGACCTGAATAAATTTGGAATCAAAACTAATGCAGGTTATGGCAAGCTGGTCCCATCATAAATTTGGAGTACTTGTATTCTTGCCTAAGTAAGTGTTAGGTGACTCCTTTGGAGAGAAACTATGTGGTCCTGAGTTCAGAAATTCTGTTAAGGACACAGGAGACCAAATGCCTCCTCTTGTGAACCTTGTATTGAACATGTTCACTTTCCCTTTCTCACATTCAACCGGAGTTCAGAAAAATATCATCATTCTCCTTTTACAATTATTCTTTCTAAACTGAGAACGTGAATAACTAGGACAGGCAGGGCGTTGGTGTGGTTTCATCACTTTTTCCCAATCCTTCCTGCAGTTTTTTGCAAGCCTTCCATTCCACACTTCAGACTGCCACTGGGTCTTCAGTTTGTTTTTGATTGTTGGAGCCATGTCAATGAAAAAATGCTGAGTTTGACCTCTCAATATATGGATACTAATGTATTGATAAAAATGGAGAGTAGAATAATGGTATGTATGGTATACAAATATTACACTGTAAAGAAACACGTTCCTATTTTTTTGTGCATCCCCGTGGATCATCTCATGCATCCCCCTTTGAGGTTCACTTTTTAGATCAGGCACTGCTTGAGGTGCCAGCAAAACAGCTACCCTCCAATCAAGTCAAACACCAAAAGCAAAATCCAACTTCAGTTACTTTGTTTGTTTGTTTGTTTATTATACTTTTTCTAGGGTACATGTGCACAACGTGCAGTTTTGTTACATATGTATACATGTGCCATGTTGGTGTGCTGCACCCATTAACTCGTCATTTACATTAGGTATATCTCCTAATGCTATCTTTTTTAAATCAGAAAATATAGAAAGGAATTATTTTTATTTCAATATATGTTTCTTTTGTTTTCAGAAATTAAAGTGTATTCAAATCACATGGCAGAACCCTGTAACTATTTTAAATGTAGGACTAATCCAAAGACTTTAACCTTGTCCTATGTCTACTGTTATTTTCATGGAGGAGTCTGTCTTAAACACAGATTTATGTCACATGATACGTATTCTGTCTGAAAACACTTCCCCCTAACCCTGCCGCCCCCAAATCTAAGTGAAATATAATGGTCACTGATTTTTGGTAAAAATAGTTGCTGCAGAGTTCCTTTAACATAGCAAGTTATTTGGGCCTAGGTCTCCACTGAAGCGGGCCATTTCCAACCTCTCTGTATGGTTTCTTTTACTGGATAAATGTCTCTTCTTTAGCATCTTTTATGCCATCTCTCAGACTTTTGCCTCTCTTTGTCTTGTTTCAGACCCTAAAGGTCTTTGTTTCTTGGACTCCTATTTCTTTTAGCATGTGTCAATTGAGCAACTTCAGATGCTGTTGATCTAGACTATCTGATCAGGTCCTTGCCCCACTGAAGCTTGGAATCAAGTAAGAGGAGGGGACATATTGAACTCTCAAGCAGTGTTTAACCAGGTGGGAGACAGCAATAAGCAGAGGATTAGGGCTCCATTGGCTGGGGATGGAGATTGAGTGCTGAGAGAGTCGAGGAGGTAGGTGGTGCCGTTAGTGATCTGCTTGAGGAAACCATCCAAAAGAGGCTACCACTTGGAGCTCTTCAAAAGGGGCCTTACCTGGGGTGGTGAATGGCAGGATGGCATTTCTAAGCAGGAGAGAGTGTCTTGAACAAAGACTGGAAACTACAGTTAGTTAGCCTTGGCTGAGTGTTTGGGCTGCTGTGATAAAGTACCATAGACTAGGTGACTTATAAATAGCAGAAATTTATTTCTCACAGTTCTGGAGGCTGAAAGTCTGAGATCAGGGTGCCACTATGGTTGGGTTCTGGTGAGGGCCCTCTTCTGGGTTACAGACAGCCAATGTCTTATCCTTACCTGGTGGAAAGAGTGACCTAGATCTCTGGTCTCTTCTTAAAAGGGCACTATTCCTATCCATGAGGACTTCACCCTTGTGACCTCTTTACTTCCCACAGGCCTCACCTCCTAGTACTATCACAGGGGGGATAAGGATTTCAACAGCGGGGATATGAATTTTGGGGGACACAGACAATTAGTCTGTAACAATCCTGGACGTGGGATGGACAAGAAAGACTTGGCTAGAATAGAACCACAAGGTTGATAAGTCATGAGAAGAATCCTTTGTAGTTTGAGTCACTTAACCACATTATCTCATGTGAGCCTTTGGGCCTCTCCAGGAGGGAGGGTGGTTATTAACTGAAGAGTCCAGGTGCAGGTGGGTGAAACCACTTCCCAAGGGCACATAGCCAGCAAAGGGCAATGTCAAAGTTTGAAATCCTGGTTTCCTGGCTCTGGGTCCTTCTCCCTTTTTCTTATAGACACACCTCTCTATAGGGTGTGTCGTGTTGGCATTGGTAACAGGGCAGAGCTTCAGCACTCAGAAGCTGCCTGAGAAATGGGGAAGAGGACGTAGAAAGTGAGAGATTTTCTGAAACCATTGATGAGTATGAGACCTCGGCTTTGCTTTACCAGTGTATTTTAATTGTTCCTGTTTTCAAACTGCTGCTTGCAAATTAGACACTTCAGCTGCTTTTCCTTTCAAATATGTTTATTTGCAGCATTTTAGATTGGAAGGCACTCTAATTAGAGTGATCACTTTTATTTTGCTATCTTCATGTTTTTAAGAAATCAGGAATGAGATGAATAAATTTCAAGAGGCATGTGATTTATTTTGAGGAGAGAGATGGAGAGGATATTTTTAGCTTCTGTCTTAAAAATCAGCTGTTCATTTAAAGCCTGGTGGTCAGCTGTCCTTTAAAGGGACCTTACGCTGCTATACCTGAATCAGAATCTCAATCTGTACACCTCAAACACAAAGAGATCGTGCCTGGAATTTAGAAGTTTGTTCTTAGCTTGGTGGGAGCAGGGGAAGGAAGGAGCCCAAGAAGAGTCTTGTGTTTTAAGTGGCCTGGTTTGTCACATGTCAAGTCCCCGCCTACAACAACAGCATGTTGACACTCGGTATTCTGAGGGGAGAGATTATGTGCATTATTACCAGTGGACACATCCATCATCATGAAGCCATGGGTATTAATGCATATGGCATGGGGCTGAGTGCCTCAGCAAGGAAATTTAGCAAGCACAGCCCTACAACTAGAGCTTAAAATTAGAAATGCACCTTAGTGATGTGGCATAGTGGAAACCAGCCTATGCCGTCCCACCCAGAAGGGGGCACCCCTGGGTCAGTGGGCCCAGCATCTAGGACAGAAAGCCCTTTGGTGAGGGATGGGTCTGCCCCACACCACACGAAGGCATTGCATCCTCTGAGGTCCATGGTGTGCCCAATCTCAGCCATAACTAAGTGCTGGGTAGAGCTCTTTGAGATGCATGAGCCTTGGGGACAGCGAGTTTGTGAAAGAATGTGCCTTCACATAATAATTTAAAAATCTCATTTGTTTCCATGAACACCCACGTGAGATAATAGGGCAGGTTTAATATTCCTTCATTTTACAGATAAGAAAACTGAACTTTGGGAACTTGCCTAAGTCCCATAAGAAGTTAGTCAGAGAACTGGAATAAAAACACAGATTACTTCATTCTTGACCCCAAACTGCCTGCTAAATTTTACACAAATATGGATAGGGCCCCAGAAAAGGCCAGATTACCTCAGATCAGTGTGGGAGGGCTGGCCTGCCTGTGTAAAGGCTATTTACAGAGACCAGTTCTCCCCTGTCTCCACTCTTGAGTAATTAATGCCACCCCTTCTGTGAGACTGCTGGTAAGAGCTGCCAAGCATAAGGATCTTCAAAAAGTCTTGTCTTTTTGAAGCAGTGCTGTTTACCCTGCGTATAATTATTATAACAATGAGAGCTTCCTGGCACATTAAATTATGTCTTATTTGGAGTCTGTCATCCCCCCGTGCAGACAATGAAGTCAAGAGCTGGGATGGCACCAGAAGGGGCATTGCAACCTGCCTGAATCTGGCTGTCCTGGTGTCCCCAGAGAGGTGCCTTTTATTGTCTATTGGGGCTTCAAAGAGAGGAACATCTCCAAATACTACTCTAGAATCATATGATTTATTATTTTACAGTAAATTAAGCACTGAGTGAAATTGTTTCAGCCCTTGACTCTGTGCCGCCATGCTTCTCCACAACATGGTGGCCTGGTCTCATGTTTTATGTAATTCAGAATCAAACTAATGAAGCTGTCCTGGTTGCACCCCACCCCCACCCCCACCACCTGCTGCTTTGGAAGGATCCAGGGAGAAGCATATGCATATTGAGTGGAGTATAAACTCCTTCCTTATGTGTGGTGCATTGAATTCAGGCTGCCCTTTTTCTTCCTAACTTTGAGAGGCTGGCAGGAAGGTAGTGGGCCCTGCCTCACACGCCTTTTTCCCTTTCTGGTTTCCCAATGAAACTGGGCCTTCTCCACTCATCCCACCTCCCAGATTTCTACATAATTACTATATATGAGACGTGCCCATTGGAGCTGCCAAATGTGATTTTGCAGACAGGTCTTATCTTTCTCCCTTGGTTGTAAGATAATTACAAGTAGAAAAGTTGGAAATTACAAGAAAGCAATTACTTTTCATCCTGGCCTGCAGAAATTGTGTTCTGCCAGTCACTGTGTGTGTTCTTATTTTTATATTTTGCTTCATATGAAAAAAACTTTTTGAAATTAATTTTAAGAATGTTTCTTGATCAACTGAGTGAAGATCAGTTGACATCTGCTAATACTGTCCTTTAACATGAATATATGAAGAGTATTACTTTGATGGAATCCCTCACAGATTTACAACAGTTAATACTGGAAAACACAAAATGTAATTTTATTCCTTACTAAGAGAGACCAATATATAGATAGAATTGTTCCCCCTTCTTGTTACCAAGAAATACACTAAAATGATTTAAAAGTATTAATGTATTACTTTATATTTTTCATATTATTTTTAATTTATTCTTTACTGATGTGATTGGGTGGTACTTGGCCTCTGTGGTTTGGTTCCTGGCCTTTGGGGCCTCAGTTTAATTGTCAGAGGAAGCCTCGTCACAGTTAATGCCAATGTGACCATGCAGTTTTCCAAAATTCTTCCCTGACAACTCTCACAGGATGGTCCTGTAATAATAGGAGACACTTCTCCCTTGCCTTTAAACAGTATCTGGCCAAGCTCATCAAGGTATCTCCTCCTTTCAGGAAAGGATATTCAGTCCATGATTTCCTGACCCTTTAGGGATTCTATAAAACATGCAATTTCAGTTTGCCAAGGCAAAACCTTCCACTGTGACAGCCCTCTTTGTCACTAAACAGTCTGTTTTCTGTGGTTACTGCCCAGATAGGTGGAAAACAGAAAGCTCATGGAGGAGTCTGCTGACACATTTGGGCTGTGGTGGTGTGTTTTCAACCTACCAGCCTGTTTTCTGCATGGTAGTATAGCTGGTGGGCTTTGTTGCTTTAGGACCATGCCAATCAGAGTAGATGAAGGAACATCATTATCCATAAGTGACTGCATTTGCATTGAGGAAAAGAGAAACCAGCTCTGCAATTTGAAGGCCTCCTCCCCTTCTTAAAGCAGAAAGGAGGTCATGCCAAAGGGTTTCTTGTTTTCACAAACTGGCTGGTGGTTCCCCAGGGTTCTTTAAGAGCCGTTCGTTAAATGGCAGAAAGCTCTGTGCTAAGGCAGAGAAAATCCTGAAAAACAAAAGTGCTGGAAAATAGAGACCCACACTGACCAGTTCGGACTGAGAGATGTAGAGTGGGCATAAGCATTGGTTCCACATGGGCAGTGATGTGAAGGTGCTAGCCAGCTCAGGACTCTCTTGTCTAGCTTGTCCCGTTTTGTGGCTTTGGAGTAGTATTAGCACCTTGTTTTTAAAAGCAAGGGTACATACTTAAACATATTTTAAATGCATTTTATTCCCAGTGCTGGCTCAGCACTGCACATGTAATAGTTGTCTAAAAGAACCATTAAGTGGTATTACTTCCTATTTATGGATGAGACTTTTGCCATCAAGTTGCAAATACAGGACCATTGCTCTTTCCGTACCACCCATTTAGCCTCAGAAATCTCCCTATGTCTGTCTTTGGACTAGAAACCAAAATTCTCACCTAATTGGACAGTAGAGAATAATAAGTAAAGTGTTTGTGGCTGTTCTTTCCTCCCGCTCATTCCCCCAGATAGGCAAATTCTAGAGCCACTCAGTATCATACTTGAGACCCATTGCCCAAGATGAATCCTAATTTATACCAGATGAGCTCAAGCCAAGACTAAATGTGGAGGCCAGTACATGAAAGGAAGCAGACTCCCCTCTTTTTAGTGCCTGTGGGCCAATAGGTGGAAGGTTTTGCCTTGGCAAACTGAAATTGCATGTTTTATAGAATCCCTAAAGGGTCAGGAAATCATGGACTGAATATCCTTTCCTGAAAGGAGGAGATACCTTGATGAGCTTGCAGCACTATTTACAATAGCCAAGATACGGAATTAGCTTGAGTGTCCATCAGCGGATGAATGGATAAAGAAAATATGTACATAATGGAATACGATTCAGCCATTTAAAAAAATGGCAGTCTGTAGTTTGCAGCAATATGGATGGAGCTGGAGATCATTATGTTAAGTGAAATAAGCAAGTCACAGATGTCGAATGTTCTCACTCCTATGTAGGAGCTAAAAAGGTGGCCCTCATGGAGGTAGAAAGTAGAATGACAGATACCAGAGGCTGGGAAAAGGGGTAGGTGGGAATAAAGAGTAGTGAGTTAATGTACAAACATAAAGGTGGATAGAAGGAATAAGTTCTGGTGTTCAATAGTAGACAAGGGTGACTATAGTTACCAACAGTATATTGTCTATTTCAGATTAGCTAGAAGAAAGGACTTGAAATGTTCCCAAAACAAAGAAATGATAAATGTTTGAGGTGATGGATACCCTAAATACCCTGATTTGATCATCACATGTAGTATCCATGTATTGAAATATAACATATATCCCATAAACATGTACAATTATTATCAATTTTAAAATGTTGTAAAATAAGTTGGGGAATAAGTTCTGATTCTCTAGTTCTGCATTCTACCACTCCCCCCTGCTGTGGACTTACAGGAGTGTTGCGTAAATTGAATTGTTTTTCTAAAGCTTTCTCTCCAAGCTCTGAATATCTTATGACTGGTTCTGAACATGTACCTGCCTCCAGCTACAACCATAAACAGCTGAAGAGACACTGACAACACAGCTCATTGACTCCAGCATGCACTCTCCTTCCCTTTGCATCTCCTCCCCTCAAATGAGCTTAGGTGGATTTAAATTTTAATCAGTTAGATCAGTTGTTCTTAATGAGAATTTAAATTGAACTAGAGAATAAAAGCATTCGGGGGGCTGCTGGTTGCTCAGCTGGAGCCTTTGGGCGACAGAGGTGGTTGCATGCTGTGATATGATACTCAGTGCAGGCCCTTTTTGACTGCATCTCCAGAGATCTGTTGGTGATAAAGTTTTTAGAGCAGATAATTTTCTTTGACCTTAGTCTCTTAAGTTGGAGAAGGAAAGCTTTCTAAGAAGTGATCTCGATCCAGTTCTTAGATCAGTGGGACATCCAGGTCTATGGTGGTCACCTATGGTCACCTTCACCCTGGGCCTGGATGACCAAAGTAAGGGAAGGGAAGGGGGAGTGTATGCTGGAAAATGTCTCTTACCTCTAACCCCCTCCCCACTTTGAGCCTTCCCGTGTGTAGGGGAAAGGCAGACAAGGACACCTATAATTTTAAAAATCCTGAATATCCTGCATCTTAAACACAAAAGATAAGAGTGTCCATGAAGACAGAAGGGGATCCTTTGAGCCCCTTGATGGCAAGAACTGACCCTTCCATCCTGGAGAAGAGGAGACCAATTTGATATTATGGAGGCAGAATATACAGGACTGTGTGACTAATTCGACATGTGTGTCCATGGAGCTTGAAGGGGACAGAATCACAGGTGCAAAACTGGTGTAGGTACTTGGCTGGGAGTTTGGTATGAGAGGCTTCTGGGGCACCTTTACCTGGAATAGGCAGCATGGTTCATCTGCACCAGGATTCTACTCAGAACTCTTACAAGTGGTAACAAGAGACCTGAGGTAGAAGTACCTAATTGTTACATCAATGTCAAAGGCTAAAGTTAGGCTTGAAACTTTTTTTTTCCTCTAATCAGCTGTTGGGATTTTCATGTTTATGAAATTGGTAAATCCTTTCTGAAGGTAATCTCTAGTTTTGGATTTTACCATGCCTAAAAGTTAGTAAGTTCATACACTTTATTAGTCTTTACATATACCTCTTTATATTTGCCTGAACTTGCCCCCTTGTTATACTTCAAGAAACCCCAGCCTTTTCTGGGATTTAATGGCAGTACATATGTAATCTAGTACCTTGTTACTTTCCCAGGCATTTAGTCTGGGAACCCTAATCTTGAGTCTGTCTACAGTGGATATTTTTCTCCAGGACAGGAACCAAATGGGCCAGTTACTGGTCTGCCCTGTAGCTCACCACAGACATAGCCTAGGGGCCTTTGGCCCATCTTCACTAGTTGGCAACTGGCTTTTTAGGCGAAATGCCTCCTTTTGCATAAAGGAGACATGCCTGTCCCCACCTGCACCGCCCATCTCCTGCTTTAAGGCCAGCAAGATGTCCCATGATGCCTCCTTGTAGATGAGTGAAATCCACACAGGGAAACTCAAGTAAAAATATGGGGTGGGGTCTGGGAAGAGCTGTGTTTATTATAAGGATCCAGAGGGACCTGGGGAATTTAGGATAGGGAACCACCGTGGGTGGAATAAGAACCAGAGTGGCTCCAGGACCTAGTTTTTTCTCCTCTGTCTCTCTGCTTTCTTTTCCCACTCTCTTCTCTCCCCTTCCTTCTCCTTATTCTCCTTCTACTCCTCTTTTTTTTCTATCTCTGTGTCATGCTTGCAGTGGTGATGTTTTGGTTGTAGTCACGCTCTTGGGTCCCTCTTATGACTGACTGTCTGTGTCTTCCCCTCTCCTTTAGCCTTTACTTGGTTCTTTTCCCAACCCACCCGCCAAAACTGGCAACCAGCTTCCTCAGAACTTGTTATCTGGCTCGTAATTGCCCAGACTCCAACGCTCAAATGACCTTTTTGCTCTAAAGCCAGTGGCCATCTGGCAGTAATCTCCCTGTATACAGGATTCTGAGTTCCCAAGAGAGCATCTGGTTGGCTCCCCTTGCCTTCCTGAGCCTGCTACATCATTCCTGGGCTGCTGGCCAGCCTAGGGTGGGTCCCCTCAGGTCAGACACACCCTGGGCAGGTCAGCAGCCAGCGGTGGGGACAGGGTACACAGAGCCCCCTGCCTACTTGACAGGAGCTGTGGGTGGGGGCAGGAGTTACCAGATACATCTAGCACAAGAACCATATCCTAGAACCCTTCAAACTAACATATGCCAGGTAGGTGTAAGCTTCTGTACTAATTTAAAAGTATACATTTCTAAGTTAATGAATTCAGCATCTTGTGGCCATACCAGACATGGCATGGAATTAAACTTTCAGTCCCACTGTTCATTTTATTCATACATTAGGGTGGCAAGGGTGGTCTTGCTCATTGCAAGCAAAGTCATCCTGGTTCATGAAATGAAGAATGTGGACTGTGCAGTTTTCCCAGTCATGAAGACTTTTGATACATCACTTGAAATGTTTCTCCTGAAGTTGAGGGTCTTTTGTAATATCACCAGGGCAGTGAATGGCAGAGACCAGATCATGAATCGCTTCATTTAGAGCCTGCCTCCGGGCTTCCCTGCACTCTGTGGCTGCTAATACCACACCCCTGTGTCCCTTGTGGTCTTAAGTCACAAAACCAGCTATTATTAGATTTGCCTGGAGTGTCTGAAAACAGGCTTAGAATGAGGAAACCTTGTCCCACTTTTATACAACTGGAAAACATTACAGAACTTGACTTTTTGAAAATTTCCCAAAAAAAGGAAAAGAAAAACCCACAAACCCCAGCTTGTACAGTTTAGTCACAGGGAAACACAGAGGTAAAAAAGGTGAACTTGCTTCCACTTCACAGGTGGTTTTGATTTCGAAAACGTGCCTCAAAATTCAGTGCCTACAAATACAAGAAAAGGGGTTTGGTTGTGCTTCTAATAGTATAAGTAAAATTACTCTTGAATGTTTCAGGGCTCATCAAAATTTACATTTATTCTCTTTTTCTACTTTTATCTACCTGAGTATTCTCATTATCTCTCCAGCTGTGAGAAACTCTCATCTTCCCATGATCCCAAATTAGGTGGGATCCACTTCTGACAACATGAGTTAATCATCACTAGAAACATTGGCAAGAGCTGGGGAATGTTTGTATTCCTCTGGGACAGCTTAGCATCTCTGGGTAAATATTCCAGTCCAACTGACTGCCTTCCCCGGGCTGTCCTTCCCCAAACTTCCTTTCCTAGAGGTAGGAAGAGCCAAAATCAACTGTTAGGTCTGTGGTAATTTACAAAGCAAGGATGATATTTCAAAACAGTTGGCTATATAATGTATTTCTTCTTGCAAAATTATACAGTTGGTATTCAGTAATATGTTGCCATATAATGTATTTCTTCTTAAAAAATTATACAATGGCTATATGACTGTTTATGTCCTCAAAGTCCAGCCAGATTACTTTTCAAAGAAATTTTAGCAGTTTGATTGCCAAATTCCTGTGATCTCCATATTAAGAACTCTCTGTCTGTGGCCTCTAGTCTTAGAAGTTCTAGTCCATGATACAGGTTGTTATGCAAATGAAAGACAAAGAGAAATGTCTTCTGCTTGTTTTCTTCTTTAGAATAAGAAGATCTACTTGGACATTATTCACACATACATGGAAGTGCATGCAACTGTTTATGGCTCCAGCACAAAGAATATTCCCAGTTACGTGAAAAACCATGGTATCCTCAGTGGACGGGACCTGCAGTTTCTTCTTCGAGAAACCAAGGTAAAAATTCACCAGGGATGTGGTGTTCAGGTTATTGCCATTGGCTGTGAAAATGGGATCAGAATATTTCATGCTTGTTTTTCAATGCTGCAATAAACTCTTGTGGCTATTTTGGGGCAGCAGTTTGCTAGACCAATAGCAGCTGAAAAGTAAGTGAATTGTGGAATGAGATTGCTACAGTTTTGTTCATTGATTTATTCAAAAATCGTATTTACTAAGGACCTACTCAGTGTTAGGTGTCAAGCAAGGGGCTAAGGATAAGGCTGCAAATGGAAAAGGTAAAGCCCTGCCTGGAAGGACAGACTTTCTAATAGAGCAGCAGCTTTCATAGTAAGCCAGGGGTGCTGAACTCTTCCCCCAACCCAGTCATCACTGTTCAAGGAGTGGGTTTCCCAACCAGCTTTTCCTCATACCTCCTTGTTCACCAAGTACGCATTGGACAGTGAAGAAGTTCAGATGAGGGCAAAGTCCCTGTGGGCTCGGGAAGCAGAGCAAGCATCAGGAGAGATGCAAGAGATGAAAGATGGATGGAGTGTAGACACACCTGGCATGTGGGCCAAACAGGAGTTAGAGTCAGGTGGTGGAGGTGGAGGTGGCATATTCAGGAAAGAGCTAGAAGCCAACCCAGCTAGTCTAAGTGTTGAAAAATAGTGGAGGTAAAATTGGATGAGGGAATGTGAGGGTCTGATTGGCACAGATGGAGGCAGAGTTCAGACCATGTGGTGGAGGTAGCCGGGCAAGCCCTTGAGGATCATTTTGCTCAGCAGTAGCATGATGACCTGTTGCTTTGACACTGTAGGGAAGTCCACCCAGTGGTCTGGGTTTTTTCTGTAATGCTGCCATGGAAGTACCAAATGAAGTTCAGGAACTTGTGAAGAAACCAGAGTTTGGCCTTGAAGGGTTGGCTGGCATTTCAGTGTATTAGATAAACTCCCTCAGGTTTATTAATAAGTTTTTATGAATTTCACAAATATTTATTGAGTAGCTGCAATGTGCTAGGCGTTGTACAAGGGATGCAAGTGTGAAGAAGGCACATGGATCTCTCTCGTGGTATGTCCTAAGCACAAGGAAGCTTACTGTCAGTAGTGGATTTCTCAGCTCTCATCTCTGGCTCGCTTTGTTTTCATGTTCAAGGTAGGAAAGAGAGGTTGAGCAGGTGGACTTCTATGGCATAATCTCAATTGTCCAATCATTATGTGATACTTCATTTATAAAAAGTGTATTCACATATGCTATCCTCTTTGATTCTCACAACAGCATTAAGAGGTAGATAGAGCAGGTATTATTGTTAACTTTATTTTGAACATGAGGAAATAGGCTACAGAGTTTGGCTTGCCCACAGTAAACTGGGGTCAAGTCCTGGAGGTGGCCCTAACTCATGATTTTTTAAATTGCAAATTAAAGCTCTGCTAGCCCCTTGATGTACTGTCGTCATAAACACTCAAACTTAAGAACGCTTAGTGGACACCCACTAGCCAAAAGAATGTATATCTCCTCTTTGCCTCAGTTTCTCCATCTGTAAGTGCATTTGATCCTATCTATGTCCAAGGCATTTGTATGATGCCACGAATAAAATGATTTGACAATTTCTTTAGCTTATTGGCCAAAGACCTGGTTTGTTTTAAGATTTTATTTCCTTCCAAGGTCATCTGTAGTCTGATGACTGTTTTTTGTCATCCAGGAGTGAAGTGTGTTCTCTGGTTTTCACTATTTGCTTTCTATCACCTTCTGTCTTAGGCCGACATTTTAGAATCATCAGAATGTCTGGGCCCTTTAATGGCAGTGCTATTTTTGCCATTTGCCTCATTTTACTTTTCTCCACATCAGATTGTGGAAAGAGCTCAAGCTCCTTTAAAAAACACTTGGCAGAGCTGGTTTTCAGCAGCGTGTCATTACTGTCTCACACACTTTTATTAACCCAACCTCATGAATGTCTCTCTCAGCTTCGCAAATTTTGAAAGAACCCTTACTTACCTACCATCCATTACCCTGTCAGAGATTAGGAAATAGGCCAAAACGGAGATCGCTGATGTCCAGGGGAGGACAAGAAAAGAGGCAGGGAAGGCCCAGGCCAAGATGTCCAAGTTTGTCTAATGAGCAAGGATTGCAGCCTGAGTTAAAGAGCACGAGGGGTATATGTTCATCCTTGAAAAACTGGGACCGGTGTAGAGGATGTCACTGATCCCATTACCTATTGCCTGCTCCTTGAGTAGAGTATATTAAAATACTCTGAGTGGAATCATGGCTCAGACATTTGGCAAATGTGACAAGGATGGGGCAGCGTATTGCTGAGACTCCCCTCACACCCGGCACACAGCTACAGGCTCCAAAATGAATGAACCTTTGGCTTTGAAATAATGACATGAAAGACCAGTCAGGCTTTGCATCTATAACCCTTTCTGTCTCTGACTCCTTTCTCTCTGTCTATGAGCAATTTAAAAGCGATTTATTCTAAACCACATTGGAAATGGGGAACTGGAGCAGCCGAGAAGCAGATGTCTGCAGCATGAATGGGATTCACACACTTCTTGGACTCCTTACTGGCAAGAGAAGCGGGGCTGACCTCCTCAAGAGAGTTAGAGACATAGAGAGATGATTGATGCTTGATCAGCTTCTGACTCATTATTTTTCTTTACAAGCCATCTTTGAATCTCTGCACCAATCTTAGGAAACCCTCTGCTCAGCAGAATTGTGTCCAGGCATGCCATTAGGGGTGCAGGCATCATTAGTAGCCTCTTGCTTCAGGGAACCTGTGAAGATGGAAGGAATTCAATGTAACACTAATACTGGGGCTAAAAGAGCCAGGAAGTTGTTGGAATCCAGCAGATCCTTCTACGTGGGGTATAGATTTGGATGAATGAATTATTTATCTCAGGACCACAGCTGAGTCATTCAGTCCAGCAAACCCCAGGAGTGCAGTTTAAGCCAGCAAATCGGGACTCACTAGGGTGGCATGTTTTTATTTTTGGTTTAAATCTCCATCTCTTTTAAAGTAGCTTCTTTCTTCATCTTCCTGGTTTTAACCTCTTCATGTCCACCTCCCTCAGTCTTCCCTGTTTCATATATGATACTAAATAGTGCATTTGCATCTGCGACTTACTGAGTGCTTTGTGAGCTGGACCAGTACCGTCCTTTCTACAGTTGAAAACAAATTCTGGTTGTGGGGAAGAAAACAGGCAAAGCTGTGGCTTCTGCACATACTGTCGCTGTACCCCTTCTGTACCCAGACCTCCACTCATTCACCTCTCCAAGACTTGGCTGGGTCATGACGGTACTGTTTCCCCATCATGTCAGCTTATCAGCTTACCTGTGGGACTCACCTAGGAACCTGGGCAGGCCTGGCAAATATGCAGTGCTCCCTCTGACTCCTCGTATCCTCACGACTGACTGTGCCACCCTGCCCCCCACCAACTATGTCTCTTCTTACTGAGCTTGGATGTGCTCACAAAACCTGTCTAAGGCAGGTGCGGTGCAGTAGCTCACATCTGCAATCTTAGCACTTTGGGAGAGGCTGAGTCAGGCAAATCGCTTGAGCCTAGGAGTTCAGGACCAGCCTGGGCAACATGGCAAAACCCCATTTCTACAAAAAATACCAAAAAAAAAAAAAAATAGCTGTGCGTGGTGGCATTTACCTGTAGTTCTAGATTTTCAGGAAGCTGAAATGGGAGGGTCACTTGAGTCCAGAAGGCTGAGGTTGTGGTGAGCCAAGGACACCTGCACTCCAGCCTGAGTGACAGAGGGAGACCCTGTCTTTAAAAAAGGCTGTCTGAAAAACCCAGGGCTTGAGGCAGCAGACTGTCATGCAGCTGCATGAGGGCAGAGGGCCTTCGCTCGTTCTATCCACAGGTGCATTCACAGTACCTGGCTTCTAAAAGGCATTTAGATGATTGTATAAAGAATGAAAGAAGGAGTCAAAATGAAACACATTGACCATCTGGGATCTCTGAGATTTCTTCCTGTTCTCGTATACCCTGCGCCTAGATCTCTTAGATCTCACCAGCTAGGGACACTACCCTTCTGATACCCCATGCCTGCCTGTCTGTGATGTTGCCTACACCTCCAGGCCCTGTGAGTGATAGCCCAAGAGCTTGCTTCCTTAGGAGGAGCAGTCCTTCTTCTGTTTCTATTACAGATACTGGTTCCCATTTGCCCTCAGGCAGCCAACTGAAGCAGGTTTCATCCTAGTGAGCATACTTCAAGTCATTCCCATGCCATCTAGATGGGGAAAAAATTGTACGAACACATCCATGCCTCCTTCCCTCCCCCTTATCTACACATGTATATAGACTGAAGAGTGTACAGAGATATGAGTCAGTAACCTGTCTGACTTTCAGAGCAAAAGTGCATCCCTACCCTCAAATAAATGTAACACGTTCAACCTCTGTACACAGAGACACTTGATTGCTGGAAAGATCCAGTCTCATAGTATTTATTCTTTTACTGTTTCATCCAGCAAGTAAGTATAATATTAAGTACTAGATATATTCTAGGCCTTAGTCTAGCCATTCTAGAGACAGTGATGACTCAAGCAGTTTTGCCCACAAGGAGCATACAGGTATGCTGGAGGAAGAAAGCAGGTAACTGTAACAATGTGGAAAGTACACAGGTAGAACTAGTCATAATATGAAATAATGATACCAGCATAAAACTTCACTGTCACGCTGAGTGGGGCCAACAGTTCAGTTGTGTAAAATGTGGTTCTGTGACTTGTGAAATCAATGTAGTGAATTGGGCAGTCCCATTCAGAGGACAGGAGCCACTGTCAGTCACAGTTTAACACCTCCATGCTATTGCGATGCACCTGCCTATGGGATTTACCATAACAGTAACAGCCATTATCTCTCCCCTCTGCCATGTACTAGGCCCCATGCTAAGCCCTTTCTGTGTATTCTCTCTTTGCATCACAAAAATCCAATGATCTTGGTACTGTTATAAATGGTACCATTTTAATGAAGCAGCCACTGAGGCTCCAGTCGTAAATAAGCCTGTTTTGCTGCCTCCGTGTTGGCGGCTGAGGGGTTGTCCTGGTGTGGAATTTGGGGGAGAGAGGCGTGGTCAGGAAAGGGTCCTCCCAGGAGATGATGCCTGAGTGGACTTTTAATGGTGAGCACTTGAGGCTGGCCCAACTAAACATGTTCAGCATCTACAGGTTTAAATTTATGCAAATAACTCTTTTACTCCCCTATCTCCAAGTTGATAAATTTACAGTGTGAATTGTAATGCATTTGATTTTATATTGGGGCTTTCAAATGACCGAAACTCAGGAACTTTTTATCCTGATGCTGTTGTTTGTGGTTTGGGTTTTTGTTTCTGAAACGGTAGTTAGGTAGCTGGGCATAATCAGCCAGCTGGTCTTCAGGAAATAGTCTTTGGTTTAGCAGCAGACTCTGACAAAAGTCTGCTTTGGGCATGTAAACATGCTTGGTGAGTCTTCTATTCTTGGCCTCCGTGGACCTTCCAGCTCTTCCCTAGAGAGTCTTCAGGTCACATGAGTCAGGGGCTTGTGGAGCCCTTGGGAGGATAGAGCCAGCCTGGATGGAAGAGAGTCTGGCCACTGTTTATCCCTTCCTTAAGCATCAGGTACCTGAAAGAAGGCAGATGGCCAGAGAATGACCCTTTGGGCTACATGAAAGCATCACATTTTGGAAAAATTGTTTTCTTCATACCCAGCCCCTTGTCTGGGTTATTTTTAAGATATAAAAGGGATGCCTATTACCAGAAACATTAATATAATGATTCCCAGTCATTGTATAAAAATAAATAAGCAAAGCTTAGCAATAGCATGTGACTCGTGGGACTGGCTTATGTGGCAGTCACTGTAAACCATATCATCTCTTATCTCTCTCTTCTGATGAATATCCCTCCCCCTTTTTTAGTGCAGATACTTTATGAAATAATGAGAACTCATAAATATACATGCAGGTGCTGAACATCTTGTAAAAACCCACAAACATAAGTCCTGCACACCTAAACTCCGTCTAAATGATACAAGGCCATGATATGCAGCTGTGTGAAGTTGCATATGGATTTGAACTTGAGTGACTGATTATCCGGCACTTACTAAGTGCCAAGACTTGGAATGAGTCCTTTCCATGTACTATCTCATGTAATCCTCACAGCAACCCCATGAAATAAAGCACTATTGTTTTACCCATTTTACACATGAAAAGACTGAGGTTTAGCAAGCTTGTTACCCGGACTAAGGTCCTATAAATAGAATAGATTATAAATGGGCCTTAAATAATCCATAGACAGAAGCACCTAGCAGTGTGTCACAGTTACTGACCTGGGAAATGATGGAGCCAGCCCTTGAAGCCTAATCTGTCTCCAGAACCTGCGCTGTTGATTACCACATTGTTCTGGGCACTTTGTGCAAATAATGGATTCATCAATTCATTTGGTGAACCGGGGGTGATTGATTGCTCAGTTTCCCTCTAGAGTCACCATGCCAACTTCGCTAATTAAAACTGGCCAGAAAAGTATGTGTTGTGTGTGTGTTTCCTATTTATGATTATCCTCAATGTTCCCCATCAAGAGTGAAACTGACCAAGCCCATGGATAAGAACCCCCTTTATCCATGTTTAAAAGATTCTTTAAGTACTCCACTTAGCAGTTTAAAACAATTGTTTCTTCTTTCACAGAGTGGGAAAAATCTGAGTGGTTTTACTGGACCCTTTGTGAATGTGTAGGAACGTCCCAATCCTATACTGTGAAGAAAACGTATGGTGCTTCATCTGTTCTCTCTGCTTAGCATTAGTTCAGAAATTTAATCCTAGATCCCACAATCCCTCTGTGTAGAAATACTCATTGATGGAGCTGGAGTTGCAGCCATGGAGATATTTTGTCATCTGGAATATCCTCATTAGATTCTGGGCTTCTGAAGGCAAGGTGAAGTATAAATAAAATATGGCCAGTTTTCTCCAGCAGAGTTAAGCCTTGGCACTTATGTACATTCTTGCAGTGTCTCTTGCCTCCTTGCTAAGGAAATCGGTAAGTAGGCAGAATAGCAGGAGATTAGGGGGAAAGCAATTCAATGTGGTTAAGGTGCCATTGTGTGGCAAGACCATAAGTTCAAGGAAGTTTACACAGTGCTGTTTGGTGGTGATGAACTCTCTCCGCCTGTTGTGTTTTCATTCAAACCTCAGATGTGCTATTTGACCTTAATACATCTGCTCCATTGTAATATCACAGGTAATAAGCACACAGGAAGCAAGAAAAAAATTGCTTATTGACTGAAGTGACAAAAAACTGTTATTTTGCTGTTTCCAAGTAATGTATTTCCTACAATCCTAATTGTGTGACAGAAAAACTCATTGCCAGGAAATTATGTTGTATTTGCTTAGGCTTCATTCTCAACATATGAGGCTTTGGGAGAGTTAATAAAGTTTTTATTTTATGTGTACTGAGATATTCTGGTGCCCACAGGGCAGAAGAGATGGTTCATATTGTTGTTCAGATATAATTAAACCTAGGTCACATTCAAGTCCATTAAGCAACAGCCTCAAATCCTTTTAATTAATGGGTTCAGATTGATCTAAAGAAGCTAATTAAATTTTTCCCAAGATTTTCTATTTAAGTAGACAAACATTGTGCTGCTTGCATTTCCTCCAAAGCTGTTCTTTGGAATTTAGAGTTGATGAAGGTATCCACACTTCATGGCAGGCCCTGATTTTCGGAGGTCAGGAGGCACTGTGGGTTCTCTGACTAAACCTGCAGAGATCCTGATCTGCGTCTTCTGGCACTTTTCTCCTCAGTCAGAAAGATCTGGACTCCCTGTGCTATCTTATGCCCAACCACGGCCTGACAGAGGTCATTTGTTTTCCACTGGAGAGCCAGCACATCCTCTCCAAAGTCTGATAGGAGAGGGCAAATCAGAGATCACAAGTCTGGTAGATAACAACCCTGGATTCTTCATATTCCATAAAGCTGGGATGTCGTGGGACTAGTACATCCCACTGTTTCCTTCCGTTTCATCTGCAGCAGTCAGATCTCCCCCACCCCTGAGCCACATGTCCAGGCCACACCCTATAGTTAGAAGTTCTCTCTGACAATCTCGTTTCTGTTAGCTGTGTAATAAGAGTAAGATGCAGAGCAGGAGCTTCCTAATGGTAGTAGAGGTTTCCCTTTATCCTACAGCTTCCAGGCTCCTGGCTACCATGTTTTCCTCACCACCACCACCCCCACCCGTGATCTCTGGTGGTTCTGCTGCCCAAGGGGGAAATGACCCAGCCAGCATTAGGGGCTCTGCTGGCCTCTAAAGCTTCTTTTCTTCCCAGCTCCCTGCCCTGTGGACATCTCTGTCATTGTGATCATGCAGTTTTCAGGAAACGAAAATTTATTCTTTCAAAAAACCAAAAAGATTGAGTACCCTATTCTGTACAAAACAAAAGTAAATAGGTCCAGAAAACCTGAGATGTTAGTGCTTTGCCCCAGAATTCCTTCAGGAGCTACCTGGTTCTCCAGTATGTCACCCATGGGCTGTGCTCTGGGTTGGCCTGACACATGCAGCCCGGCAGCTTGGGCCTGGCACCCTCCAGCTGAACCTTTCTAAACGATCGTTCAATTAGAGCAGCTGCTAAGAGAGGAAAGCTGGTGAGAAAGAGGGGATTGCTGTGAAAAGACCGAGGGAAAAACAGAACCAAGCTTGCAGCTAAATCTAGTTGAGCCATCTCCTTCATTCTCAACGCCTGGCCTTGTGGTTGGGTGATGCTCTGTGTGATGGCAGAAGGAAAGGATGCCCTGGGGCCCAGTTATCTTTTCTCACTTAATGTGCACCTGGGGGCTGAAACAGAACAGGCTTTTATGTGGGTAGAGAGGACACAGCTTCGTCAAGCCCAGACCTGGACCCTGCCCATCAACAACCTGCAGTGCTCCAGCAGTGTGAAGTACACCCACTGTGACGGTACGTGCCGAGGCATTTCTGGGAGCAGTTATTTCATTTTTGGACCCAGAAAATCAGCACCACTGAACTGCAGCTTGTCCCCTTTGTCATCGTGGCTTCCAGCTGCTGTGGTTGCTCTGAGGACTGAGAGCAAGTTGTTGCTGCCATCTATGGTCTGTCTTGGGGGAAGCACATGGTTTGCCTGCTGGAGAAGGAAGCAGCTGCCTTGCGGATTCAGCAACACAGCACCCTCTCTCCCCTCTGAGGGGAAAATCAACACCAAGATGTTGGTGTCCCCAGTGTAAACCCCATTATGAAAACCTGTGTTTACTGACCTACCATCATTGTAAAGCAGTTCCGTTTGAACTGCAATCAAACCTCCAAGTGACCTTTCTGTCCCTCCGCCCAGCATTCCTGAAAGGGCCTGTTGTTTCTTTGGTTCAATGAAGAAACCTTCTGTGTAGTTAAGCAAGTGTTTTTCCAGTCATGTCTCCTGGTGAGTTACAGAAGGATTATTGTTGGGTCTTGGTGGTGGTGGTTGTTTTTCTTTTAATACTCCATCCTCCCTACCCCGTGGATACCCCTAGACACTTAATTTTTTACTTCCTTGGTGGAGGAGAGCATAGTGAGTTGAGCAGCTTTGTGGGGACTTTAAAAGTTCGTAGTTTTTCAGATCCTGGTGTAAGCTGAATTCTCTCTGCCCCACCCCCCAGGGCCTGGGAGCCTTCCAAAGTGAGGTGTCCACACGGGAATGGGCCACAGAATCGCCACCTGCAAGCTAGGAATGCCCGTCCTGCCTGATGGTCCTGCCTGATGTGTTCATACGCTGTGTGGTTTTCTGTCTTACAGTTGTTTGTTGGACTTGGATTCCCTTACGAGGGCCCAGCTCCCCTGGAAGCTATCGCAAATGGATGTGCTTTTCTGAATCCCAAGTTCAACCCACCCAAAAGCAGCAAAAACACAGACTTTTTCATTGGCAAGCCAACTCTGAGAGAGGTAAGCATCTATCAAAATTATTCCACTTTGAATAATATGAATAATAGCTATTTATTGAGTGCTCATGTAGGTATTAACTTCATCTAACATGATTGGGTGGGAGGGTGAGGGTGTAGAGGCTCAGAGAGGCAAATGACCTGATCACATCACCTTGCAAGTTAGGGACAGGATTTGACTCTACTTCTGCCTTCACCAAGTAAGGGATCTTGACACTCTACCCCCACTCTCGCTTACTGTAAACTCAGACAATCTAGCCTCTGATTATAGCTGAACTCTGGTTTCCTGAATGTTTGAAGTTTAGGGAGTGAGATCAACTGGTTAGCAGATACTTGTGAAGAATCCGCTCCCCATGATGGGCTTTGGAGAATAAAAAGTGGGCTGTGGGAGTTTTCAAAGAGCCATCAGCCTCAGGATACCACATGTATCATGGGTAATTGAAGTAATGTGACTGATTCTTTTCACCCACCATCCCAGGAAGTAATCCTACCATTGCTAGAACCATTTACAGAAGCCTCATTTGAATTGCCTTCAGAGATCCTGTTGAAAATCTGCAGTGTGTGATGAATCACCATTGAGGGTAGTTGGATTTGATTTAGGGCAATAAACAAAAGTCTTTTACAGCTACGTGTGAGTGATCAAGCTGGGTGTTTCTTCATCTGGTCAGAAATAGGTGTGTTCAAGAAACCATAAGATTGATTTTCTGATTATTTCTATGTAGTTAGTAGTAAGTGGCTCTGCAGGCAGCTTATGAAGGGAAGTCATAGCAGCATCCTTGTCATTCAGGGCCTTTGGCTGGGGGATTATATTGATTAGCATCCGTCCCATGGCATATCAATGTAGAAGGACAGTTTATAAAACATATATTTTTCAATTCTACTTTTAAACCCCTTCTGAGTCATTTTCTCTCCCAAATAGTATATAAGATGCATTTTCAATGGTTATTTTTTATTGATCAGTCAGAAACCTTGACAATTTATAGAACTGATTACTTTGAGAGTTATTTTTCTCTGACCCTTCCTGTCATTGGTGAAATAGCTAAAGGAGATAGAAGATCAATAAGATCTATGTTTATCTATAAAAGGCTAATCTGTTGCCCAGATAACCTTTGACAAGGGTTATGCACACACTTGTGTGTGTGTGGTTTTTTTTTTTCCTTCTGCTAGAATAATAAATTTGAATTCTTCATTTGGGGAGTGGTTTTGTATTAAGAGGTCAGTTTGTTCGTTTATAAGTCGGCAATACTTAATGTACATCTGTGTGCTAGGTGCTGTAGGAAGTGCTAGGACACAGAGACTGGGGACATTCAGTCTGCCGTGAACCTATTCTTTTGAAAAGTTTAAAAAGATGCTGCCCAGCAGTGAAAATATCTCAGTTTAGGAATCTCTGCTTTAGCATGTGACTGACTTCTTTGAAACTTTGGAGTTTGGGGTGGAAAAGAAACTAGTAAATCATCTCTCGGGTTTTTTGTTTATTTTTGACAAAAAATATACTTAAGGTGTACACCTTGATGTTTTGATAAATATACACATTGTGAGATAGTCATTACAATCAAGCTAATCCACCACCTTACATACTAAATAGATATTTTTTTCATGGTAAAAACACTTAAGATCTCCTCTTTTGGCAAATTTCAAGTATGCAATACAGTATTGTTAACTATGGTCGTAATGCTGCACACTAGTTCTCCAGAACTTAATCAACTTGTATAACTGAGACTTTGACCAACATCTCCCCATCTCCCCATATCCCCATGCACCAGTCTCTGGGAATCACGAATGTATTCTCTGCTCTGCGAGTTCAACCATTTTACTGTGAGTTGAACTGTGAGTGCAGCTAGGCTGGTCTGCATGTGGGATCATGCAGAATTTTCCTTCTGTGCCTGGCTTATTTTACTTAGCATAATATTTTCCACATTCATCCATGTTGCCGCCAGTGATGGGATTTCCTTTTGCAGGCTGAATATTTCATATACACATAATTTGTTTATCTATTCATCCACTGAAGGCCGCTTAGTTTGTTTCCATATCTTGGCTATTATGAATAATGCTGCAGTGTACATGCGAGTGCAGATACTGCTTTAACATACTGATTTTAATTGCTTTGGATATATACCCAGCAGTGGGATTGCTGGATTATGTGGAGTTCTATTTCTTATTTTTTGAGGAACCTCCATTTTCTTTTTCATTTATGGCTGTAACACATTACATTTTCACCAGCAGGGTACCAAGCTTCCCTTTTTACCACATTCTTGCCAGACACTTGTTATCTTTTGTCTTTTTGAGAAAAGCCATTTTAACAAGCATGAGGTGATATCTCCTTGTGGTTTTGATGTGCATCTCCCTGATGATGAAAGATGTTGAGCACCTTTTCATATGTTTGTTTGCCTTGTGTATGTCTTCTTTCGAGAAATGTCTTCAGGTTATTTGCGTATATTTTAATTTGATTGGTTGGGTTTTTTCCGCAGTTGAGTTGTAGGAGTTCCTTATATACTTTGGGAATTAACCGCTTATTAAATATGTGGTTTGCAAATATTTTCTCCCATTCCATAGGTTGCCTTTTCACTCTATTGATTGTTTCTTTTGCTGTGCAGAAGCTCTTTAGTTTGATGCAATCTCAGTTGCCTGTTTTTGCTTTTGTTGCCTGTGCTTTTAGTATCATACCCAAACATCATTGCCCAGACTAGTGTCAAGAAGCTTTTGCACTTTTGTTTTCCTCGTAGTTGTGCTGTTTCAGGTCTTATATTGAAGTCTAATCAATTTTGAATTCATTTTTATAGATAGTGTGAGATAAAGATTTGATTTCATTCTTATGCTTATGGAAATCAAGTTTTCCAAATATTATTTATTGATGACACTGTCCTTCTCCATTGTGTATTCTTGTCAGCCTCGTTGGGAATCAGTTCTTTTCTGGTTTCTCTGTTCTGTTCCATTGGTCTGTATGTCTGTTTTTATGCCAAAATCACCTGTACGTTTGAAATTAGGTCTAGGAAATCTCTAAAGTTCTACTTCTGCCCAAATTGTAGATATTATTTTTCCATGTTTTATGCCCAAATTGTAGATATTAATTTTCCATGTTTGTTTAACATTTTGAGATAAAGTATATACAACATAAAACTTACCATTTATCATTAAAGTTTTTAACCATTTTTAAGTGTACAATTCACTGGCATTAAGTATATTTGCAATATTGTGCAACCATCACTGCTATCCATTTCCAGAACTTGTTCATCATTCTAAACAGAAATTCTGCACCCGTTAAACACTAACTCCCCATTCTCCCCACTCCTCAACCCCTGGTAAACCTCTCTTCTACTTTGTGTCTCTGTGAATTTGCCTATTCTAGGTACCTCATATAAGTGGAACCATATACTGTCTGTCCTTTCGCGTCTGGCTCACTAACTTAGCATGTTTTCAAGGTTTGTTCATGTTGTAGCGTGTTTCAGAATCTCATTCCTTACTTTCTTTTTTTTGGAGACCGGGTCTTGCTCTGCCACGCAGGCTGGAGGAGTGCAATGGTGTGATCGTGGCTCACTGCAGTCTCAAACTTCTGGGCTCTAGTGATATTTCTTCCTCAGCCTCCTGAGTAGCTGGGACTACAGTTGTGTGCCACGACACCGGGCTACTCTTTTTATATTTGGTAGAGATGGGATCTCACTGTATTAACTAGGCTGATCTTGAACTCCTGGACTAAAGCGACCCTTCCAAGTAGCTTAGGATTACAGACACACCCCACCACACCCAGCTAATTAATTTTTTTTTTTTTCTTGCAGAAACAAAGGTCTTACTATGTTGCTTAGGCTGGTCTCCAACTCCTGGGCTCAAGTGATCCCCCCCACCTCAGCCTCCCAAAGTGCTGGGATTACAGGCATGAGTCACCATGCCTGGCCTATGTCACTCCTTTTTATGAAAAAATATATATATATTTCACTCCTTTTTATGAATATCTACACACTACTTTTTTAAGGCTGAATATTCCATTGAATATATATATAAATCATTTTGTTTATTCACTTATTGATGGATAAATGGGCAAAAGGTTGTATTCACCTTTTGCCCATTGTAATGCTACTATGAACATTGGTATACAAGTATTTTGAGTCTCTGCTTTCAATACTTTGAGGAATGTACCTACAAGCAGACTTGCTAGAATTTAGTTTTTACTTTGAAATAATTTTACTGGTACAGAAAAGTTGCAAAAATAATATGGAGTTCAGGCATACCCTTCATCTAGCTTCTTCTTATGGCAGCTTCTACAAAACTACAGTACAGTGGTCAAAACCAAGAAATTAACATTGGTACCATAGTATTATCTAAACTACAGACTTTATTTGGACTTCACCAGTTTTTCCACCGAGATGCTTTTTCTGTTCCTGGAGCCAATTCTGGACCCACATTGCATTTAATAGTCGCGTCTCCTTAGTCTCCTCTGATCTGTGCCAATTCAGTCTTTCACTATCACCCATGACCTTAACCACTTTTAAGGAGCACAGGTTAGCTTTTTGTACAGTTTCTCAATTTGGATTTGACTGATATTTTCCCATCAGTCAAATTTGAAGTTATGCATTTTTGGCAAGAATATCCCAGAAGTGATGTACCTTTCTCAGCACATCACATTAGGGGGCGTATGATGTCAATATGTTGTACTGATTGACCGCAGGTTTCTCCACTATGAAGTTACTCTTTTACTCTTTTCTCTGTGGTAGGGGTAGTACTCTGGGGCTATGTTAGAATATCCTGTTTATCCTCAAACTTTTGTATCATATAGCAGTGGATTTGTATAGTATCACATACTATACAAATAAATACAGTATTTATTGTATCGTATAGGACTGGATCATGTCTGCAACAGTGATTACTGTGGTATTCTGATGGTGATTTTCTGATTCCCTCATGATTTTTTAAATGCATGAAAAGCAAAGAAGCCCCTATCTTTTCTTAACTGCAGTTTCTATATACAAGCCTTTGGGAAATGAATCAAAAGTAGCTGAGATTAAGTTGGCAACTGACACGCTTTTGTTAAAACTGACTCTAAAGGTTTTAATGACACTGTGGCCACTGAGTATTTTTTTCCCGGGAAAAAAAAAATAGGACACTCTTAAACACAATCTGAACATTGCCCAGTGAATGATGTAATGTTACATGGATCAGATCAGCCAGCGTGAAGTTATCAAGAAAAGCATTTCATTGATTTCTATCAGTTGCCATCATTTTGTAATTTACTTTTTGCTGAGGTCATGGAAGGTTTTCATTCTTCATGCTGTAAGAAGAGAATAGGCATTGGAGCTGTCACACGGACATTTGGTTCCTCCTGTCCCTTCAACCCTTCAGATGATTCCACCAGCCCTAAATGTGACTCTATTAGAGAAACTGTGGAATCCTTTCAACAGTCGCTCAGCAAGTGACCTCACACAGATGACTCCATTAGTCCTAGGCTCCCCCAGGAGGGCATGATGCAGAGGGGAGTTGACAGGTGTTTAATGCATCCCCGCAGGGTGGTACTAGTTGCTGCACTGGGAGAATTCATCAGTGTACATTTCCTGTTTTCCAGGAGCTCCAAATCTGATATGAAAGAGTTATAGGACAAATGCATAATCAGTGGAAGTGCATGAAGAAATAGCTAAGTGAATTCAGGAGGGGAGTGAACTTGGAGTTGTGCTGGGTGGAGGATGTGCAGGGTTAGCTGCGAAGGGGATAGTGGAGGAGCTGTGCTTTCAAGGAAAAGGAGGCGAGCGGGTCTCAAGCCTGAGAAGCATGAATACTGACAAGTTGGGGATACCCCAAGAAGGTCAGTTTGCTTTATGCAAGAGGGCAGGTTCCATCTGATATCTAGCTCCCTCCAGCAACATCAGACAGCATTGAGAGGGACCAGCGAGCTTGATCTCATGGCCAGGTGGGTTACCCTGTCCTGCTCTGCCAGCTCACAAAAGTCCACAAAATCCCTGTAACCAAAGAAGCTGTTAATGGGAAAAGAGCTGTCAACAGGTTCATTTCTAAGAATCAAAAATCCCTAGAAATTATCTTTTTTCCTTAGCAAATGGAAACATTGTAACCAGAGTATACATAATTACAAAACTATCTTTTTATACCCACACAAATCTTTCATATTAAGTAATAATTGATCCACCTAAATTGATCATATCAACATGTCTCTTTGCCTTCAATTGAAGAGAAGAAAAGGTCTGGATATCTAAATGTGGGTTTAGCTTTGTTTTTATTTTTGCACTGGACCATTTTTCTCAAACCATGATGTCTACTCAGAGGGAGAAAAGTTCCGCAAGGCCTTAAGTAATGTGGCTGGTTCAGTTATGTTTTAATATAAATTGGATTTTTATCTTTATATTGGGAAACATATGAGTAGGTTCTTGATCATTTTTCTGACATTTTTTAAGCCATTAGAAATACTCTGGCTTCAGGGTTTGTGTGTGTGTGTGTGTGTGTGTGTGTGTGTGTGTGTGTGTGTGTGTTTCCATAAAGAGAACTCATGTTCTCCTTGGAGATTTAATAGCCACTCTGAAGTAATGTCTCATATTTAATAAGATTTTCATTACTTTTACAAACTATACTCCAGTAAATTTATTGATTGATATACAGTGAAGTATCTTAGATCAGACGGTTCTCAATAAATTAGCAAGAAGGAACGTAACATTCAGAGGGGAACTAATGAATCACAAAATGCCTCACTCATAAAGTTAAGTAACCTTCAGTAAATGTAAATGAATAAAAGGATAATAGCTCAGCATTTTTTATTTTCCAAGTGCTTGGAGCAACCTTGTAAATAAGCAGAGACCTTAAAAGGCAGGAGAGGAGGGAGACTGCTGACATGTAAATTACTAAATAGTGACATTGATGGCAACTTTAACTTACCCTGATTCCGTCAGAAAATCTAATCAGTTCTCCAGGCCACAAAATGAAAATGATGTGACATTTTGCTCATCTTCAGAAAATACAGGCATAAATTCAGTCCTGAATTTAGGTTGGCAAGTTTTAAGAGCTGGATTAAAAAGCTGGTGTTTACATTGGGCCTTTGTCTTAAGAACTTAAAGACATCCTTTAAAATTGTCACCTTCCTTTTTATCCAAAGCTAAGAAGTGTTGAAGGACCTAGATTTGAAGTTGGCTCTTCTCCTTTCCAGCTGTGGGGTCTTAGGGGAAATGTAATCGCCTCTCAGTCTCAGAATCATCATTGATGCATAATAAACCTGAGAAATAACGTTTGTGCAGGTGATTAGCAGGAAGCCTAGGGCTTCCTTGGTGAGTGTTGAATTCAAAAGTGTGCAGAGAAAAGAAAATGAAAGTTTTCTGAGTTCCATGGGCCTGCAGAGAATATGTAGCTTTTATCATTGACCATAGAGCTGAGCCAAGGAAGACAGCACCTGTCAGAAGGGTGGGAAACTGAAGAGACTGATGACGGGCTGCTGCTGGGTAGAGGCCCAGATAACCTGCAGCCAGCAGAGGTCACTGCTGGGCCCAGGGACTTGTCGGGCTTCCTGCCTTGAATAGCACATGCATGCTCTTGGTGTGGTAGGATACAAAGAACAGTGGCTAAGGGAAAGACGGAGGGGTGCCAGTTAATACCTCTAGCCCTGTGAGTATCCTGAGGAAAAGTGGAGAGCCAGCTTGACCTCCAAAGCAAAGGCCTGAGGAGAAGAGAAGAGCCAGCTTGACCTCCAAAGCAAAGGCCTCAGCACTGCCAAACCCAATATTTCCTATTGTTATAAATATGAGATGAAATTTGTAAATTATATAACCTTGCCTACCTGTGTAATTTCAAAAGGGAATAATTCTCTAACAAATATAAAGGAGAAATAAAAGGAAAAGAATTTCTAATAAAGCAATACATATTTCAGTATTGTGGAGTCAAGAACTGTACTGTCCCATACCCAAGAGCTATACCAGGCACTATGATGCCTTGTTTCTCCTCACAATGAGTGTTTTTATTTAAAAGGAATGAAACATTCAGCTGAATATGGTCAGCCTTTTTACTTAAAATTGATATTATGAAGGAGGAGCGAAGCCTGAGTGTGTTTACGTATACCCACATATAAATAGAATTGCCAGTAATGTGATAGCTCCAAATATAGACTAATGTGGGTATGTTTTACTGGAGACTCTGACATCCTCAGTGGCACTGACTTTGTTGCTTTGATCTTTCTGAAATGGTGACAGCTCATTGATGAGGTTTCAGATAAAACAGAGCAGAGACATTGCTTCATTTATATGGTGATTATGTCTCTGGATAATTCAATGTATGTTTGAACTGTCAAAAAGTTAGATTCTGACTGGGCATGGTGGTTCATGCCTGTAATCTTAGCACTTTGGGGCTGAGACAGGTGGATCACTTGAGGCCAGGAGTTCGAGACCAACCTGGCCAACATGGCGAAACCCCATCTCTACTAAAAATACAAAAACTTAGCCAGGCGTGGTGGTGCGCACCTATAGTTCCAGCTACTCAGGAGGCTGAAGCAGGAGAATTGCTTAAACCCAGGAGGCAGAGGTTGCAGTGAGCCGGATCATACTACTGCATTCCAGCTGGGGTGACAAAGCAAGACTCTGTTTCAAAAATAAAAATAAAAAACTAGATTCTCTAAGCCCACATGAAAGCCCTGCAGGGCATTTGAAAGTTTTGTGGGCAGTGGACGGTTCTTCCTGTGCAGGACTGTCCTTGGACATTGTGAAGCGCTTATATCCCTGGTTCCCACCCACAGACTAAGGGTAACATTCTCCAGTTATTATGGTAGCTGAAAATGCTCTAACACGTGGCTAGAATGCTCCCTTTACAACATGACCTTAAAGGGATATGAGGATAGAGGTGGAAACAAAATCGGGGATACATTTAGCTGTATTAAAGAATGGACTCAACTGAGCACAGTGGCTTACAAATCCCGGGAGTTTGGGAGGCGGACACAGGAGAATCATTTGAGGGCAGGAGTTTGAGACCCACCTGGGCAACATACAGAGACCGTGTGTATACAAAAAAAAAAAATTATTTTTAATTAGCCAGGCATGATGTGCACATCTGTAGTCCCAACTACTCAGAATGCTGAGGCAAGGTGATCTCTTGAGCCCAGGAGTTTGAGGCTGCAGTGAACTATGACTGGGCAACAAAGCAAGACCCTTTGGGGAAAAAAAAAGAAGAATGGACACTTCGTGAATTCAGAATTGTCATGGTTTGCACTTGGTTTCTTTGACCACACGTTGTTTTTAAAATAAAACCCCCTTTAGGACAAAAACTGCCATTCCTTGTTTTTCTGAATATTATGCTAATGATTATTCCTGAAACCATCCCAAAAATTCTGTGTATTTCTGATGGTGTCATTTTTTTCTATCACCTTTTGTATGCACCATGACTTAGCCTCCTGGGACTTTAAAAGCCTTGATTTTTCTTGTAATTGTCTATGCTGACCTTTCTGTCTTAGCCAGGATAATAGATACTGGTTTGATCTATTAATAGGTGATTTTCGGGGCTGGGTTCTGGGTAGGAGAAACTGTTCATCATTTCTTGGTGTGATGTTGGGGGCTAAAGCCTCCTGTAGCAGCTTCCTTGTCACCTGGTTGTGACATTATCTTATTTCCAAGTGGGATTCAAGGTACAGAACCATCACTGTTTTGTTATCTACTTATGGATGGTTTTGATCATCAAGGGGAAGGACACAGTGTCTTGTTACCTACACGATTATAACTCAGTACCATAAAAAGCATAGCACTCCATCTAGCACAGGCTATTTTAAAAATTGCTTGTGAGACTGAGGTGTTCGGTTCTTTTCCAGCTGACATCCCAGCATCCTTACGCTGAAGTTTTCATCGGGCGGCCACATGTGTGGACTGTTGACCTCAACAATCAGGAGGAAGTAGAAGATGCAGTGAAAGCAATTTTAAATCAGAAGGTTGGTTTATTTTATTCCACTTTCCCTCGTTTCTAATGTGACCTGAAATGTGTATAAAACACATCATAGGTCCTTGTTTTTAGCAAACAGATCTTTACCACATCAGCTTAACTCTGGAATTAGAAAATAACCAAGCTGCAGGATTTGGCCTGTGGATTTCATGAATGTTCTGTGAAATGGAAACAGAGCTGGCATCCCGATGTGGGCATGGAGTCCATAGACCGTTTAGACATGACCGTGGATCCCAGGCACAGGAGCAGGAACTGGAGTCATACTTGGTTCAGTGACCTGATTATGTTGCTCTCACAAAGATCTGAAAAGATAGCCCTGCTTCCTCTACAAAAGAGAGAGAAGTGCAAGGAAATGCTGAGGAATGTTTTTATAGAACATCTGTTTGTTTGTTTTTTCTATCTAAACATTTAGTAGAATTTTGTAAAAGTAACCACATTTCTGACCTCTTCTGATCAATTCAACAGACATTTGTGAGGTACCTACCATACACAGAGTGCTCTCTGAGTCACCTGGGGTTGTGGAGGGTGGGGTGTTTACTTCCATAATCATAGAGGAGGCTGGCTTCCCACCTATCAGAAGTTTACCATCCAGTAAAGACGAGTTCAGTTATCCTTTCTCCCAACTCGGAGCCCACCGTGGACTCTCACAGCTGCACTCTGCTGCTGTACTTTGGTGGGAGCACTTTTTACACTTAGTTGCGATGCTTTAAGAGAAGCCGGGGTAGGCATGTGGGAGGGCAGGCTGGACGCATGCAGTGTGGGTTCAGTTCTAGCTCTACCACTTACTAGCAGCTTCCCTTCATGTATAATGTAGGGCTAATATTACCATTTGATTGGTCACTTGTGAGGAGTAAATGAGATAATGTATATAAAGTGCTTAAGTTCAATGTCTACTAGATAGTGTTTAGTCAATATTAAGTATTATGATTTTTGTTGATAGTCTAAATTTCTACTACACCATTAGCAACATGAAGTCAGGATATACATCTGTCTCATTTCTGTATTTCCAGTGCCCACATAGGGATTTACCCAGTGGATAGATGGGAGAGAGGAATAGATGTCTGCAAGTAAGCATAATACAAGGCTGAATATGTTCAGTGCCAAAGCAACATGCAAATGCTCCAGGAGTGGAAGTTGGAGAAGCCTTTCTGGAGAATGCAGCCTTTTAGTTAAGTCTTACAGGATGAGGAGTAATTTGCAAAGTAAAACTCAGAAGTGGGTGCAGAAAGGCATGGGTTCAAAGCACAGTGTGACTGAAAGGGAAGAGGCTGGAAAGGCATATATCCTGGGAGGGATAGCCAGTGTGCCCATGTGGAGGCCATCTTACCCCTCTGGGAAACAGAACAAGATAATCAGTTTGTGGCCCACTGAACTGCTGATTTCAGTTAATTCAGAACATCTCCAGGGGAGTGAGGGCACTCCGATGCATTATCTGTGCTCTACCCGCTTCAAGGTGGTCTGGTTATGGGGCTTTGGTGTCAGCTTCCCATTGATGATACATACAATCCCAATCCCAGTTTCAGCAGTTTCAGCAGTCCCCAACCTCAGGAGACCGAGCTGATAAAAGAAGTGCCAAATGGAATGTGGTTCCTCTAGGCTGCCTCAAAATATCTGCCACACACCAAAAGCTTCACCACTGGAGTCATTCCTATGGAAGGGTGAAGGTTCTTCTTTCTTGATTCTCCCAGTCCCTTAGTATATGAGCTTCCTAGGGCTGCCGTAACACAGTAGCGCAAACAACTGAGTGGCTTAAAACAGCAGAAATGTATTCTCTCTGTTCTGGAAGCAAGAAGTCTGAAGTCAAAATGTCAGCAGGGTCACGGCCCGCCCCCAAAGTCTCTAGCTAGATATCCTCCCTTGCCTCTTTCAGCTTCTGGTAGGCCTAGGCATTTCTTGGCTTGCAGCCTCAAAGGTTTGATCTCTGCCTCCATTATCCTGTGGCTTCTCCCTGTATGTATCTCTGTCTTTTTGCTTTATACAAGATTAGGGCCCACCCTAATTCAGTGTGACCTCATCTAACTTGTTTACATCTACAAAGACCCTATGTCCAAATAAGATCACATTCACGGGTGCTGGGGGTTAGGACAGCATATCTTGTGAAGGGGTACAGTTCAATCCACAACACTTAGTTAATGCTTATACTCTTGAGGAGAGTAATTTAAAAGCTGAGGTAGAAGCAGAAAAGAAAAACACACCAAGATACATTATAATCAAACTGCTGAAAAGCAAAGATAAGGAAGAAAACCTTGAAAGCAGCCAGAGAAAAATGTATTACATTTAGAGGAATAATGGTATTAACACAGCCAACTTCTCATCAGAAATAATGGAGACCGTAAAAGGGTCCTCAGGAGCCAGAATATGTGTGGGGCCTTTCAATAGGCCGTGGTAAACACTCAGGGGTTTTTTTTCTCGTTTGTGTTTTTAGTTTTTTTTGTTTTTGTTTTTGTTTTGTTTTGTTTTTTGTGGTTGGTTTTTTTGTGTGTGTGGTTGGTTTTTTTGTTTGTTTGTTTCTTTCTTTTTAAGTGTTGAGGATTTTATAAGTATGATGGGAAGTTTTGAACAGGGGGATGAGATGACCTAGTTTACTTTGAAATTATGAAGAGAAATTACAGATTCTGCTTACTCAGAATCCTATGGTTAGTAAGTGGAGGAGCCGTGACTCAAACCCTGGCCTCCTGGTACTTTCTAAGACCATTTCTTATTGAATGATGCCAAGCCACATCTGTCAGGTCAGACCATGGAGGGCTTCTCATGGAGGCTGATCTCTAAAAGCAATTGCCTGTAGAAGTTGTCCCTGACTTGGAAAGGTGAGTTGGTGCTAGTGGAGACAGGAAATCTCAGGAGGGAGGTCAAGAAGAGAAAATGGAGGGGAAGATAAGGGAAAATTTCCAAGGTCAGCAGGAACTTCACAGTGCAATCTGTAGGCATCCTTCCTGTGGCCCTCGCCATATGAGTAACAGTCCTTTTTTTTTTTTTTTTTTCTTTTTTTTTAACAAAGCAGGATGCCCAAGAATACTTCCTTGCTTCTCCACAGCTGGCCTAGCTTGGGTTTCTCAATGACTGGATGTGATTTAGCATTCTCCTTCATTCTGTCCCCCAAAGAGGCCTTCACTTGTTCCTAAAGAACTTTTATGCAGAAAACTGCCCGCTCTCCCAGCCCCGAGTCCACATTAACAGCTGTCACTTCAGAGGCTTGCCAGGACTCTGAAGAGCTTTCCAATGCAGAAGCCCCTGCCTGCCCTCACCCACAGGGTCCAGCAATATAGACCTACCTTCTGACTCACCGACTTCCTTCCTTCCTTCCTTCCTTCCTTCCTTCATTCCTTCCGTCCCTCCATCTCTCCCTCCTTTTTGCTTTTCTTTTATAGGAAAATTGTTTGCTTCATATCCTTTAAAACAGTGAACTGCCCCAAAGCAGTGAATGAGTCAACATCCCTTTGGTTAAAGTGGGCTAGGTTGGTAGGAGAACAGAGGAGGAGCCATTTTTCTGTATTTTTGGCTTTGAACCCTTTGAATTAACTTTCTTTCATTTTCTAATGGATTCCCTTTGGAATGTTGTTGGAATGGCGCTTGGGTACTCGGCGTGCTTCCTAACATAACTAAATCTGTTCATCTCATGAAAGATGACCATGGATGTTTATTTCACTGTACAAATCCTACTTTAACACTGATAAACGAACCCAGATATGCCATGTTCTTTGTTTTAGATCATTGCTTCTATGAATCTTTGAGAGGAAACTTATCTCTAGGCCAGCAATAGAAAGCTTCTGGAGTCACCCATGGGTTGAGTAAACATCCTTTAAAAGAAAAGAAAAAATTTTACATTTTGTGTGAAGGGCTGTGTCTGGGTTAGAGAGGGAACAGTAAGTTCAAAAGCTTGAGTTGACAAGGAACAAACTGAGAACATGAAAGTCAGTTCTTCATAGTATTTTGAGCTCTTCAGAGATGAGCTGTCTAGGAATAGAGTGACCTCTCTCTTCTTGTAGAATAGTCTGCCATGATATTACAATATTTACGGCTCAGCCTCTTTGAGCTCTATTCTGACAGCTGTAGGCCACTGTGGCCCACATTTGGCATTTGTTCAGCATTTGAAGACAACTAAAATTTCTGAAAATCATGGTTGAAGATTTCAATGTAATGTGTGATTTGGCACACGAGAAAGGGGGAGATGATGCCCTGAGACCAACTGCTTGGCTGCCAACTAAGGAATGTTATTTCTGTTCATTGTCCCATTTTCAGCAAGCTTCAATTATAGAAGTTTTGCCTAGTTCTCCACCCTGTAGATTCCAGCAAACATTTTAGAGGTAGCTGGTGCTGGTGAAGGTGCCCCCCCCATCTACCCTATTGCTGAGAGGAGCTGTTGGGCTCCCTGAAGCAATAATAGACTATATTGCTGGTGATTTTCTCTCAAATGAAATTTCCATTTTAGATTGGTAATACCCCTGAAAGCACAGGCCTCATAGTGTTGGCAGACACTGTGCAGCAGAGATCAAACCCACATTTCTTCCCCTTCTCCAAGGTGTCACAATATTGATAAGATTGCCTCCTCTACCCTAATGAAGCATCCTGTAGAATTTCCTACTCCCCTCAAATAAAATCGGGCTCTTTAGCATAGAAACCTCAAGGCTTTTTTGGAAATTCAGTGAATTTTCCACCTCATCTCACCAGTTCCCATAATTGTAACAGCTCAGGTAACTGAGCTGCAGTTACCTACTGTCCTTTCATGTTAAAGACCACACTACTTGTTCACCAAGGATGTCTTCAGCATCTTGGCCCTCTCCAGTTTGGGCCTGCTAGACTCACAGCCTGCCTTAAAAGCCCAGCATGAGTAGAAGTCTGCTTTGACCCTCTAGCCTCCCAGGACCCCCTAGCTGACTTCTTGTGACACTTTATAACTTTATTTTTACACCCTGAGTTCTTTGGTTACAGGCTAACCTCACCTACAAATACAGACCAAATACAGGTCACTGTCACGGATCCTTCAGCTGCTCATTGTTGCCTTACATCAGTGACCATGCATTCATTCAACAGATGTTTGCTAATTTCCTATATGTCCCACACTGTGCTCATCACTAGAATGTAAAGATGACCCAACAGCATGGACTCTGCCCTGTGGAAATTACCTGCTAGCAAGTGATAACTTCCATCTTTTGTTGAATGCCCACTATGTGCTAGTCACTAAACTAAGCACCTTTTTTCTCCCAGATAATCTTTGCAGCTTAAAAGAGGTGAGTTTTTCTTATCACCCTTTTACATATGAGGAACCTGAGACTTAGAGATGGCAAGTCATTTGCTCAGAGTCCCACACCTAGTAAGGATCAGCTTGAGATCACGACTTGCAAGTCCATAGTCAACCCTCATGAGGCCGACTCCTGGTGTTAGCACCCGTGTATTGAGTGAGTCAGAGGACTGAGGAGGTGCTACATGTTCTCTGTCCTTCTCCTTCATGGTATCATGCTCTGTTTCCACAGATTGAGCCATACATGCCATATGAATTTACGTGCGAGGGGATGCTACAGAGAATCAATGCTTTCATTGAAAAACAGGTAAGGCTTATCAGAAGTCAGTCTGTCTTTGCTGTGTACTGCTTCCTGTGATGCCGTAGGGCTCTCAAGAACAGTTAAGAGCTCACTGTGTTTCTGTGGCTATTTTCCTGCTTTGGGAGACTCTAGAAGCTGGATAATTGTAGCACTGTCATGGTCACCCAAGAGAACCAGTATTCCCTTGGAGTAGGTATGTTCTTGATGACAGTGTAAGGTGAAATGGAAACTTATAACAAGAGAGATGGGATGATTACTGTGAAGATGCCCCTGACCATCAGGGTCTGTGCCCTGAGTGGGTTCTGAGGCCCATTCTCACCTTAAGAAAGGCAAGAATTGAAACCAGCTTTTTCTAAGCATTATTTTAATAATACATGTTCAGCAATTCTAAATGTTAGGACTTTTTAGAGGTTTTCAGACATCTTCTAAAAGCAGGACCCTTTGTCAAATGAAACCTTACATGTATATAAAACAGATAAAAAGCAGGACAAAGCCAAGGAGGGTGCTAAGAGTCCCACCTTCCCCAACAAGGTTTGGAAACTGCAGCATGTGCTCCTAGAAGTAAAGGCCAGGAGCCTGTTGCTATCATTTTATAGCATTTTAATTCCTTGGACTTCAAAAGCAACACAGAGCTAGAAATAGATGGACTCAGAACCCCTGTGGGTAGGAGAATATGAACTCTTTGACTAGATTCCAGAAATAAGGTGCTCTTCCTAAAGGATAAAGCATTTTTTAAGGCAATCAAGGGATCTTTACACAATAGGGGATGAGGATGGTGCAAGCTGAAAATAGAAATGGTGTATTGAAAATCTAAGTAGGCCCAAGGTGGTCTTCAAAGGAAGAGTTGATGGTTTGAGGAGACTGAAACTGTGGCGAGCAGCCAGCAGCCCTGGGTGCTGCTGTTGGAGATGGGAGCCGTGGTCATATACTTCGGGGTGGTGTGTCTGATATGCTGAGCTTTTGTTAGCAGCAAGAGAGCGTGCTCTGCAGCCAGGCCATGTGGGTTTTACTCCTGGCACCATGTGTTTCTAGTTATATGACTTGGGCAAGTTACTTGGCCTCTCTATGCCTTAGTTTCCTTGTCTGTAAAATAAGGATGATGCTAATAGGACCTACTTCATAGGGCTGATGTGAGGATTTAATGAGCTAATACATACAAAGTGCTTAGAACAGAGCCTGGCACATACATAGTGCTCAATAAATGCAAACTGGTACTGTTGATTATTTAATACATTATGCTATATTGTATTGTAATACACTACTTTGTAGTACAATTATTTGGTTTCACGAGAAACCATTTGAATCTTTATCTCATTCAGCCTTTATATGACACCAGAATGACAGTATCATCACAACTCTAGCAACCACATCCATACAGATTTTGTGCCAGCATGTGCCAGACACATCATAATATAACATCTCATTTAATTCTCACAGTAATTCCAGGAGGTGGTAGTAATAACCCCATTATCTGGACAGTGGAAACCAAGACTCACAGTTATCAGGCTCACAGATTGTGGAATCAAGATTTGATACTGGTTTGATGTGAGGCCAAGTCTACACCAACCATGCTTACCAGGGCCTCAGGAGACAGAAGGTGTCCATAGCTTTGCTTCTCGTCTTCTTGCATCATCAAGGGCTGCTCACCCTTCCTGCAGCTGCAAAGAGGAGTTGCAGGGCCTCCTTCAGTTGTGGGTCTTAAGACATCACAGCTCTTGCCGCCATCTCGGCAGCTCTCTTGAGATCATACTAAGATCCCTGCAGCTGCTGCTGAAACCCTCTTTGCCTGTCTCCATGTCCTCTTAGGGAAAATAGTTACCCAACTGCCAGGCATAAATGACTCTTGATCAGGTTTATTTGAAGGCTTTTATTTCTCCCCTGAGGCTCAGGAATTCCAGCCAGTCTTTAAAAGTTACCAGGTCCTCTGTAAGTCTTGCTGGGCTTCCTTTCAAACAGGAAGGTCCTGTTCCCCAAATAGACCTTGCTAAATGCTCCATAATGCAGAGGCTGCACCTGGCTTCACCTCTATATCCCTAGTAACCTGCTGGACACATGGTCGGTGCATAGTAACTTCCAGGTGACAGAAACAATGAAGGAAGGAAGGGAGGAAGGGAGGGTGAGTGTGCTTTTTATTCCTGTGTGTCAGGAACCAGGAAGCTCATCTTGGACTTCATGATTTGGAATACATGTTACCAAAATTGTCTGCTGGCAAGCATGCTAATAAAACTGCACCCCCCCCCACCCCCTCCACCCCCACCATATAGGCCTTTCTGCAGAGATCTGCAGTTCACAGAAATCCAGAGGTTTCTTTTTTGCCTGCTGTTGTTGATTCATTCTTCTACTCTGAATTATTTGTCAGCTGGAACATGCCATGGGCTGTGTGGTCAGTTGGGGAGGACAATAGCTCCAGGTCCCCATCCCTGCCCTCAAGTAGCTGCAAGTTTCATGGAGAAGGCAGCCAAGTCCAGAGGCAGTAAGTGCCACTGCTGTAGGTTCAGCCTGGTAATAGTGAAGCAACAGGATGCTTTGGGATCACATGGCCCAGCCCGCCGAGGGAGGACGGGGGAGAAATGGTAGAGTGTATCTGAAGGCATCTTGCAGGAGGTGAGTCCTGAAGGCAAACTGGTAGCACAGACTGAAGGCTGGACAAGTCCAGATGTGAAGGCCTGGAGGGGGGAGAAATGTCATGGGGAATGATAGGCACTTGACTGAAGAGAGGGATGAGGTAAGAGACCAGGCTGGAGGAGGAGATTGCAGAGTGTGAAAAGACGCTGAGGCTCGGCTGAAGAATTCCAGTTTGATTCTGGGATAATAGGAAGCTAAAGAAGGGCTTTGTCACAGGCTAAGGGGCAGTGGAACTGTCAGATTGGTGCTTAGAAAAATCATTCCAGGAATCTTGTGTTAGGGGCATTTCTTATTAAACATTCTCCAAATGTTCCTAAATGAGCAATAAAGGGGGCCTATTTTGAGTTTATCTCAGAGATTCTATTGAACCCAGAATGTTCCCCTGATGCCAGAAGGAAGATAGGAAGCCAAGATCCCGTTGGTTCACAGATTGGGTCTGCTACCTCTTCTAGCTCCAGACCCCAGTGTTTTAGAGGTTGGAGTATTCATTATTTTTTGCAACTAGACGAATATCTTCAAAGGGCAGCGAGGATGGAGAGGAGATGTTCCTGGTATGAACAAGAAAGCCTGCAGCTCCGAGGAGGCCCTTCCCATCCCTTGAACGGTAGGACCACTGCAGCCCTAATTAGGCCGATATCTGCCTTCAGAGTTCTCCATGTGATCTGCAAGGAGAACACAGAAGCTTTTACCCCAGAAACCTTTCAGGGTTGTCCGTCATGCTCAGCCAAGGCAGTGGGAGCCAGAGGGAGCCAACAGACAGCAATCGAGGGCACCCTGGGCTTCAGTGTGCAGTTGAGCAGTCGCCAGCAGGAAACCCACCTCATACCCAGCCCTCCCTGGGTACAGGCACCCAATGAGAAAGACTCCTGGATCTAGGAAAACCACTTGCTCTTTTCTCTTAATGTCCCCACTTCCTTTACTATACTGAAAATGTTGATTCAGAGTGCATGCTCTTTTAAATCAGCTTTCTCAAAGAGATGCTGTCTCCAGCAGGGAGAACTTCTTTGTAATCTAAGATCAAGCACTGTTGTTCCCTATCCTCAGTATGTCTGGGCTTGTTAAGGTTTTCATTATGCATTTCTTGGGAAAGTCTTTTGTATTAGCCTCAGGTCAGAGAGTATAGCAGGACTTTTTTGAAGGAATGGCAATTTCAGATTGATTTATTAAAACCATACATATGCTCTCGAATTATATTTTCTATTTCCTGTAAAGACACTGTAAATATATAGCATGGTCACAGTCATGTTAATTTGTAAAGAGCTGTGTGATTCATCTGAGAAGCATTCTGGAGAGATGGAGGGTAAAAAAAGAGTTAACTCCAACAATGGCTGTGGAATCAGCTGAAGGTCCTAGGATGTCTGTTCATCAGAGCCCAGAATAAGCCCACTATGGAGTGTTCTAGATGCAAGGACAAGCCTGTTGTGAATCTGGATAGTCCAAAGGTGGGAGCAATGGTAGAGGTGACAGATTGCAAGGAAAGAGGGAGAAATTGAAAAGGGGAGAAGGTTGGTACTAGCTTGAGGAATGTTTACTCTTGAGAAATCAATAGCTTTTGTTTACCCAGCCTTTCCTGCACCCAGAGAGACTAGGCAGGTAATGATTAAGCACAGAACCCTAGCAGCTGACTGCCTGGGTTCACATCTTAGCTCTGCTTGTCACTGTGTTTCTGACCTTGGGCAAGTTACCTAACATCTCTATGCTCTTTCCTCTTCTGAGAAATAGGGATAATGCAACCTACCCATCAGGCTGGTGAAGGAAAAGGTAGTTTGATAATGTTTAGCACTAAGAACAATGCCTGGCCCATGTGGGTGCTCTCAAAGCCTTCGCTACGAGTTGCCGCAGGAGCCCAGAAACCAACCAAGGTGTGTTTTTCAAACTGGCTCACTGAGATATAGTTTACAGACCATAAAGTTCACTGCATATAAGGACACAATTCAATTTTTTTTTTAGCAAATTGGTAGTGTTACACAACTACCACCACACTCTAGTTTTGCAGCATTTCCATCACCCCAAAAAACTCATTTGTCCCTGTTAGCAATCAATCCTTGCTCCCACCCCAGGCCTAGGAAACCACTGATCTGTTTCCTGCCTTTTTAGATGAGCCTTTTCTGGAGATTTCTGGCTTTCACTTAGCATGATGTTTTGGGGGTTCACCCGTGTTGTTAAATGTGTCAGAACTGATTTTATTGCTGAATAGTATTCCATGTATGTACAGATTAATATCACAATTTGTTTATCCGTTCACCAATTGATAGGCTTTTGGGTTATATCCACATTTTGACTAATGTGGTAGGTGCTGTTGTGAACATTCACATGCAATCTGTGTATGGACCTGTTTTCGTTTCTCCTGGGTAGACTCCTAGAAGTGTGTGAATAAGGTAGATTTCTGTTCTGGCTCTTCAAAGGTGAGTTTTTTGTTCAGTGGAATTTTGCATGTGTAGAGACAATCCATGGAGATTGCTGCCTACTGCTCAGTTTTATAGGCACCGTCACTGTTTCTTTTGTGGAAACAAAAATTCACACTCACTTCTGGGAAACAACCTCTGGGGCCGTGTTTGGACACGGTTCACTGTGTTTTAAGGGAAAGCATACGCCGAGAATGGTCGGTTTCAGCCTGGCACCTGAAGTGTGCTAATCCAGTCAGTTACTCAATATTTATGGAACACTTCCTGTGCCAGGCCCTGGATTTCTCAGCTGTAACACAGATAACCAATATGTGCCTTATCCCTCAAGTAGCTGACCGAACGGGGCCCAGACCCCATTTTCATGGTCCTACCTGTCCTACCAACTTTTTTTTTTTTTTTTGCCGATTTCTGGTTTTTCTTGCTCTAGATCCTGCCTGCAGACATTTATATTTGAACCTGTGTTCTTGGTTCCAGACAATGTGGGTTCCCACCAGAACCCACTTGCACCGAACTCTCATGGGCTTATTAGTAACTCTGTGAAAGACTTGGCTGCAGTGGGTGGGCTGAGGGGTTTCTGGACCCCCTTCACACACCACTTAGCCCTCTCTGACTGGCCCTTCTGTTACCACTCCTCTGCTTTGCTCTGAACAAGTGACCCTTCCCCTGGCCCAGCAAACCAAGAGGGCGTGAACAAGCCAGTCCCGCTACCTAGCGCTTCTCCCAGGGAGCATTCTCCTCGGCCCTTCTCTGGCCCCTTCTGTATTTTTATGGTGTTTTCCCCAGGCTGCTAATTAATTAGCCTTCTTTACAAAGGCGGCGCTCTTACCTCTTCTTCAGGGTTGGCTGTGTTCATTTGTTTAGAACATTGTTCCGTCTCATAAATTGGTTGGTTATTAGACTTTTTGTTGGTTTATGACTACTGCATGGAAATTTCAGGATAGTCAAGCGCATTTAGAGAAATTTGGTGACTGGTTGAAATAATTGTTAGGGAAGGATGCAGATGTTCTGTGTTCTAAGCAGGCTTGTTAACCAGATTGGAAATTACTGTTTATATCTCATTGTTGCTGCATAGGAGCTCGTTGAGTTAGAATAGTTTCCTTTTCTACTTCTGCTACTGTCAAAGCCTCAAGATGCAAAACACATTCAGTTTAGTTGAGCAGCTCCTGCAGTCTGTTCCCAGCACCAACTATCTGCAAAGCGCCATGTTAGAGGTAAGCTGCTAACTTCCATACGGCCTACAAAACCCAGATGGCCTTCCCTATCTCCTGGAAGCCTTCTCTGACTGCTACCACCACTTTCCCCTTCCCTAGAGTTAATCTTTTCCTTTCTGCAAGTGGCCTCCGCATCCTATTTGGGCATTTGTTTCATACTGTTCGGTAATTTTTTAGCATTGGCCTCTCTTACTAGACTGCACACTGAACCTCTGAGTCCAGGGACTGTGTCTCCTTCATGTTTGTATTTCCAGCACCCAGTGGGAGACTTTAATAGTCATTGGTAAAGTACTGAATGAATGAGGAAACCTTCAAAGCCAGCTTACATGAGTGTTTCATGGGGATTTGTTGAACAGAGATGCCCTGTCTCAGGGTCTCAGTCCCGTATCTCTCTCCTGTGCTGTTGTGGCAGCTTCCTGTCTCTCTGCTGCTGCTTTGCTCCTGCAGTCCGTTCCCAGCATGCAGATCCCATCACCCCTCTTCCTGGAAATCTCCAGTGTCTTCCATCTTACTTCAAGGAAAAGCTAGAGCATTCAATTAGACCCCAAAGATCTGACTCCCAGGGCCCTCCTGAACCCCATCACTTCTGACCCATAATATACACACTCTACCAAGCTACCCAGAAGCGCCTGCTCCCCCTGGAATGTACTTCCTTGTCAAATTTTCTGATCTAGATGTTCCTCTGCCTAGAATGTTCTTCCCAGATGCTTGCATGGCTCACTTCTTTACTTCCTCGTGTCTTTTCCCAGCTGCCACCATTTCAGTGATGCCTTATCAGGACATCATCTCTGCCAACAGTCTCACTTCATTCTTTTCTAGAATACTTACCACCTTTTAATGTACTATATATATTGACTTATCCATTGTTTTTTTGTCTCCCTCACTGAATGCAAGCCCTATGAGGGCAGGGGTTTGTGGTTCCTCTGGTTCATCATCCTTTCCCTCGCACTCCAGGGACTAGATTGCACGTCGTCATGGTGACAGCCAACATGCAGATGGTGTTTTTGTGTCAGGCGCTTTTCTGAGCACGTTATACATTATGATTAATAAACGGAGGAGGTAAGAGTCCACCAGGCAGTCTGAGCTCTGAGCCCTTATGCTTTTCTGCCTAGTAGCAAGTATTTGTTCAAAGAATGAAGGAATGAGTACTTATGATAAGGAGATAAGGCAAGTTGGCACTGCCTTATTAGCCTGTACTGCAGTTGAATGAAACAGAGGATGCCCAGCCTTCTCTGAGCACCCAATGGGACTGGCACTTATGGGAGAGAAGAGGCTATGACAGGGGCTTCCATTTCAGTTGTGCCCTAAAAGCAGCTGGGCCAAAAAGTGGATCTTGTGGATGTAGGTGAATTATCATATGTAATCAGCCAACTCAACTTTTACCTCCAGACTCTTGCAGCAAAGAATGGTCAACCTTGGAACATTATCTTTAACATCTCAAAGTTCTTTCTTATCAGTCACCTCATTTTCTTCTCACAGGAATTAGATAAGGAGGGAAGGACAGATGGCATCATCCTCATTTTATGTGTGAGAGCAGGCAGAGCTGAAGAGACATCTATGAAGTCCCACAGCTGGGAGCCAGAATCCTAACCCAGATCCCCAGCTTTCTCCTGCCACCTTCAGGCCTCCCTCTGTTCAGTGTGATCATCTTTAGACTCGCCAGGTGGCAGCAAGCTTTGAGAAGGTCCTGCTGCTATTTTTACTATTCCTGATTCTGTTGACCCCCAAAACAGACTGCTGAGAGGATGCTAGACCATGCTCCTGGGGAGCACCAGAAAGGGTTCCTGGAGCTCCAGTGTTCAGCTGCAGGATTGAACTAAGCACACCCGTTGAGGGGGACCTTGAGAGGGAAGGCTGCTATAGTTTACAAAGAAATGAACAAATAGGGCATATCAGCCCTGCAGTGCAGCTTTAAGGACATCTCCCATGGTTTGGGCCTTGCGGTGCCATCCTGCCCTGCTGGACCTGAGGTGCAAGATGTCCATTCATCTAGGGCTGCCCCAGATTCTGCAGATGTCTCCGATGCAGTACCTTGGAAGCTCTACGGGGCACAGGCAGCTCTTCCAGGAAGGGCTAACAGGTGGAAAAGGAGCATTTATGGAGCATCTGCCATTTGCCAGCATTCTGCTCAGCTCCATGTCTTACTATCTGTTAGCCTCACTCTCTGCAGACAAGCAGGAGATGAGACCAGACTGGGTAACACGCCCAAAGCACCACAGTGGTGGGGCAAGGCTCCCAATCTGCTCCTTTTGACTTGAAGCACATTCCATCGCCATATCACTCATCACTTCCTCCTTGTCAAACAAAGCAAGACTCTGCACTAGCTTCAGGGTTTTGTTTTGTTTTTTGACATGGAGTCTCGCTCTGTCACCCAGGCTGGAGAGCAGTGGCGCCATCTCGGCTCACGGCAACCTCCGCCTCCCGGGTTCAAGCAATTCTCCTGTCTTAGCCTCCTGGGTAGCTGGGATTACAGGCGCGCGCCACCATGCCTGGCAATTTTTTTGTATTTTTAGTAGAGATGGGATTTTACCACATTGGTCAGGCTGGTCTCAAACTCCTCAGCTCAGGTGATCCACCCACCTTGGCCTCCCAAAGTGCTGGGATTACAGGCATGAGCCACCCTGCCCGGCCTCTAGCTTCAGTGTTAACCTTTGTGCTGCTTCCTGTACCCCATGAGGCTGAGCATGAATAAGAAGCCAAGTTTCTAAAGAGTCTTCAAACTCAGTAGGTACAGAGATACTGCCCTCAGCTCTGTTTGTAGATGTCATGTAAGTAGAGATGTTCCACAGTTTTCTTGCCAGCCATGAAAGCCTAAACAGGAGCTTTCAGCCTTCGTGGGTCTTCATTTCCCCAGCCTAATCCAGGACTGGGTCAAGCCAAATCCAAGGTGCAGAGAGAAACATTCCCACTTGGCTTCTTCTGATGTAAATGATGTGATCTGGTCTAGATTTCCCGGTTGACTTATCTTTTCTGTTCAGTCACATGATTTGGTGTATGTGGATTTTAAAATCTCTTTATTATAAAATTTAAAGGCTGCAGAAGTTATCCAGTTGCTCCTAAAGAATTACAGGTTGAGCGGGCTGGCATGGTGGCTTACACCTGTAATCCCACACTTTGGGAGGCCAAGGCAAGCGAATCCCCTGAGGCTAGGAGTTCGAGGTCAGCCTGGCAAACATGGCGAAACCCCGTCTTTACTAAAAATACAAAAATTAGCTGCGTGTGATGGCATGTACCTGTAACCCCAGGTACTCAGGAGACTGAGGCAGGAGAATCACATGAACCTGGCAGAGGGAGGTTGCAGTGAACCAAGATCATGCCACTGCACTCCTGCCTGGGTGACACAGCGAGACTCCGTCTCAAAAAAAAAAAAAAAAAAAAAAAGATTTACAGGTTGAGTATCCCTAATCTGAAAATCCAAAATGCTCCAAAATCTGAAACTTTCTGAGCACCAACATGACACTACCATGGAAAATTTCACACATAAAAGTACTTTAACTTTGTGTAATGCTCAAATGTATTTAAAATATTTTTTTAAATTACCTTTAGCCTCCATGTTTAAGATATATATGAAACATAAATGAATTTTATGTTGAGATTTGGGTCTCATCTCAAAGATAGCTTATTATATATGTAAATATTCCAAAATCTGAAAAAATCCAAACACTTCTCATCCTAAGCATTTCAGATAAGGGATATTCAACCTATATAAACAAAGTTGCTTGCATTAGCCAACCAGAAAAACAACCAAAAAACACTTTACCTTTTCCAATGCCCATGCCCCCACTCAGCTCTGATCATCAGTAACTCCATTGATCACTGTGTGCTTTCATTCTTCCTGTCTGATGACAGCTGTCCCGATGGGATGGGCAGAGTGTCAAAGGCCAGCCAGCAGGTTTCCTGTCACCTAAGAAAGCAACGGCCACCAGTGATCACTGTGCCCCCATTCAGGGTCTCACAGGTCTGTACAGTCATGCTGTCAGCCTTAGTAGCAGCATTCAGACTCAAGTTACCTTGCGACCCATGGCTTAACAGGGGCCTGGATTGTGATGAAAATCACCATGAATATAAGGAGTCATTTGAGGGTCTTCTGTCTAGTTGTCTGTCTCTGGTGGTGCCCAGGGCTGTATGGGTCCTGGGGCACTCTGCTTACCCACTCACCCACTGTGCATCATTTTCAGAAGAGTAAGCTGCATCCTAATATCCCTCAATAATCCAATATGTTTCTTTTCATCTCTGAATTATTAGACCTTCCTGGAATTCTATTTGCAGCTGATAGGAATCCAAGTTCTAGGTTTCCTGCCAACTCTTCGGTGAAGCATTTTGCTCATTAACCACCAAAATTCATTCGGGCTGGAGTAGTCGAATCCCCTCATCATAGGAACACATGAGTGGAAGGCAGCAGTGGGTTTGCCTGCCTTGTTGGAATCAGGATCCTTGATTTAAGGAGACTCTAAGAGAAGCTAGCACCAAGTAACCTAGTAGTAACCTACAGCTGCCTTTCTCAGCAGGCAATGCCTTTCTCAGCATTTCCTCCTTCAAGGAGAAGGGAAGAAGCAATAACCCTAAGAAATCATCAGTATCATCATCTTCCTTTTTCTGATGAGGAAACTAAGGCTTCAGACTGTTAGGTATTTTGCCCAAAGGCTCACATAGCTGGTAAAGCAAGAGGCAGGATGTGCTCTCAGGGCCAGCTGCCCACAGAGCCTTCGGTGGGTTTTGCTTTGCTCTTTCTTACTGTCTTTTGGCTCATTAAAAGTAACACAAGGCCGGGCGCGGTGGCTCACACCTGTAATCCCGGCACTTTGGGAGGTCGAGGTGGGCAGATCACCTGAGGTCAGGAGATCGAGACCAGCCTGGCCAACATGGCAAAACCTCGTCTCTACTAAAAATACAAAAATTACTGGGTGTGGGGGTGCACACCTATAGTTCCAGCTACTGAGGAAGCTGAGGCAAGAGAATTGCGTGAATCCAGGAGGCGGAGGTGGCAGGGAACCAAGATCACACCACTGTACTCCAGCCTGGGCGACAGAACAAGACCTCGTCTCAAAAATATATATATACAAGCACAAGGTTAAAAAAAAAAAAAAAGAAAAATGGCAACAGTATGCCCTCTGGATGCAGCTCTGGGCCAGCCCCTGTTCTGGTGCTACACCCACCTCCATGCCAAGGGACCCGCCTGGCAGCATGAGACCCTCATATCCCTGTGGTGGCATTCCACTTGACAGGCAAGGGAGGGACAGAAACATTTCCTCGGCCTGCGTCAGTGCTAGGAGCCCTGGGCCCTGAGATTACTGATCAACTCCTCCTCCACACAGATCTGGAAAGGAAACGTGAGGAAAAGTAGGATACTCTAGAAGGACACACATTGAAAAGTACATCTCCTTACCACTCCTGGTGCTGGTACTCCATGTTACTTCTCAGGGGCAGTCCTCCAACCCTCTCCTCACCCCCGAGTCCTCCTTAGACCTGCTGGTTTCCTCTATTCCCTCTAGATCCCAGGGTCAACTGGCTCTGCCCCACTCGGAGCACTTAGCACACATTCTTGGTAGGGGGTGCCATATTCCTGCTCATCCTATCACATGCTACTTAGACTTCTATTTCTCTAGTTCTTGAATATACGAAATGTTGTACAGAAGATCCTCAAATAATGTCATTTTGCTATAATGTTGAGAATGAAGAAAGTTGATTCCTGGCCGGGCCCACTGTCTGTGTGGAGTCAGCCCATTCTCCCTGTATCTTCATGGGTTTTCTCCAGGGACTCTGGTTTTCTCCCACATTCCAAAGCTGGGCACCTGAGGTGAACTGGCGTGTCTACATGGTCCCAGCATGAGTGAGTGGGGGTGCGTGTGAATGCACCCCGCGATGGAACCGTATCCTGTCCAGGGCTGCTTCCCGTCTGGCACCCTGAGCTGCTGGGATAGGCTCCAGCCACCCTCAACCCTGAGCTGGAATAAGAGCGTTCGAAAACAAATGAATCGATACAAATTATTGTACAATAAAACTTCATAAAGTCTACGATAATCATACACATGCAAGAAATCAGAGAGAAGGGAACAGACCAGCTGGTGGAGGCAGGCCTGATTGCGGTGCCATGTTAGTGATTGATTGATAGTGAATTATGAGGTGGGAGGAGGCACTTCTTACGATTTTCACTTCACAAATGTGTATTCCTCGATTGAACCCACCACCACTACAACTGCCGTCACTCGCTGATTCACCAAAAATTGAGTAAATAATTTATCTTATTTGTATTTATTCATCTTTCTTAAATGTGTGTATAGCTCACATTTGTTTCAATGTTTAATATTAGAAGTGTTTTGGGTCTTTATTTAGAAGTTTGGTGATGTTTTTTGACAAGAAATGTGCCATAGGAACTTAACTCTTGTTAATATCAATTAGCCTGTTGTAAAATTGGTTTCTTTATATTGTCATTTCGCTTAACGTTGCAGTTTCTGAGAGACTATTGACAACACTAAGTGAGGACTTACTGTGCTTGTTTTCAACCAACCAGCACTAAGTCCCTACCAAAGACACAGCACCATATGAGGTGGTGTCAGAAGTGTCTGCAGTCTCCTTGGCGTGATCTTCACCTCACAGCGTCAGAACCTTGCCATTGAGATAAAAGTAGCGCTTATGAAACAGTGTCGTATTAGGTAACTGCCAAGATAGGGTAGACACAGTGCCTTTGGAATCAGAGAAGAGAACAGACCAGCTGGTGGAAGCTGGTCTGAAGATGGGCCTTGAAGAGCAGAGGCTCTAAATAGCCTGGCTGCCTAAGTGTTGATGGTGATGATTGAGAATAGCCACCCTTCACGGGCAGGCCTGGTGCCAAGCTCATCACAAGTATGACCTCTCATCCTGGAGCCCTTTGTGGAAGGCACTGCTGTTGGTCCCTGTCTTGAGTTGAGTAAGCTGGTGGTTAGGGAGGTCAAGACCTGGCCTGAAGGCATATTCCAGCTGAGCCCCAATCCAGCCCATCCATGTGGCTCCCAACTCTTCCCCGCCCCTGTGCTCTCCCAGTGTGCCGCCTCCATTGCCAGGGTGGTTGGCAGGGCTGGGGATCCCCAGCTGTATCCTTGGACCTGTGGCTGATGGCTTCATTGTCGTTCTAGGACTTCTGCCATGGGCAGGTGATGTGGCCACCCCTCAGCGCACTACAGGTCAAGCTTGCTGAGCCCGGGCAGTCCTGCAAGCAGGTGTGCCAGGAGAGCCAGCTCATCTGCGAGCCTTCTTTCTTCCAGCACCTCAACAAGGACAAGGACATGCTGAAGTAAGTGCCCTGGGGTGGGGGTGGGGACTCAGCCCCTAGACTCCAGCTGGCCTTGTGGGGTAGTCAGGTGAGAGGTACAGGTTTCCTCTTCCAAGCTACTGGGCTATGGGGATAAGGTGTGGGAGCGGAGTAGGTTGCAGCAGGATTCCCCTAGAGAGTTAGCCCAGTGTTGTTACTGTTCCTGTTGGATGAGATGAAGTCACCTGGCATGATGATGTGTTTAGAATTTGAATGGGTGTGTTGTATTTGCATAAATAAAGCTGTATCTGGGTTTGAAGATTGTGGGAGGTGTTCAGCTTGCTAATGTTGACCCCAAGAACAGTGGGAGTAGAGGTGGGCACAGAGCCACAGGTATAGATGGAGCAGCTCCTCAGACCCCTGCTGGCAGCCAGGCCCCCAGCAGAGTCTGCACAGTGCAAGGGGCTGGTGGCGAGTGACATTGTTCAACCCTGGAGTCAGAAAGGAATGAGAAACATGGAGAAGGAGCTGGCACAAAACTGCCCACAACAATCTCCAAGAGCAGCCTTCTCCTGCAGCCTGTTCCCTTTTGCACTTTCTTCTAGGTCACTGACACATGGTGCATCTCAGGCCCCAGCAGACCTGAGTCTGCGGGGTCCCTTGGTAATGAGGCGAGTGTGGCACTGGGAATGCTGGCCCAGGGCTGCACAGGGGAGGCGCCTTCCTTGAATTTCTTACCTTGTGCTTGCATTACTTAGTGGCACCTTTCCTTTCCCTTTGCATTGGCATTTTGAGTTGGGCATTTGCAGTTCCCAAATTTCCATGTGAGGTTTCTTCTGGCCTCTCACCCGTGATCTTTGACAGGCCTGAATCCATTCTCTCAATTTTTATCACACCCCACCGTAGTCCACATATTGCATAATTATCTAGCCTCCCCACCCACCCACCACCTTAGTAGCTCTGATTAGGTGTTTTCTCCAAGAGACTAGCCTACAAATAATAAGACCCTGCTGTCCCAACTCCAGATATTCGATCTAGCAGGTGTACCATTCCAGGCTTAAAGAGGATGTTTAGGAAGTGGAGTGGACCTGGGGCTCAGGGCTCACCTGTCCCTGTTCAGGCTTCACACCCTGTTAGTGCTGTTGGCCATTGTTGTTATTTGTGCACCATGGTCTGAGTTGGCCTGTTTCCTGTGAGTTGTCTTATCCTTAAGTGTGGTATAAAACCCTTTGTAGGGAGAGTGTGTGGCCTCTTGTGTCCTGCCTGCTGCAGGGAAGATCTCATGAGTAGGGGTGTGAGCTATGTTTTGGTTTTTTTTTTTTTTTTTTTTTTTTTTTGAGACAGGGTCTCTCTCTTTTGCCTAGGCTGGAGTGCAGTGGCACGATCTTGGCTTACTGTAACCTCCACCTCCCAGGTGCAAGCAATTCTCACGCCTCAGCCTGGGACAAATAGCTGGGACTATAACTGCACGCCACCATGCCCAGCTAACTTTTGTATTTTTAGTAGAGACAGGGTTTTACCATGTTGGCCAGGCTGGTCTCAAACTCCTGGCCTCAGGTGATCTGCCCGCCTAGGCCTCCCAAAGTGCTGGTATTACAGGCGTGAGCCATCATGCCCGGCCCTGGTGATGCTATTTTTTTCCTGTTCTTTTTATGAGAAGACCCAGGCACAGAAGCTGCTCTGATTCCACCATGAAAACAAAAGCATAGGCCAAAAGTGGGGGCTCGGGGCGGCACCCTGCTCTGCCACCAGGCAAGCTTTAGGAGGGGGCAGTGGTCCGGGATGTCTGGAAAGCCTGTGATGGTACTGGAAGTTTCCAGTTCCACAGCGCAAATCTTGAATTGTAGGGTCCTGTGAGGGGCTTTCCACGCGCTCCTTTTGCATATAGCTCTTGGAGTAAGGTGGATTCTTGAGAACCCTGAGTCTGTCTGCATCAGAAGTCAGAATTCACTAGTTACAGACTAGGGACTGTCTGCATAAGCCCACTTCTGGAAGAAGAGATACGAGAAGCCGCATCCTGGGAATGGGACCAAATGGGACTCCTGAACAGCACGGCTTCCTTCCTGGCCAGGCAGGAGTCAGTGCTCTTGGCCCAGGGACTGTGCTCAGGGTCTGGCTCAGAGCTAGCATGGGGCCCTACAAAGGCAGGCCACCTCCAGGCCAGGGTCCAGGTCAGGGAAGGCAGGAAGGAGAAAGAGCAAATGGCCACTTCTCTCAGTTCTGCCAGTTTTCTCATCTGTAAAATGGGGATATCCTAGGTGATGGGTAAGATAATGAATAGCCCTTGCCAAAGACAGAGTAGAACACCCCTTTCTTCCAGAGAGCTTTGGGCAGTGGAGTAGGCCCGAGGCCACTGAGCCAAGACAGATAAGCCAGCCCCAGCCCTGGCCCCTCCCCACCTCCGTATCCATGCAGAGTTCACGAGAGCAAAAGGACTTGGCGTGGGGCTGTCCTGAGGCCAGGCCCTGTGCCATGGGATCGCTGGACCCCACCCCCACCTCCTACCCCACTGTAGAGATGCGGGCTTTCTTAGCAGGAGGCTAGAATGAATGCTAATTTTGCAATAAAGCCGTCTGATATTAATTCACTGAACATAAGAACCCTGCTGAATAACTTGTTCATGCATTTGTAAATACTGATAATGTTGTAAAACCCCTGCTATCTGGCAGTCTATTGAGTGCCTCCTCAGTGTGGAGGTGATCCTGGCCCATCCATATTCATAGCCAATTAGCAATTAGCAGTTCCTGCAAGCCAGTGCTGCCTTTGCATCTCCAACTTGGAGCCTGCTTTGAGCTAAGTTTAAGTTCCTTTTTCAGTCTTTGGGTATCCATAGCGTTTAAGAACCACCTGTCCTCACTCTATAGTATGACTTTAGTATATCACATCAGGGGAACCCTTTGGAGTGTCCTGTGTTGTCTTGAATCAGGGCCATTCAGGAAACCAGCCTCGAGTTCTTGTACATGCAGGGTGCAAGGGCGCAGTTGAGCACTGAAGAGGCCACCGCAGAGCACGCATGATTCAGGTGCGACCCACATCCTCTGGACAAGTCTCCTCCCAGACTGGGGTGGAGACTGGAAGATGCAGGCTCCAGGAAGTGCCAGGGTCCATTCCAGTGGGGCCCAGTGGAGAGGACCTCAGTTCCATACACAGGAGCGTGTGTTCCTGCCCAGTTTCTAATTTTGCTACCTCTTAAAGTTGTTTCTTCTACAATGTTAAATTATTGGCAACTGGGGTTGCTCTGTGCAAAGAATTCTAAGCCGTACAGTCTAGACCGAGTGCTTTGGTACCTGAGAGAGGGAAGGTGACCCTAAGTAGGCCACCTGCTCAGCCCCGCACCATGTTGCTGGGGAAGACAGTGACCCCAGCCCCATCAGGCAGGGCCAAGGGCAGAAGTCATCCAGGGACTCTGGCAAGACCCTGAACTTTTTGGTAGAAGGTTCTGATTTGGTAATACTCCTGCTGCACTCAGAGCAGCCCAGTGGAGTCTTTGCCAGGTGGGACCTGGCGAGGCAGAGCTGGAATGAACAGAGCCCTCAAGAGAGGGGGCTAAGGGAGGGAAGGCACTCAAGGGAAGGGGCAGGAGGGAAGGCACTCAAGGGAAGGGGCAGGAGGGAGGGGTGGGAGCAGCAGGTGAGACAGCAGCACTCGCCTCCTGTCCAGCGCATCCTGTCCTGTGCATTATAGGTCTGTGTCAGGAAGGGACTGGTGACTTCTCAGCCCAGTGCCTGTGACTTCAGTCACAGTGTGGCCAGCCCCATTGGAGGGAGGCTTTGCCTTTTTTTATTCTTCAAGAGCTTATAAACTGTAAACTGAGACCTGATGGGCCCAGAAACTTTAACTACCATCCTGTAAGAAACTAGGAAGAAAGGAAAGGAAGATGGCACACTGCGGTGGGGTCTCTGAGCAGGAGGATGTGCTTGTTTGTGAGACAGACACTGCAGGGACAGAGAGGCAGACATAGCACCATGCACTGCCTGGAAAGGCAGGGACCCCCTAGAGGTTGAGGATCCTGGGCTGCAGAGGCTGTCTGGTCTCCATGTGCTCTAGCGATTGGGGAAAGCTGCTTTGCTTCACTGATGACCTTTGCTCCCAAGGATAGTGGAGTCACCTTCCTGACTGCTCAGGGCTATGGGATGGGCACATGCATGCCAGTAAAAGGGAGAGCTCCCAGGGGGCTTAGAAGACACTGGGGCCCGGAAGTTGGTTAGAGCCCTGCATTCCACAGCCGAATCCATCAGTTGAACCCTTGAGGAGCTGCCTGGTGTCGGGTCTCACCTGTGGCCTGGTGAAGCATCTGCTGCTTGAGCACTCTGCGGTGGTCTCTGTGCATCACCCCAGGCAGGCTTCTGCTGCTGCAGCCTTAGCTGAATCCTGCTCACAGACACACGCTCATGTGTGCTTCTACCCTGGGAGATGGTGGCCTACAGCCTGAGTCCAGGTGACCCAGGGAGCGAGCAGGAGGGTTTTTCATGGCTCCTGACAATTATATTCCTTGCCATGGGGTCTGAGAGTGCACACGCTCATGTGTGCTTCTACCCTGGGAGATGGTGGCCTACAGCCTGAGTCCAGGTGACCCAGGGAGCGAGCAGGAGGGTTTTTCATGGCTCCTGACAATTATATTCCTTGCCATGGGGTCTGAGAGTCGCCGTAGAGATTTCTATGCTCTGGTTAGCAGTGTGCCGGCAGATGGTTTAAGTAAAGCCACAGCAGCTGCTGTAATTCACCTTAAAAAAAAAGGTCATAAGTATAAACCTGTATCCCAAGGTCATGTTCCATATGTAAACTTGTCATTCAGAATTGAGTTCCAGATATTTTTCTCTCTGTTGTCCAGTTGAGGTATTCTGTGAAGGAGCTGGTAGCTGCAAGTCTCTGACTCATTTTTCCTTTTAGGAAATCCATAAAAATTGACTTCCTGCCCTCTCCCTTCATGATTCATGACCTTAACTCCCTGGGCATCACCATCTCCCAGCTGGCATCAAGAGCAGGGGTGGTGGGGTATTTAGGGTAGTTGCAGTGCTCTCCCGGTGACTGTGGGAGCAAGAGAAGAGAGACCTGCTCTCCTGAGCAGGCCTGGGCTCCTGGTGCAGTTCACACGTGCAGGAGGTGCCGCAGGCTCTGGGGGAGGGAGGCCTGAGCACCAGTGACGTGCTGAGTTCCAGAAGCAGTTGGGGCTTCAGCTGCAACTGAGCAGGAGCCAGGCTGACAGCCTGGGAGATCTCAGCAGAAGCCCCAGCAGATGTGCGGGGAATCGCAGGATTAATGTTGGCAAGGGGAGGAAGGCCCCAGGCAGTTGGTTAGCTAGAGAAAGACAGGGCAGGAGTAGGAGAGAAAATGATGCTTTACATACACATACACATATGCATACGCATGCACGCACACAAATGCAAGTACATAAACATGCTCTACACACATGCTCATGTACACACACATATGCATACATGCACATGCAAGCCCATTTGGAAGCTTCTCAGAGGCAACGAGAAACCTCAGGCTCCCCATCCTCATCCCCTCTGTGTCAGCAGAAAAATGAGACTTCCATGAACCAAGTGAAATAGAAATGGTTGGTGTGTAAATTCATACCACTGGACAAGCAAGTGGGGAGGTGGTATAGCCCATCCGATGTCTGCCAAGGCAGGGTGATGACGACAATGACCACAATCCTGACAACAATGATGGTTGCCATTTATCCACTTACTTAGAGCTTGACTCTGTCACATGCTATAGAAGCACTAACTTAATTCCTGCAGTAAAGAATTATTTATCCCCATTCTATGGAAGGGAATCTGAGCCACAGAGTGGCTCACTCATTTGTCCAGGGCCACACAGCTCCTAAAAGACGAAGCCAGGACTCAAACCCAGGTCTGCCCGTCCCCCAACACCACTTTCTCTGATATCAGATACAGCATGGGTTCCCACCTCGCATTCATGCAGGACACCAGGTGAGGCCGCTGCCTCCTTCAGGAACCAAGGTGGATGGGAGCAGTCATCGCAAGTGGGAGGGAAAGATATGAGATAAGAGGCCAAAACTGTTGGGAATGGAAACATCAGAATATCCTTGGCCCCCCTACGCAGTGGTCCCAGCCAAAGGAAGCAAAGCCACCAGGCTCCACAGCCTGAGACCACTCAGCTGTTGGGAGAAGATGGCAGAGGAGGAAGAGTACAGGGCTGGGGAGAGAGGGCCTGGATTCAGGCCTTCTCTGCACATCCTGAAGCCTCAGTTCACCTTCCTCTAACTGGGGTTACCATTGCCATGGCTTAAGGGTGGCTGCAAAGACCCAGGGAGGCGATGCCCCAGGACAGCACCTTCTGTCTGATAGCTTTCCAGCAAGAGGCTAAGGCCATATAACAGGAATTCTTTAAAGCCTTTAATTAAAAAGTTAAACATACTTAAAAAACGTAAATAATGCTTAGCTTTGCCCCACTCTCACTTCTTGGAAGCAGCCATTGCTAAGGCATTAGCATGTAGCCATCTCGACTTGCAGCCTTCACCTCCCGTGTGCACACTGCAGGCTGATTCCCCTGTGCTTCCCATTCTGGGACTCACCTTTCCCCAGGATGACTCTCCTGCTCCTCTCTTCTCCCTCATTCTTTTTCAACAGCTGCAGAGAACTCTAAAAGCACAGAAGGGCCATGATTTATATGGCCATTCCCTGCTTGGTGAGTATTTGGGTTTCCAGTTTTTCTCCATTTCAGACAAAGCTTCACTAGGCAGCCTCAAACACACACCCCTGTACACACTCCCTGGTGCACACATGCCTTCCTAAGTCGAGATGCCTAGAGGTGGAGGATTGCAGACGAAGAGGGTGGGCACCATTTCATTTCTAAAGTAGGACAAGACAACTGAACATCCCCCCATGCCTCAAGATGGGGGCTCACAGGGCCAGTGACAAGGAAAGGCTCTGTCCCTTCATCACCAACCCTTGTGCCTTTCTCTTCCTCTTCAGGTACAAGGTGACCTGCCAAAGCTCAGAGCTGGCCAAGGACATCCTGGTGCCCTCCTTTGACCCTAAGAATAAGCACTGTGTGTTTCAAGCTGACCTCTTGCTCTTCAGCTGTGCAGGCGCCCACCCCAGGCACCAGAGGGTCTGCCCCTGCCGGGACTTCATCAAGGGCCAGGTGGCCCTCTGCAAAGACTGCCTATAGCAGCTACCTGCTCAGCCCTGCACCATGCTGCTGGGGAAGACAGTGGCCCCAGCCCCGTCAGGCAGGGCCAGGGACAGAAGTCATGCAGGGACTCTGGCAAGAGCCTGAACTTTTTCGTAGAAGGTTCTGATTTGGCATTGCCCTTGCTGCACTCCGAGCAACCCAGTGGAGTCTTCACCAAAACAAAACAAGAGCGTATGTCAGGCCAGGAGCCTGGCTTGTCCCTGGCACAACATCATTTTTGTTTCTCAAGGAGCAACTGTGGGAAGACTGTCACTGCAGCTGCTCCAGGACAAAAGAAAGTCTCAAGAGTCCTTTAAAACAAAACAGGAGGAATTGAGCTGATGGGAAAGAACTCTGAATGGGAACATTCCTAAACCCATTAACTTATTTATTCGGGTGGGAGGGAGGGGACCGCGGGAGGGAGAGGAGGGATTGATCACAGGCTTCTTTTATTTCCACTGTTAATCATCCACCTTCACTATACTGTTGATCTGCTGCTTTGGGCAGGGTGCAGGAGAGAGACCGTGTGCCTTGGGGCTGGTGGCCTGCTCAGGGACAGCCATGGGGACCTGGCAGCTCAAAACGGATGGCAGCAGAACAAAAGAAACTTTTGCTTTGGAAGCACAGCCAAACTCCCCAGGGCATCGTCATAGATGGCACCTAGAGCATGGGCTGTCTCAGTCAGGGGGACATGCCTGTGTTGTCCAGAAAGCCCAGCCAGGGATGAAAAAGGAGATGAGGCCCCTTTCCTCCATGTCCCCATGCCCAGACACATACCTTGGCCATACTTTCTTTTAGAATCCCTTTGGGAAGGAAATACAGGATTGAGGGATTTTGGAGTTTCTGGTAAACTCACCCTCCAGCCCCGCTACGAGGAGGAAAGTAGAGATGAAAGACTCACGCTGTTCATGGACTTGGAGAGGATTATCTTTGAGCCAAGATTTGGACAGGAGTGAAGTCGGTCCTTAAGAATTTGTGGCACGACCGGAGCTGGGCTCCTGACAGGTGGGCTTGTGTTGTGTCCCCTCTGATGGCACCAAAGTCCAGGGAAGGGGGCTCTTGATGTCTGCTGGGGGAGCGGGGGCAGCTCAGGATGAATGCAGTGCCCTGTCCTGGCTGCTCACCTGAGGGTGTAGCTCGCAAAGGTGGGAATCTGGTGCTGGCTTTTCCTTCAGGCAGGATCACTCTGACTTGTTGAGTAATCAGTCATCAGGTTGGCCTGGTCAGACACACTGGACCCCACCTTCCAAACCCTGGACCCCCCATGCTCTGCCTTTGTATAAGTTCCCACCCCACTGAATCATTGCTGCCATGCTCTGTACAAGTTTGTAAGTTTCTGAAAAGCCCTGACATCTCCATGCTGATGCAAGTGAGCCCCCTTCTGCCTAATGTGAGCGGTTGGCATCCTCCACTTGGCCCCTGCTGGGCGCCTCAGTTGCTCAATGATGTGCTCTGTGCCGGGGCTTCCAAGCACCCTTCCTGCTAACAGAGGGCGGCCCAGTGGAGCCTCCGCTGGGCAGAACTGATGGGCAAGGCGTAATGGCTGGTAGCTTTCAGAATGTGAGGGAAAGGAAGAATTCCGCTTCACGGGGACTAGAGTTAGTGTGGGGCCTTTAAGTCTGGGAAGTTACATTCTGCTTCTTTCTCAGTTGCTACACAAATGTGCAGCCAGCCTTTTTTCTTAGGCCCACTGAGATCCCTGCTTAGTGGGTCTCAATTGTACCTCCAGTCTAAGAGGAGGGTGGGGGGCACCCGGGGCCGCCTCCACTCCTTAGGTGGCCCCCGAGCACATCTGCCAGGGAGAGTACCATGGGGAGGCCTCTGCCCTGAGCATCATCACAGGGGCGCCTCCAGACCTGGCTGAGAATAGCCTCTGCTTGGGCCTAGGAAGAAGGGCAGAAGTCCAAAGGAAACCTTGGTGAGTGAGTGTGTGTGTGTGTACGAGCCTGTGCATTTCTTTAAGTTTAAAGCAAGGGCAGTTTCCTGCAGTAGGAGAGCAGATGACTGGCATCCTTGCTGTAAGGAAGAGCTTTTTCCTTGTGAATGGGCCTCTTGGCTGTACCCTAGGGTGTGGGAATTTGCTAGAGTTCCCTGACCTGCAATCCCTGGGCCAGTGCCGCCCTCTCCTGGGCTCTTCCAGGAGCATTGAACACTGAGGATGTCAATGCAAGTATCTGACCAACAGGGGGAGCCTGCAGGCCGAGCAAAGTTTAACCCACTTAGCCACTGCTACTTAAGCAAGGAAGCTGAAAAGTAACCTTAGCCCTGCCTTGTGATCCAAAAGCTGCAAGGATCATTTGCCGGCTGTCCCTAAGTTCAAGGCCTCCCTACCTTCCCCTTCTTTTCCAAGTCACGACCCGCCCTCCCCGGGCCAGACAGCCCAGAAGAACACTTTTCTGCCATTTAAAAATCCCTCTTTCATCCCCCCAAGTCCAGTATTGAGTGGAAGTGCACCGGAGTTCCACTGACAGGGCAGCTGCTCTTGGAGCAAACAAGCCCACACTCCAGTTGTTTAGGGCATTATCTGAAGAGTCAGTGACCCCTGAATGTGTACTGGCTCCCACGCCTCCTCAGACTTGGCCCAGGTCTAGTCAGTGATCCTGGAGAGGAAACTGGGGAGGGGGCTTCCAACTGCCCTGCATGGAAGAGGAGAGGAAGGTGCCCCTGTGTGGGTTGGAAGCCTGCGGAGGTTTTGCCATTGCTGATCTTGATAGAATCCTAAACCGATTTATAGCTGATAACAGTTCCATGGGGAGAGAAATCCTAAGTTATGATTAATGTTTTTCCCCGCTATAATATCTTGCCTGTTTTTTTGGATTATTTTCCCCATTGTGATCCTAAGCTCTTAAAAAACTTGAGGGAAAACATTTATCTAATTTACTAAAAGAGAAAGCTTTCCATTGAAAGGTAGATACTTTGAGGAGTAAAAAGACTTCTTTGAATGCTGGTAAACACCTCATTTATTTTGTGTATGCAGTTTGATTTGCACATGTATAAATGGAGATGCTTTTCATTTTTGTTTGGACTGGGTTTGTGTCACTTCTCATTACAGTTTGCTGTTTTGTGTGTTTGCTGTGCGTTTGGAGATATTAGTCAGTTTCTTTGGTGATATTTGTTTCCTTGATGTGCCTTTTCGCTTTTCTTTGGGGTTTTTGGAATCCGGATGCTGTTGAAGGGCAATAGCAGACTCCTCCAGCTAAGAGACAGGACACGTTCTTGAGCCACTGTAGCTGTTCAAGCTGGACACCAGAAGCTCCCTATAACCCCCCCGCCAGGCCATAGCGTGTATGCATGTGCACTTCCACCCACAGAGGAGGGTGTGAAGCCTTGAGAACCTCAAGAAAGGGCTGGATTCTGCCATACCTTTGGGTCTACCTTGGGACTGCTGGTTGCCAATGTGTCAACCAGCCTGTGTTCCCTGCCACCCACACATTTGCTGAGGTGTGGCTGAGGCAGAATCATGTGAGTGGGTGCATCCAAGGAGTTCAGGGCCCTGCTTGGAGAAGAAATACTTTAGCATCATGAAAGGGAAAGAACGTGCACCCCTTTTTTGTTTCTTTAGTGAATGCAAGATTTAATAAAAGTGAATAATGAGCTTCCCCTTTGGGAGTGGAGCCCAGTTCAGCTCACTGACAGGGTTGACATCAGTATGATGTGTTGGACTGAAACTGTATGTCTGTAGGTAGGTGTGTGCCTTTTAGGGCAGACCACGGTGGCCACCCCGTTTCTCCAAGGTGGTTTACCTAGCTTGTGTGTATAATTAGACATTGCCACCCTCACCTCTGGCCAAAAATTCTTGATTTAAAAAGAAAAGTCTATTTTGCTAACGACAGGCTCTGTTGTATGTGTTACTATCCCAAGCCTGGATTATTTTATTTATTTAAAAGTATTTTAATTTCCATATTGGCTTTATTCTAATCCCATCCATCCCTGTGGGGCTGCAGAGCATCTTCATGTGAGTAGACGGATGGACATAAATAGATTCATGCTCATTTAGGAAGCTGGGAGTTTCGTGAAGCTGAGGGTGAGTTCCTGTGATTCTTGTTGGCTTCAACAAAAAGTGGGAGACCAAGTTTTTATAGCAAAAGACCAAATTAGCTGTAGAGTCTTGAATGCAGAAAAAAATTACCCTAGCTTTCTTAGCACTTAGGGTTTTGTGAGGATTCAATGTTTAGCACAGTGCTTGGCACATAGTAAGCCCTAGTAAATGTTAAATATTGTTATTAGTGTTTTGTAAAACTTGAGAAATAGAGCTGAGCTCATTCCCTTCCTGTTGATTCAAAAATAATACCTACATGAAAACATGATTCCAAGTTGATTGAATGTTGTAGGAATTACTGGTTTAGAGTAGCCCAGTTCTCGGCCTACCCTGCTGGTTGGGATCTTACTGTATTCTTGAATGCACTGGTTTGAAAATATGCCAGACTTCAGCCCCCAAGGAAACAAGGCTGCAAGAATTTATGAACTCCAGCTGGAAAGGGTAAAGGTGACCTTTGGCTAGCCACATACTGGACCTTACCCCACTGATGTCTTTCAGAACATTCCAAGGGTTTTCCTCAAGGAACATTTTTGAGCTAGAAATTAAAATGGGTTCTCTGGCAGACTGCACCCCTTGAGTCAAAGTTAACAGTATTCCTTTGAATGCAATAATAGAGGCTTTTCTGCGTTAAGGGGGAAGGAATGACCAATTGAACTTACACATTCCCCAGGCAGGTCCCTTTGCCGGCCCCTATAGGCTGGGGTGGCCCCTCCTGTCCTCAGGGATCGGACTCCCAGACTGGTTAGTTCTGCATGTTTCCATCAAATTAAAGGTTATTCCCTGGCCTCCTCCTGGAGAAAACCAACCCCACCCTGCCAGCTGGGGGCAATGGGGCAGGGATTTTGGCCTCTCAGAACAGCTCCTAGAGGCTGCTCATAATTGAATGTTTTCCCAAATCACCTAAATATCGGTTTGCTTTTTGTTTTGGGGGAGAGGATTTAGCCTCTTACTTCCCCGGTGGATTCAAAGTTTTATCTCCTTATCTCCTGCCGTGTCTTGGCGCAACTCTGGATAGATTGCAGGTGTGGAATTTGCTGGAGTTTGGTGTCGTTTTCAAATGCCTTTGGATTCTGTTCCGCCAAATCAATCAGCAGTCTCGTCCTGTGGATGCAGTGACTGGAATTTCCAATCTGCAAAGCATCTCTCTCTAGCCCAGATTTTGTGGAGCCTTAAGACACTCCCTCAATGCCACCCTGACCCCACGGCTGGAGAACCCTGTGCTTATGTGGTGGGCAGGGCCACTGTTGATGGAGGAGGGCGGGGACGGGGTGGTGCTCAAAGGATCTGTGGTGCCGGAGGTCTAAACCCCTCTCAGGACAGCATGTCAGGAACCTCAGAGCAGCTTCACGGCTGCCAAAGCTGAGAGGGAGCGAACTTGGGAAGCATTTTGCTCATTGTCCTACCCAAGTATTAATAGCATAATAGTTGATGCCAAAGGAGATGGTGACGTCCCTTCCACTGTAGTTGCTGTCACAACCTTGACATCTTTAAGCTAATGGCCGTTTGCATCTGTGTCTTCAAACAGATCCTGGTTACAGCCATTTTCTGATTCACTTCTGGGGTTAAGTAATGCAGGATTCTGCAAACAAGGTGTCGCCGTCCAAATGTACTGTCCTGGCATAGAGAGCACTGCTTTGTTTTCCACTGTTGTAGAGAAAACTAGGGAGAACTTTATTTTTCAATAAACTTTTCTTGTGTGACAGGTGGAAGTGATTTTTGGGGGGCGGGTGCATGCAGGGTCACCTCCAGAACAAAGCTGAGCTGCTGTCTAGGCGCGTCCCCAGCACACAGCTTCCCCCAGCTGCATTTCACAGTTTGCAGCACACTGTTGAAACTGCTGGTAGGAAGACAGGAAGGTATATTTAAGGAGTGGAGAGGGGAAGGTTTTACTACGGTGTATTCCTTCCCTTATATCACATCCACCACTACTCATGTTAGCGCACTCTCCTTGTGCTGCCTTCCCCTAGAAGGAAATTCAATTAGAAAGTGAACTGCTAGATTTTGAGAAAAATCTTTAAGAATGAGCTAATAAAAATAGCTCTATAAGGGGCTGAGTAGAGCACCAGCGACCATTGGACCTAGAATAGATTTCTCCCTTTCAAGAGCAGCTTTTGAGCCAGGAAGCAGTGAGCCATGAGCAGCTGGTTAGGCAAATGCCCTGGAGACAGGGAAGGTTAGTCCATGCCCCACCCAACAGTGTGTCTGCAGATGACACTGGCCCTCATCTGCATGACCTCTCTGAAGCTGGCAGGCCTACTGGCTACGGCCCAAAACGGACACCCCACACAGTTCACATAGCATGTTAGAACACAAGGGAAAGCCGAGTGCCTGCATTTGGGCAATGCTACCAGTGTCGCTTCCCCTCCCTGAGCTTCCATGATGATGTATATTTATTAGACACAACGAGAAAACCAGCAGAAGAGAAACCTACAGGCTCCTACACTTCCCAATCTTCAGTTCATGTTACATATTAACAGCCCTTGACGCATTCCTCAGTACTGCTGGGGAAGCAACCTGAAAGCATGGTACTGGACCAAGGTTCCATGACCTCACAGAACAAACTCCCTTCACCGGCGTGGAGGGGAGACAGGGCCCCAAAGCTGCAGCAAGGCCATGGAGCAGCTGTCCCTCAGCTCCAGGTGCCAGGTGAGTGTGTGGCCCCTACCTGAGTGGTCAGAGAGGGCGGCCTGCGCCACAGTCCTTCAGGGTCTCCACGTTCAGCACCCCTAGGCACAAGCTTCCCTTCCCAGGTCATCCTTCAGCCACAGCGGAAAACCTTCCTGTGATGGGTCTCCCCATGTGTTGGTGCCGCACGGTGACGACTGCCAAAGATTGCCTTCCCATGCCATACAAAACAGGTAAAGGTCTTTATTGGTCAGCCACTACTGCCCGGGCAAGCAGTGGTGTAAGAGGTACAGAACGGTGCGGGTTGGGGAACACTCTACAGAATCTAAACCTACCGTGACATCAGCTGAGAACGTCTTGTTCCTTACAGAGGGAGCGATCCATCTCTCACAGACTGTAATGTACCATTACCACTTAACACAGCATATAGATATATGCATATACGGATAGATTATAATTATTTATTACAAATAAACTGTAGTTTCACATCTCTCAAAAATGGACCCAGTTTTCACATGGATGTTCAGGTTCTGAATGTACAAGAAAAGGTCAATGTGCTTATTTAATTCGTCCATGCAAAGCTTATACGTATATCACTAAGTACTTTAAAAAATAGAATGGTCTCCTTTTGAGCAAATCTGTTTAGATTTAGGATTAGTAAAACAGTATGAAACTAATGAGATACACTGATAGAAATTAGGAAGTGACACACTGATGATTCTGGGTATGTAAAGGGTGAGGGGTACAATCTTCCCTTAAGACCTGCCAGGAAAGGACAGACTTGGAACCAGGAGTGGCAGGGCCACCCAAACTGGAGGAGGTGGGTCTGCTCAGTCCTATGCAGCGCAGGCTCAGAGCACCACCAAAGACCTTTCTGCCAAAGATCTCTTCCTACCCATGAGAACCATCATACTCCAGAGACTAGAAAACGCCAGTCCCAGCTGGAGACGGGGAAGCAGGTCCATTCCTATGGGCATTGTCCTAACATGTTTGATGGGGGCGGCAGGTGATGGGGGCAAGGTAGATCCACCTGGCTGGGTAGACCTTGTCTTGTAATGACAAACCATGTGAAAGAAAACTTCCAAAAAGAAACCAGATGTTCAGTTAAATATTGGCACCCTTTGCCTATGTGGAAACTCCTCATCTCGATGGTCTCATGCGGATGCTGGCCCCCTTCACTCAAACATCTCGTAGTGACGTGTCTGCCTCACCCTTGGCACCATGTCGATGAGGAGTCTGCAAAGACGAAGACAGACAAGGTCACCTCCATGGCATGGGGCTGGAGAGCTTGGGGAAGCGTATTTTCATTTTTTTTTTTTTCTGAGATAATTCACATACCATAAAATTCACCCTGTGACTTGGTGGTTTTTAGTATATTCATACATTTGTGTTATCTCAGAAACCCCATGTCCACTGTACCATTCACTCCCCATCCTCCCCACGCCTGACGAGAAGTACCCTCCTTCTGGCCTCTATAGATTTGCCTACTGATATTTTATATAAACAAAATCACATAACAAGTGGCCTTTTGTGACTTCCTTCATAATATTTGAGGTCCATCTATGTTGGAGCGAGTATTAGCACTTCATTCCTTTTTGGGGGCTGAATAAGAGTCCACTACACAGATCTACCACATTTATCCATTCATCTGTTAATGGACAATTGTGTTGCTTCTGCGTTTTGCCTATTGTGAATAACTCTGCTGTGAATTTCATGGACAACTTTCTGTGTGGAGGTTTGTTTCCATCCTCCTGCAGTGTATACCAAGGACTGGAAGTGCTGGAGCGAATGGTAACTCTGCGTCCATGGCAGCACCATCGTCCATTCCCACAGCCATGGATGAGGGTTCCACTTTTGCCACGTCCTCACCGACGCTGGCAGTTGTCCCTCTTTTTGATGATAGCCATCCTACCTTTCCTTGAGAATGGAAGCATTTTAACATTTAAAAGCAGAGCACCCTTTAGAAATGGTTCTCTGAAAGGCTAGCTCCAGCCTGGGTGCTGAAGTCCATGTCAGTGATGCCAGCACGGCCTTTCTGCACTGACTAGTCCCCTTTTGCAAGAAGTTCTCTAAGGCTAGGGATGCGGCCTCTGGCCAGCACACTGTTGCATCCCCCATTTGTGGCGGGAGGGGCTCCACTTGTGAGGAAACCACACAAAGGTGCTTCCCTGGGGCATCATGAAGACTGTCAGAGAGGAAGGAGCATAGATGTCAGGACACGAAGGGTCCTAAAGGCATCAGACGGAAGTCAAGGAGTGCCTTTGTGGCTTAAAGGCCTGATACCTCTTGTCCCTGCCTCACTTCTGTGCCAGCCCCAAGGATATCTGACCCCTGCTGGGTGCTTTTCCAGTCACCTGACACTGGTCAGGCTCAGGAGGGGCACAGGTACAAAATACGACCTTCAGAAGCCTGTCATTTCCTGACTGGGGAAGGCGGTGGAAAAGGGACACTCCTAGCTGCCAGGAAAGCAAACAGGAAAGCACAAGAACCTACTTGACCCCATAGGCAAATATGGTGAGGCCGATCAGAACGCCTATGCTGCCGTCCAGGTACCAGACCGCCGAGTCATGCTTGAACACTTCCGCGCTCAGAAGAATGGAGAAGCCCATCACGCCACCCACGAGGGAGTTAAACCCTGCAAAGGAAGTGGAGAGAGGCTAGATGGCAGTGCCAAGCAATCCAAGAAAATCACCCAAATGCCAGTCCTGCCTCCACATAACTGGAGCATGTGCTGGAAGGAATGATGCCCAAAGCTCTCACGAGTGATAGCCACCACCTGGGCCCATCAAGTCTCTGCTCAAATGTCACCAGATTCCTCCCAGAATAGAGCCGTCACCCCCACCATCATTCTGTACCTGCTTTATTTCTCTTCTGGGAACTGACGCCGTATGTAGTTTATAGCTGGTCTCGCCCGTGCCCGCTAGAACGCAAACCTCCTAGAGGCAGGGGTGTGGTTTTCTGTTGAGTCCACAGTCCCCAGGACAGTTCCAGGCTCACAGTAGACATTCAAATACTTGGGGACTCATATCTGAGTGTCTGCTGGGCCAGATTCCGAGTTGGGTGTTCAGGATGTGTGGTTACCTATAAACTTTCTCAATCCTGTGACATCACATTATCATCATCATCCCTGCTTTCCGATGAGAAAACTAAGAATGAGGTTAAATACATTGATGGAGGTTATCCAGATTGAGAAGGGCATTCTATCCCAACCTGCATCCTTTCCCTCCCGAGTCTCCTCTAAGTAACCTGAGGTTTTTTCCTTTCCCTCCAGAAGAGAAATGTAAAGTCTATTATGCTAAGTTTTTTGCAAAGTATTGGCTACATGGTTGGAGAAATGGCCATAAAAACAGAACTGGAGCTACTAGATAGTGACTGCCATCTCCCTTCACACAGCAGCCCACTGGGGCTCCCAGCTTACATGTGATACTTCTACTTTACCAGAGCTGTCAAAGGCCACATGGGAAGGGAAGGGAATGGCTTAAGGTAGCTTCTAGGGTCTCCCCGCGAAGGACACCAGCTCCTTCCCTGCCCCAACACACTGGTGGCCCCAAGAGAAGCTCCAGGTCCACGCTGCCCAAGGAGGCCCTGCTGGTAGGTTTGTGCAGGCCCGTAACCTCCCACGCCAGGCCCGGCTTCCCCTGGGGCAGAGGAAGATTGCCAGGCAGGGGTGACCTGAGCAACTCTACTCAGGATCCAAGGCAGGGATGCAATGGCCGCTCACAGGAATGGAAGATGAACCGCGGACCTGCAAGGGCACCCTAGGGACTGGCCTGGGCCCTGCGACACACTTGGTGGCACGCCCCTCTCTCCCCTGTGCTCAGGACACCTAGGTTTGGTCGAGGATACCTCATATTCCCCACACCACATCCACCACCCCCCTGTAACTGTTCCTGTAACAGGAACAAGGGCTGCTTCTTGCGATGCTCTTCCCTCCCTCCTTCCCAGATTGGATTGGATCGCTCCTACTGGGATTAACCCACCTTCCCATCCCCAATGAACTCTTCTTCAACCCCACGCCTCCCCCATCTCCTACTGGCCTTCACAAAACCCGCAGAAGACTCTGCCTGCTGTCTCCACACTCACACCTCCCTTCTGCCCGGGTTCCCTCCTCCCCCAGCCCTTCCCAAAGTCAAAGTCATCCTCATCCTGCTACCTGCAGTGGTGACAGGCCCCTTTTCGGTGGGGGTCAATCCCTAGCCTCACGCCCCCCCCCGAGGCTCCTCCTGTCCCCTTTGCTGGGTCCTCCCTTGCATCCCCACCTGAGTGTCCCAGGCTCTGTCCTCTGAGCTGGTCCTCTGCCAATCCATGAGCCCTGCTCCCCTCAATTCCCAGCTTTTGTCCTGACCTTTGACCTCAGGCACAGGCTCCTCATGGAAGCATCTCAGACTGACCACAGCCATGACAAAGCCCTGAGCGCCGCCTCGCCCTCCGCTGCATGCTCCGTAGATGGGGCCACCAGCTGCAGAGGCCAAGATTCTAGAAGCCCGTCTTCCCTTACACCACCAACCTGACCCTCGAGCCCCTTGCCAGATGTTATCCCCCCCCCCAACTCATTCTCACTCTCCCCGCTGATCCCTGCTCTGTCCTGGCCACCTGTGGCTCTCCCTGTACCCCGCCACAGCCAGAGGGACCCTCTGACAGCAGCAGCCAGACTCTCCCGCAGGAAAGCCCCCGTCACGGGCTCAAATCCCACCAGACCCCTCACATCCAGCCACACAACCGTGCAGCTGCCATCCTGCCCTCCCCTCAGGGCCACTGGGCTTGTCACCGTCACCCAGGGCCTCCCTCCCAGCCCTGTCCTCAGCCCTCAGCCCCTAAACTTCCTCCCCTCCACCCACCACTCCCTCTTGCCTCCAGCTAACAGGCGAGCTTTGCCATTTTAACAGCCCCCGTCCTCTCACTGGAAACCTAAGCTTAAGGACAGGAACTTTGTCTCTCCTTGCAGTATTCGAAGTCCCAGGACAGGGCACGGCATTCATCAGGGGTGCAAATGACCGCTGCATTAACAAGTGACCACACGAAGGAGGAAGTAGGCAGGCAGGCAAGGGCCCAGCCTGAGCACCACCCCTGCCTGGCTCCCGCAGACAGTCACCCCAGGACAAGGAAGCCCAAGCCAGGTGCTGCTCAGAAAACAGGCAAAAGCGTGAGGTTCCCCAGACAGCCACTAGATGTCTGCTCAGCTCCACCAAGTCACCCGCTCTGCCAGCCAGCACCAAGGCCGGCCCAGCTTGCTATTCCTGACAGCAGGTCCGCCAGGTGCTCCCCGACACCCCACAGCTGAGAGGCTGGTGGCAGGGGCACCTGTTCGCTGCTTCTTCTAGGAGGAGACTCTGCCTTGCCCAGCTCGGCTCACCTTTTGTGATGACAGAGCCTGACTCATTTCAGCTTCACTTCTTGAGAGTCTGCCTGAGGATGCTGGATCAAGCACACAGGGACTAGGGACCGAGTCGGTGGCCACCTGCCACTTTGCTCCGAATGTCAGGGCCTTCCCAATCCGTCATTCCACATGAAGAGCCCTGAGCCCCCAGCCCACACCAGCCCAGCAGGCAGGCCCTGCCGTCACTCCCCTCTGCAGTGCCAGCCCCACGAGCTTGGCCCTGTCCCCACAGTTGCAACCACAGATCCACTCTAACGCAGAAATGTTATCAGTTTAGGAGCATACAATGGCACAAAATGATGGCTGAGGCCATCCTGATTAGAGCTCCACCAGTCTGGCTTTGCCAACTGGATCAGGATCTGTGTAGTTAAAAACATTCATTGTATGCAGAATATTCTAATTTAAAAGTTTCTTGTGTGCTTGAAAGATCATCATAGATGGGGTATTTGAGAATTGGATATGAGTGGGAGAAAACAGCAGGCCCCTGTTTCAGAGGGGCTTCTAGATTTGCCCCAGCTGTTCCTGTAGGACTGAAGCTGTGCCCCTCGTCCAGAGTGCTCCCCCGGTGCCCTCCCATGCTCTTCCTCTGATTTGTAGTGTGTGTTTGTTGTACAAAATCACATTACCCTAGTACAAAGCAAGCTTCAGCCCAGTCCCAATAGCAACAAACCCATGATGACAACACATCCAAAGCCATAAACCAGATCAGACCAGATTCACTGCACCGCACAGGGTGAAGTGGGGAAGTCTGGAATTTCCCCATCATCTCCATCGGCCACACCCTGCTGTCCCTTTCCCTGAAGATCTGCCTCCCAGCTGTAAGGACACCCCAGCGACAAGTGAGCTGGCAGCATCAGCCTGGCCCACTTCAGCCTGGCTCCAGGTTGGGACCCAGCCGCTGCCAGGTGACAGGGGAAGCCGGCCCTCTCCCACAAAGGGGATGCTTGGCTCTGCCACAGCCTGGCTGGCAGCCTCAGGGAACCCCCAACGTTCATGACAGCCATGGCTCCCTGAGCCTGTCCTGCCCGCCCACCTTCCAAAGTGAGGAAAGAACAGAGAAGATAATTACAGATTGCTCCCTAGTTCTGCTAATCAATGAATGTAAGAAGCCCAGATCCCAGATAGTACAATTAGCAGGAGGCTGTAATTACTGCTGCATGTTTTGCTGGCAACACACCCACCTAGCAGGGGATCGAAGGGCCACAGAGCACAGGGCCCCCTGAGAACAGGCTCGGGGGCGGGGGGCATTGCCTCTGCTCTCTGTCTCTCTCTCTCATTAAACCCACTCAGCCGATTCATCCCCACGCTGACCATTCTATACCTACCCCACCACTTCCCATACCCTCTCCTTCACCCTGTCCGAGCTGCCATCCCCTCCACTCCCCAGGCCTCCCTCTGCTCAGCTGCCGGCTCCCTCGACTCTGCTCCCCACCACCAATGACCAGAGGGCTCTGCAGAAAACAGCACTCATGTCACCCTACCTGTTTCAACATTTGGCAAAATATTCCAAATCCCACCCTAGACCTCAAGCCCTGCCATGCTCTGTCCCCCCACTTCCAAGTAAGGAAGGGACTCCCCCATGCCCCTTCCTCACTCGGACTCCCTCCGCCTGAAGGACAGCTCTTCCCCACTCTTCGCCTGATTATGAGACTGTTTTCACCCAAACCCCCCACTTTTCTTTGTAATGACCTCCTCCCTGGTTCACAAGTATGGTGGAAATACTGCTTACGTGTGTGATGGATTCATGGGCGCAAACCAGAGTCAGAAGTTGTTTCATTAGAAAAGCAGCCTTATTGTTGTTCTCCTCTGTAACCACATAACATGATGAAAGCCAGAACAGTGAAGCCTAGACCGAGATCGTGTATCTGGAATATCTATGTTAGGAAACAGCACCAACCAAGTCACAGGGCCAGTGTTCTGAGGAGGGGGGTCAAGTCCCATGGTCATGGGCAGGGTGGGGCCAGGGACTCCTGCTGGGGTTCTGACTGCTGGATCCACAGCCAGGTGTCCGGCGAATGAGGTTTCCTGTACCCCAACTGCGGTCAGTGAGGTGGATAAAGATCCCACAGATCTGCGAGCCAGAGGGACTTGACAGCCTGCCTGGGAACCAGCCGAGGAGCTGCCTGCTATGGACTCACCACTGGGAGCCCACAAAGCTGTTCAGACCCACACTGCCTACCCCAGGGGCTCCTGCCCTTCCCTCCTGTTCCAGGTGAGGAGACATTGCAGGGCAGGTGGGCAGCACACACAGCTGAGGGAAGCCGAGGCCAGCCAGGCCTCCACTCTGCATCCCTACAGGGCTGGGCCAGAGTGTGGCCCTCAGAACCGCATAAAGGGACCTCTAAGGCAGCTGGAGGTCCCAACCCAAACCCCTGTCCAGGGCCCACTCATCCCTCGGCTCTCAGCACAGAACCCACCTGGTGTCCTGGCTACACTCATCCCTAAGGAAAGAAGGGCTCCATGGCCAAGGAAGGCATTTGATTTTGCAGACCACAAAGCAGCAGACTACAAAAATCCCAGTGGGTGAACTCCCTACCCCAAATCCCAGGTCTGCCCCAGACAGGGAAGGCCATGCAGATGAACCCGGGTCTTGCAGGACAATGTATTAGGGTCAACTTGATGCAAGCTGGCTATAATTCTACGATGTCTCAGTGGGTGACAGAGACCCCAGAAGCCCAGGCTGTGGCCTCAGTATGCTGTGTCATTCTCAGGAGGCTGAACTGCAAGTTCTTTAGATCCGGCTGTGCTAGAAAGACCTGTGTATTTATAGCAGAGGGGTTGCTTGGCTGAGTTGCAACCACGTTTTGGGGATCATGGCAGGATGCCTCACAGCAATAAGGCAGAAACTGGAAAGGGAGGCTCTGCTTCGGAGCTGGTTTCCCCAGCCAGTGCGGCACCTAACAGAGTGTAAAACCCCGCTGATCTGGTGTTACTGTAACTTCACGCTCCAACAGCATCAAACCCAGGACCTGATGGCAGCAGGATCCTGACTTCCCCCAGCCTGGCAGAAGGCAGCAACCCAGGGCTTCATCTGGAGCTTGGGGAAGGGGGTCCTGCCTGCCTGTTGCACATGAGGGGCCTTAGCGCTGCTTAAAGCTGCACAGGAAAGAGGCAGTCTTAACCCAGGCAGTCAAGGTAGTCAATCCTCTCGCCATTTTAAACCACTTTTACCATCTAAGTAGGTTTGGTTTCATATGAACTAAAGGCTTCCTCAACCCGAGGAGCAAGGTGGCATCTCACAAGGGCAGAAACCAACAGCAGGCCCTGCTGGTCGGGGCAACTTTAGGAAGGACTCTGAGCTGCTGGTCACATGGCATGCAGGAGTGCTGGACACAGCAGGGGCCACCTTCCCTGGGGAGATGCTGTACTTGGCCCCTGGGGCAGGCACAGGGGCAGCACCAAACCTTAGTGTGCACCACATAGACTCAGGGGCTGGCATAAAACATCAGTTCCCGGGCCCCAATTCAATCCCCTGGAGTCAGAATCTTCGGGGTGGGCCCAGGAATCTGTGTTTTCAGCAAACACCCCAAGCAATTTCAGTGCTGCCAGCCTGGTAGTGGTCAACTGATGAGTATCTGGGGTCTGGGATTTTGCAGTCAGGATGTCAGGTCCTGTAACCCCCAACATCTTCAGGCCTGTTCAAAGGAACCCCATGCACATCCATGCACACGGGTGATGCTCTTCCGAGGGTAGCCATGGGTGAAAAGCTGGGGGCCTCCTCTTGCCTTCCCAAGAGACCGTGTTGCAGACTCAGGAGGAGGAGTGGGAGCAGGCGGTGGGCACAGGGACTCCTGGCTCCCCAACAAGGACAACCAGCCCACACCCCCACCCTCACCCCCCAGAACTGCCGACACATCTGCCAACAGTCCCGCCACCTGTCGACAGTCCCACCACCTCTGCAGATGGATTCTTGGGCCAGAGCTCCGTCCCAGGGTGGAAACGTCACTTTGGCTTCCCATGTCCCTGCCCACTGTGCAAAGCTCAGCTCTGCACCCAGCAGGTCAACATTGGCTAAGACAAGGAGCCCATGCCATGTCACCATGCTCCGTCCTGCGGGTGAGAAGGGCCCCACAACTGTCACTGTCACCATGCATGTCTGCACTCCACACTTCACACACAAAAGAGCCTTGAGAGTTTCGGACAAGGAAGTATTTCTTAAAAAAATAATCTACCCGGGCACGGTGGCTCACACCTGTAATCCCAGCACTTTGGGAGGCCGAGGTGGGAGGACTGCCTAAGCTCAGGAGTTTGAGACCAGCCTGGGCAACAACATGGTGAGTCCGCATCTTTAAGAAAAAAAAAAAAATATATATATATATATATATATATATACACACACACACACACACACATACACACACGTGTGTATAACATATAAAACATGTTTGTGTGTACATATATACATATACAGACACATATATATAAACTTTTTAAAAAAGAATCCACATATTTCTGCTCTATTTGTGCAGATGCACCCACCAACCCACCAACCCACAAGACTTTTGCCCTTTGACCTGACCCCTGGGCTCCGCACATGCCCAGGAATAAATAAAAGCAACATGTCCAGGAGGCACTGCTTGTCAAGTTTCTTGTCTACACATCAGTGATATCAGCGAGTCTGGGGCCTGAAACGTACTTTTCCTGCACTCACACACCCCTCTCTGTCATCCCAAAGGTCATAAAGAAAGTTCCTCCTGTCCCACAGGGACACACACAGACTTTTCTAGCTGGTTGAGATTCTAAGCAGAGAACGCACAGGTCATTTCCCAGAGCAGGCACCTGGTAACTGCAACCTGAACTCCCAGGTGAGAGTCCCACTAGCTGGAAGGAAAAACAAGCATGGAGAATTCACAAAGGAAACATTTATAGAATCCAGAAAAGGCATTTACTTTTTATGGGGAGCAATGCACATAAAACCCAAGACTCCAGGAAGCCCTTTGTGCTTCATGATTAAGATGCTGGGGAGCCCCAAGCCTCCCTGCTAGGAGGTCAGAGTGGAGGTGATTTATGAAGAGTTTATTGAATTCCCAGGGCACAGGATATCTGCCCTGATATGGGAGCTCTGAGAATCATTAAACAACTTGAGGCGGGTAGGAGAGTGAGAATTGGATTCCAAATTATTGAGTTCTCCAGCAAGGCAAACAACTAAAAGAGACCCAAACAGCATCTTCCTCCACTGTGAGCCCAGCCCCCAGAGATTAGGCACCCTGGCCTTACTCACCATCTGTTATGAGTGCTCTACTGGTCAGAACCTTCCCCAGCATAAACTTCAACACGGCCAGGATGCTGCAAAGAATCCCACTTAAAATGGAGACACTGAACAGGAAATCGTCCTGCAAAAGAAAGTTCCAGATTTCAACAGTTCACCCCCTGCTGGAGCAGATCATCTGCAACCCACTTGCCTTACAGATCAGCCTTGTTCCAAGTACAAATAGTCAGGTGTGCTGCCACCAGGTGGGGGTATGCTGCATGCTTTCACACCTCAGTTATGTGTCACCAGGAATTGGAAAAGATGCTCAAAAACAGATAATCCCAATTTATATTTATTTAAAAAACCATTATGTATTTATTTTCCTGTAGGAGATTGACCTCCCCACTATTCTGCTAAAATGAGTAGCAGTCATAGATCAATAACAGAGTTGGTCAGAATGCTAAGAACAGCATCTTCTATATAGAATTTTCCACAGATAACTCACCAAGCAGTTGACTGAGAATTTTGGAACACGTAAACACACCACCGGCCTAACAATCCTTCAACAGAGCCAACTGAATTTGCCACAGGGTCAGTTAGGGCCAGAGCTACTTAAAACCATATTTTTTTCCCTTAAATTCACACAGGGCAATTGAGAGTTCATAGACATGGGTAGAGAAAATAGCATCTAAAAATATCGTCTGCTACTGACGTTATCTTAACACTTCCTCTAAGTTGTTACCTTACCTTCGCAAGCAAACAAGTGAGTCCCATATGCAATAAGTAAGCACCACTATTCTAGTGACATTGGGGCCCATCCAGCTCTTCTGCTTCAAGCTCCCATGTGTCACCCCCAAGAGACACAGCCTTCAGATTTCCCAATATTAAAATGCAACGGCCAGCAGAACTCTGATGCAGCATCATAAATAGGCAAAAAAAATCGGCTTCTCCCTATGCATTTTATTAATCAAATTCACAAACCTCGTGTCAGAACCTGGGAAGAGGGAGACAGCCTGCGTCATGTTCAAAACTGAACAAAGCCATTTGAAAAGCAACTTCACTGGAAACAGGGTATCTGTATGGGGTCAAAGCATCTCTCCAAAAACATGGGTCAATGACGGTGGTGGTTTTGGCAACCTATGTTCTCAAATTCTTTGCTACTCCATCCTCCAAGAGTTGGAGATTAATCTCCCCACCCCATCCCCTGCCCTTGAGTTTGGGCTGGACTTACAGACTCAAATCTAACACAGAGCATAGAAAGGGAAAAACAGTAGCTTACCAATGGAGAAACCAAGCAGACACCATCTTAGCCAAGTGATCAAGGTTCACATCACCATTATTAAGTTGTGTTGGCAACATGTGGCCCCTGATATGATGTGACAAGAAGGGCACTTTACCTCCACGGTGTTCCATCCCCAAATCCATAACCTCATTTTAACTGTGAAACAACAACAAACAAACCCAAACGGAGGGACCGTCTACAAAATACCCGACCACTACTCCTCACATGTCAAGGTCATGAAACATGAGGAACGACTGAGAGACTGTCACACACTGGAGACTTAAGGAGATGTGACAAGTAAATGCAACATGGCATCCAGACTGGATCCTGGAACACAAAAAGGTCATCAGTGGGAAAACCGGGGACATGAGAAGAAAGTCTAGGGTTTTGTGAATAGTGCTGTCATCTCATGGTAGAGATTAATTTGCTGTGGCCGTGTGCGATGTTAACAGTAGGTCAGGCTGGATGGAGGGGATATGGGAACTCTCTGTACTATCTGTAAAACTCTTCTATTAATCTAAAATTATTTCACATTTAAAAGCTTATTTAAAGTAATCACCTCACTGAAGTTTCACCTCCTCAAGTGACCAGTAAGGACCGTCCCAAACCAGGCCTCTTGACAACTCTTCAGTCCCTCCTATGCAGAGGTTACACAGCAGGGGACACAGCGGGAGGGGGTCAGGAGCCCCAGATGGAAGCTCTCTTTGTGCAGGACTCAGCCTAAGTCCAGGAGACAGCACCCACGGAAAATAAGGTGAACATGATGCTACAATCTGAGTATGTGTCCCTCCAAAATTCACACATGGAAACCTAATTGCCAGGGTCATGGTATGAGGAGGTGGGGCCTCTGGGAGGTGATTAGGCTGCAAGGACAGAGCCCTCACAAATGGAATGAGTGCCCTTATAAAAGAGGCCCCATAGTGCCGGCTTGCCCCCTCTGCATGTGAGGACACAGGAAGAAGCCACCATCTCATGAACCAGGAAAAGGGCCCCCACCAGGCACTGAATCTGCTGGCACCTTGTCTTGGACTCCCAGCCTCCAGAACTGTGAGATGGAAGTGTCTGTGGTTTATGAGCCACCCAGTCTGTGGTGTTTTGTTATAACAGCTAGAACTAACTAAGACACATGACCAAAGAATTGCATGTCAACAGCCCCAGGTGCTAACAGGACTCAGGAAGCATAGGCTGGGAGACTGAGGCAGTCAGGAAATTCAAGAACTTTGAGGTCTCAGATTTGGAGACTGAATACTCACTACTTTGCTTACCCCATGATGCCTGAATCCCCTTTGGCTCCATTCAGTCTCTGTTTGCAAAGCCTTCCTCCCTAAGTTTCCAGAGGTAGAGAAAATCTGTGCTTACCCCATCTAGGCCCCTGGGGCACAGGGCCTGGGGTGTGCTGCCCCACCCTGAGATGCAGCTCAAGAAACGCCACCCATGGCTTTGGTGGCCCTTCCTCCAGCTCCTAAAGGGAGCTGCAGACCCAGGGCTCGGCAGACCCAGTGGCAGTCGTGTGCCAGGCAGGCCTTTGCTCAACTCTAAACTCCACGGCTTACTGGGAAACAAACACTTGGATCTCAGTTCCTCCTCTGTAAGCGGCAGTGGGATGCCTACAGCCCCTGGCAGCAGCTGGCAATAAAAGGTACGAGTTGTTGTGAAGGGGCCCAAACACATGATCCACACACAAACGTCCTCCACCTGCCAGCCGCATCGGGTGCTCACGGTGAGCCCCGGCCAAGCCTGGTCAGCATTCCCGTAAGAGAGACACAGGAAGCTTGTCACCGAGAAATAAGTATGCATGGTGAAACATAAAGAAACTTCAACTTCCAAGAGACCAGGACTGAGCTCCACCGCGGCCTATCCAGGGGCTGTGCGGGAAGTTTCCTGTACCTGGGAGGCTTCATCTCGGGGGAGCTCTCGATGGACCGGAGGGCCCCGAGGTCCAGCTCCTGGAGGACTCGGGTGGGCTTCCTGGGGCGAAAAAGTAGAAGCACTGGGTGGCAGCTTCAAAGGCACTGAAGCGGGAGCCCCACTTACTAGCTGTGTGACTCTGGGCAGGTCACTTAACCCCTCCCTCCCTCTACTGTCCTACCTATAAAGTGGAAAAAAATAACAGACTCCCTCACGGTGGCTGCATATACTGCGTGCACAGAGCTTAGCTGGGAACTACGTTGCCCCGAATTTCCTTCCTACGTGGTTCCCAGTTGAAGCTGACTCCCAGACACATCTGCATGAGCCGTGAAAGGTGGAGGTGAAGCGGCTCCGGTGCTGCCGCAGCTCAGCCAGGCACATTCTGTGGCTCCACGGGCTCGCCCAGGGGAGAGAGGGGCAGCACCGAGCCAATGGATTCTCCGCTCCTGCTGCATCTCCCCGCTCCAGCTTCGCTGAGTCATGAGCCAGGCGTGCATATAGCTCTGTGGCAAAGGCGCCAGCTTCTTCTGCAGGATGCCCAATGTCATGGAGGCTGAGACAGTGAGGGTCACGTACAGGTCCAGGCCATCTTCATGGGCGCCAGTTTGTCCTTGCGCCTTCCTCTTTGCCCAGCCTTCTTTCCTGACTGCACGGCTGCTGACTTCAGACCAACACCACACTCAGAGGCAACCGCTTTACCAGGACGTCGGCACCAGCAACCACCATGTGGAAAGTCGCACCCCTGCCACAAACCCCTATTCTGCATCACTTAGAGGGGTTTGCTTCCCTGCCTGAACCCTACCATAAAACTTCATACGAGGCCGGGCGCAGTGGCTCACGCCTGTAATCCTAGCACTTTGGGAGGCTGAGGCAGGCGGATCACCGAAGTCAGGAGATCAAGACCATCCTGACTAACACAGTGAAACCTCGTCTCTACTAAAAATACAAAAAATTAGCTGGGCGCGGTGGCGGGCGCCTGTAATCCTAGCTACTCGGGAGGCTGAGGCAGGAGAATTGTGTGAACCCGGGAGGCGGAGCTTGCAGTGAGCTGAGATAGCGCCACTGCACTCCAGCCTGGGTGACAGAGTGAGACTCTGTCTCAAAAAAAAAAAAAAAACTTCATACGGATGTGTCATGGGGTCAAACAGGGCCCGGCACAGAGTTAATGCTATATTAGTATTGGGAAGCTAAGTTTTTTAATGTGGAGAAGCCAAGATGCAAAAGGCAGGCTTTTTCTGAGCATGGGTTATTTCTACCAGCCACCCTTTGCTCCTAGGACTGGCTCTGAGAGAGCAATTACCTTTCCCTGTAGGAGAATAGAGTCTGGGGCCATCTCTGAGTGTCACCCAAAGCTGCAGGCTGCAGCTCACCACTGCCGAGTGGATCTGCCTCAGAAACAGATGAACCCTGCGGAGGAACCCAAGGAGGATCCAGGCTGGCACAGACCTGCCAAAGCCCCTCTCCCAAAACCAGCTTCCAATGTCCTGAAAGCTCTGTGATTACCCTACCCAGGCCCAGATGGCTCTCCTGTGGTGCACGTGCTCCTCTCTCCACACGGCTGCCATGTTGACTGTTGGCATGAACAGAATGTCACAGAGATGCAGTCAGCAGCCTGCTCAAGACATCAGTACCTGGCTGGGCATGGTGGCTCATGCCTGGAATCCCAGTGCTTTGAGAGGCCGAGGCGGGAAGATCACTTGAAGCCAGGAGTTCAACAACAGCCTGGGTAACATAGCGAGACCTGGTCTCTACAAGAAATATAAATATTAGCCAGGCATGGTGGCACATGCTTGTAGCCCCAGCTACTCAGGAGGCTGAAGCAAGTAGATCACTTGAGGCCAGGAGGTTGAGACTGCAGTGAGCTATAATAGTGCCACTGCACTCCAGCCTGGGCAATAGAGTGAGACTCTACCTATAAAACTATGTTTAAAAAGACATCAGTCCCTGTTATGGACGAGATGTCTGTGTTCCTACAAAATTCATATGTTGAAGCCCTAACCCCAATGTGATAGTATTTGGAGAGGGGGCCTTTGAAAGATAATTAGGGTTAGATTAGGTCATAGGGGGACCTCATAATGAGACTAGTACCCTTATAAGAAAACAGAAGATCTTTTTCCCCACCACCGAAGTGCACCAAGGAAAGGACACAGTGAGAAGGCAGCCATCTGTAACCCAAGGAAGGATCCCTCACCAGATGCTGACTCTGCTGGCACATTCATTGTGGACTTCAGTCTCCAGAACTGTGAAGAAGAAATTCCTGTTGTTTAAGCCACCTAGTCTACGACATTTGTCTTTGGCACCCCAAGCTAAGACAGTCTCTAAGTTTAATAAAAGGAAGTTTCTGAGAAGATTCCTTTCAGAGAGTCAGGAAGCCACAGCAGACATGGAGACATGGCTGATGATGAGAAACCGTAACACGTGTAGGCTGTTCCACCACTGACTCCTCTCAAGGTGCAGCCGCACCTACCATGCCACTGAATTCTCAGCACTGTCAGAGTGGGCGTCTGACAGATGCATAAACAGTTGGAGAGAGGCTAAATGACTTTCCCAGGGTCACTCTGCAGTGGCAGTACCTGGAATCGTTCCCAGCTGTAAACTCTACCAGGTTGCCTCATCTAAGGCCTTATCATCATCTCTCATGTCCCTCAACAGTGGACTCCGTGAAAACAGCAACAGTGATTTCCTTGCTAGGCATTCAGTTCCTGCTGTTACCAGCACTGTGTCTCTATAATTTCTCACAGTTGAATCTTCACTGATTGATGGAAGATTATGACAAAAAGGTTTAAGGAAATTAGCCACTCATTCAAAGCCAAGTATAAATGTACATTAAAGGTAAACTCCACATAAATTTTGTCCATGCTGGCAAGCTCCTTCAACATCTTGTAGTAGCAAAGCCATAAAAGATTGATATACTTGACTAGAGAGAAGTTAAAACATATTCAGGGGAAAGATCAAATACAAACTAGGAAAAGGGTTCTCACAAAGGGTTAATCTCCTTACTATAGAAAGGGCTCATGGAAAGGAAATCTAGAGGAAAAAGACCAACAAAGAGAAAATGGACAAAGATATATGTGAGAGACAGTTAAAAATAACATAAATTTTAAACATATGAAAAAGGCTCAAATGCTCATAAAAGAAATGAAAGCCAAAACTATAGTAAGATCCTTTTGATCTAACCAAAAATATTACAAGGCTATGAGAAAACAGTCTCTCATACAATTCTGGTGGCAGTGCAAAATGGTCCGACCTGTACAGAGAACAATTTGACAATTTCTCTGAAAAGTACAAATCTACCCTTTGAGCAAGCCACCCATTTATGTGAATTTATCTCACTGCTATACCTGTACATGTATGCAAATGACGGCACATATGGACCATTCATTACAGCAATGAAAACACTTTTACATAACTGATAGAACAAACTAACAGAAAGTCAGTAAACAGAAGACTTCAACAACATGATCAACCAGCTTTGCCTGACATTTACGGAACATCTACCCTACAAAGGCAGGACACACATTCTTTTTAAGTGTAATATTAATGTAGATCACATTCTATGCCATTAAAAAGATGTCAACCAATTAAAAAACTGAAATTATACAAGGCATATTCTATGACAATGGGATTAAACTAGAAATCAGTAACAGGATGATATCTATAATATTCTAGTATTTGGAAACTAAACAATAAAACAACCCACTTCTTAAAAACTCATGAATCAAAGAATAAGTCACCAGGGAAATTACAATATATTTTGAAGTGAAATAAAGTAGAACAACAGTATACTGAAATTAGTGGTATGCAGCAAAAGCAGAGCTAAGAGGAAAATTTATAGTAAATAATGTACTTAAAAATGTTTAAAAGGCCTAATATCAATGATCTGAGCTTTGCCTTTAAGAAAAAATTAAAAGAAAACCAAATTAATCCCAAAGTAAGGAGAAGGAAAGAAATAATAAACTTATGAGCAGAAATCAATGAGACAGACCAGGTGTGGTGGCTCACAACTGTAATCCCAGCACTTTGGGAGTCTGAGGCAGGTGGATCACTTGAGGTCAGGAGTTCGAGACCAGCCTGACCAACAAGGGGAAACCCTGTCTCTACTAAAAATACAAAATTAGCTGGGTGTGGTGCCTCACACCTGTAATCCCAGCTACATGAGAGGCTGAGACAGGAGAATCACTTGAACCAGGGAGGCAGAGGTTGCAGTGACCCAAGATCACACCATTGCACTCTAGCCTGCACAACAAGAGTGAAACTCTGTCTCAAAAAAAAAAAAAAAGAAAGAAAAAGAAACCAATGAGACAGAAAATGAATAAACAGTAGAGAAGAATCAATAAAACCAAAGACCTTGATAAAGATCAGTAACGTAGGATAAACCTCCAGGACTCATCTAGAAGAAAGAGGACACATGTTACCAATATCAGGAATGAGAGAAAGTACATCACTACAGATCCAACAGGATCTATTAAGAAGATAACAAGGAAATATAACCAACTTGATGCCAATAAATTTGACAACTTAGAAGAAATAGACAAATCAAACGTCATCCAAGAAGTAGATAACCTGAAGAACCCTGTATCGACCGAAGACCTTGAAATTGTAGTGAAAATCCTTGTCACAAAACTTCAGGCCCCAATGCTTTTACTGGCAAATTCTGCCAAACATTTAATCATTTAAAGGAGAAATAACCAATTCTAAAACATCTCTTTCAGAAAAAAAAGATAAAGAAGAAACACTTCCCAATTTATTTCTGAGGCCAGCATTACCATGACACTAAAAGCAAAAGCATCACAAGAAAACTACAGACCAACAGCTCTCATGAATCAGACTTAAAAGTCCTCAACAAAGTATCAGCAACACAAATTCAGCAATATATAAAAAGGATAATACAACATGACCAAACGGGGTTCATCCTGGGGAACCAATATCGATTAAACATTCAAATATCAGTCAAAGCAATTTCCCATATTGACAGAACAAAAAGAAAGCCCATATAATCATCTCAATAGATGCAGAAAAAGCATTTGATGTGTCAAATGTGTCACTACCCACTCATGGAGAAGGGAAGGAGAAACGGAGGAAGCCAAAGACTTCTCAGCACTCTAGGAATAGAAAGGAATTTCCTCAACCTGATAAATGGTATCTAGGAAAAACCTACAACTAATATCAACCAATGGTGAAAAAAATGAATGTTACTCCTAAGATCAGGAAAAAGGCAAGGACATCTACTTTCATTACTTCCATTTGACACTGATTAGGAGGGAATAGCCAGTATACAGATAGAAAAGAAAGAAGTAAAGCCATTTTTATTTACAGACTACATAATTTTCTATTTTGAAAACTCTCACTAATTTACCACTCCTCCCACACACAAAACATACTTATTAGAACTATAAGTGAATTTAATAAGACCACATACCAAGTTAGCAAGTAAAACTCAACTGTATTTCTGTACACTAGCTAGAAATATGGAGTTTTTGGAAATACTATTTAAAGTAACATAAAAATACTAAATACTCAGTGATAAATTTTACATGTAAGACCTGTGCACTGAAAACTACAAAATATTACGGAGATAAATTAAAAGATTTTAGTACATGGAAAGATATACTGTGTTCAATTATTATTAAAACGTTAGTTCTCCCCAAACTGATCTGGATGCAAAAGCCACCCTAAGCCAAATCCCAGCAGGCTTTTTTAAAGAAATAAAAATGGACAAGTTGATTTTAAAAGTTATGTGTAAATGAAAGGGCTTACAATAAGTAAAGTGATTTTGAAAAAGAACAAGTTTCAAAGGTTTACACAAGGCCTTTCCTTATTTGATTTATGAAATAAGTCATTTCCAAACTGATTTCTTATGAAGCTATTGTAACCAAGAAGTGATACTGTCATAAAGCCAGACAGACATACAGATCAACAGAACAAAATAGCCTAGTAATCAGCCCACTCTCAGATATAGTCATTTAGTTTTAGACAAAAGCACAAAAGCAATCCAGTGGAAAATGTAAACTCTTTACAACTAACGGCACTAGAACAATTGGATACGTGTACGGAAAGAAATAAATCCTGATCCTTATTTCACACTATATATAAATTTTAATTTTAGATGGACTGCAGATCTCAAAGTGAAGCTAAAACTGTAAAACTAAATTATGTATGACCTTGGGTTAGGCAAAGTATTTCCTATGACAAAAAACAAGCACTAACCATTAAGAAAACTGTGATTAATTAGACTTTATCAAAATTAAAACTTTTGCTCCTTGAAAGACTATTAAGAAAATAAAGGCAAGCCATGATACAGAAAAAAAAATTGTAAAACATATCTGATACAGAACTGGTATCCAGAATATTTAATAATTTCTACATCTCAATAAGAAAACAGATGACTCAATTAAAACAGAAGGCAAAAATTTAAACACTTTACCAAATAAGATGTAAGAACAGCAAATAAGCACAAATGAAGATAATCAACATTATTGGTCAACAGGGAAAAGTACATGAAAACCACTGTAAGTGACCACTATATACTCATTAGAATCACCAAAATTAAAAAAAAAGAAAACACATAATACCAAGTATGTGAGGATGTACAGCAACTGGAACTCTCATATGTTGCTGGTGAGAATGTAAAACGGTACAGTCATTTCGTAAAAGAGATTGGCCATTCCTTATGAAATTAAATATAGACTTACCATAGGATTCAGCAATTCTACTCCAAGAGAAATGAAGGCATACGTCCACACGAAGACTTGCACACCAATGTTCTCAGCTGCTAATTTCATAATAGTCAAAAACTGGAAATAACCTAAATGTCCAACCACTGGTGAATGGAATAACAAACTGTCATCTGTGCAGACAACAGAATATTACTCAGCAATAAATAAGAATGAACCACAGATATGTTCAGCAAGAATAGGGCTGCATTTCAAAAGCATTATGCTAAATAAAAGAAGATAGACACAAGAGACTAAATACTGAATTATTTCATTTATATGACTGCAGAAAAGGGAGCCTAAAGTAACAGAAAGCAGACTAGCTGGGGAGAGGAGGTGATTAATGACAGCAAAGGGGCAGGAGGGATCGTTCTGGGGATGATGGAAATATTCTGTATCTTCATTGTGGTGGTAGTTCTGTGACAATACACATCTGTCAAAACTCATCAAGTTGTGCACTTAAAGGGTGAATTTTATTGTATGTACATTATATCTCAATAAAACTAATTGTTTTAAAAAATACTATTTATCTCAGGGATTCTTAGGTGATAATTACTGACATTTACATAATTCAGCTTATACACATAAACTGGTATGATCATGTACATCGTAATGTTCATAATGTTCCTAAGGTCCATTATTGGAATGTACAGTAAAGGACACAGATCAAACCACAGTCGTTGTAAAGATTAAACCAGAGGCTTAGAGGTCAGTGGTGGAACATGGACCTGGTGGGCTGGCTTTAAGTCTCAGGAGCTTCCTATGGATGTGGGTAAACACTCCTTTTTCTAGACATCTCAAGTGTTTTATCCTCTATTAAGCTTTTCCTAACAGTCCATCAGTGTTCTCACTGACCCTGTAGTATGGCCTGCAGAAGCCTGGGTTCTACATGATTATCATCACCGCCATGCCTCATGTTCAATTCAACTTAGTAAACCCCAGTTGAGTGCCTTCTGTTTACTCCTTCAACAAGTTTCCTCTTTATCATCAACTTCTCTGGAAAACCTTGTCTGACTCCTCCAGGCTGAGTAGGAACCCTCTGCCCACTGAAGACTGCACACCACACCTACGTTTAGCACTTGCTGCGGCATCTCGTAGTCTTTGGCTCACCCACCCCTCTTTCTTATCTGCCTGTGAGCTCTATGTCAGGGAGAACGTTGTGTTGCTCATTTGTTGTCCGGCACGTGTCCAGTGTCAGTCGCACTGCTGGCTCTGACAGAGCACTTGGGAACCACTATGCAGGAGGTACTGGGTGAATTTCTAGGGAGATAGACATAAATGTGATGCCATTTTACTCTCAAGGAACTTACAACCTAGTTAGAGAGATAGACACACAAGCCACTAACTGTAACATAGTGCGATCTGTTTGTTTAAAAGCTGTGGCAGAGAAATGTGCCACATTGGAGTGAATAAGCAGCATGGTATATACATGATGTGCAGGGTGGAATTTGGTAAGTCCCACCTTTCAGGAACCGTCAGTTTGCTAACCTGGACTTCATGAGAGTGTTTAGTATGTATCATAGCCATGTGGAATGGGAAATTTCTGGACAATCCAAATACTTCAATCAATGACATCAATAAAGACTCACTGAACACCAGTGTATAGGCTGAAGTGTTTTACAAGAAGCAAAGAGTAAGCATAGCTTTTGCTTTTAAGATAGTAACCTTCAGATGAGAAAACATACCATGAAGGCCTAGAAAGTAAGATTTATTTTCAAAGAGAGCAAGAAAGAAAATATTGGATAAGCACCAACAAGGAAGTCTGTGATGAATTATCAACCCAAGGTCATACCTACTGAAATGGAAGAGCATGGACCTCACAGCACTTTTCTGTCCCTCCCATCCCACAGAGTGGTGAAGATGTACAAGATGTGGAATGGACAGGTTTGTTGATATGGTTTGGATGTTTGTCCTCTCCAAATCTCATGTTGAAATGTGATTCCAAATGTTGGAGGTGGGGCCTGGTGGGAGGTGACTTGATCATGAATCAAGTCATGAATGGTTTGGCACCATCCTCTTGATAGTGGGATTATTATCAAGTTATTTCATGTGAGATCTGATTGTTTAAAAGTCTGGAACCTCCTTGTTCCCACTCTTGCTACTGCTCTCACCGTGTGATTCCTTGGCTTTGCCCTTTACCTTCTACCATGATTGTAAGCATCCTCAGGCCCTCACTAGAAGTCCAGCAGATGTTGGTGCCATAATTATACAGCCTGTAGAACCATGAGTCAATTAAACCTGTTTTCTTTATAAATTACCTAGCATCAGGTATTTCTTTTAAGATACCTGAAAATGTGGAAGCAGCTTTGGAATTGGGTAATGGGCAGAGGTTGGAAGAATTTGGAGGGCTCGGGAGAAGACTAGAAGGGAAAGTTTGGAATTTCTTAGAGACTGTTAAATAGTTGTGACCATAATGCTCATAAAAATACGGGCAGTGAAGGCCAGGCTGAAGAGGTCTCAGATGGAAACAAGGAAGTTATTGGGAACTGGAGTGAAGATTGCCCACGTATGCCTTAGCAGAGAACTTAGCTGCTTTGTGTTTGTGCCCTAGGAATCTGTGGAAGTTTGAACTTAAGAGTGATGACTTAGGGTATGTAGGTTGAAGAAACTTCTAAACAGCAAAGCATTCAAGAGATGGTGTGGCTGCATCTAACAACCTACCATCAGATGTGGAAGCAAAATAGTTAAAGCTGAACTTAAAATTAAAAGGGAAGCAGAGTGTTAAAAGTTTGCAAAATTTGCAGCCTGGGCCCATGGTAGGGAAGGAATCCAAGCAGCCTGTGGAGCAACTACTTGCTAGAGAGATTAGCAGGACTGAAAGGGAGCCAGGTGTTCATAGCCAAGACAATGGGGAAAAAGGCCTTGAAGGCCCTTGAGAAATCTTCAAGTCAGCCCCTCTCATCGCAGCCCCAGAGGCCTCAGAGGAAAAAATCATTTCGGGATCCAGGCCCAGGGCTCTTGCTGCCTTATGCAGCCTTGGGATACTGCTCCCCTCATCCTGGGGTGGAAGGGGTCAGTTCTGGGGATTAGTGCCCTTCCTCATAAGAGAGACCCTAAAGGACGTCCTTGCTTCTTCCCCATGTGAGAACACAGTGAGAAGACAGCCATTGATGAACCTGGAGGCAGGCCCTCACAAGACACCAAATCTGCTGGTAGCTGGATCTTGAACCTCCCAACCTCCAGAACCATGAAAGATCCATTTCTGTTGTTTGTAAGCTGCCCAGTCTATGGCATTCGGTGATAGCAGCCTGAATGAACTAAGACAGTCCTGCAGCCCAAACTTCAGGGAAGCGTAGAAGATGCCAGCTCACCCTTCTCCCAACATGCCCCCTGCATTCCAGACTGTGTGGGACAAAAGTCAATGGCCAGTGCATCTGAGTGGAATGTCTTTTCCAAGAGCTAGTAATGCTCAGATTTGAATTTTCCAACTTCATTGCCCCAAAGTGTAAAAAACAACACCTTTACCCTATTGAACAAAATGTTTATACAGGGATTCCAAGAACCTGACGGACCCCTGGGGTATAAAAAGCATTACATCCCAAATGTTTTGGTGTATACCAATACTAATCCTGTCATCTCAGAGAACAAGTTGTGGAAACACACATCCCTGGAGCCCCAAATCTGACCCCCACAGATAAGGGCGAGCAACCCTTCTGTACAAACGTGAGGTGATCTTAAAACCATACAGCATTAGAAAGGACAAAGGGCTTAGGGGGCACCTAATTCATGCCACAGGTGATAAAACTGAGGCACGTTCAGGCTTGTAAAAATGAGGTAACTCCCCCAGAGACAGCAGAGAGACAGTGACAGAGCTGTGTCCCAAGCTCAGGGCTCCCAACCATCCTCCAGCTCTGATTAGGAGGCCTGATGCTACCCACCCTGCCGCTTCCACTTCTCTCAGCCAGGCTGGAATGTGGCGAAAGCCACAGGCCTAATTTTAGGATTCAAAGGCAATTAGGGGAGAGCTGACAAAATCTGATCTGGGTGAGGATTCTCGTGCTGACCTGTGATGTGGGTTATCATACACTAGCTCAGGAGACCTTGGTCAGCCAGACCAGGTCAGCTTTTCTCCTGGAAGACACACAGCCCCTGCACTGCCCCATACACAGTCTTGCAATTTGGTGGATAAGTGTCTCCATGACCTGGTGTACATTATAAGACATGGTCTTTTCCAGCTCCTTGCAGAAAAGCCAACCCCAACCAAACCAGCTGGATAAAGGGGACTCCTCTGCCCTCACCTCCTAACACTCTCCCCTTTTCTCACTCTGTTCCAGCTGCCCTGCCTCCTCTGTTCCTCAAGTATGACTGGCAGGCACCTAACCCAGGGCCTTTGCACATGCCATTCTCTCTGCCTGGAGGTTCCACACAGCCACAGGGCTCACTGTATCCTCTCTCTGCTCAAGTGTCAGCTTCTCAGTG